>NC_133619.1:74835991-75435991 GCF_048593235.1 Sminthopsis crassicaudata | reverse complement strand
TCTAGTATATAATTATAATGGAATACTACTATTATAAGAATAACAGGCAGAATGCTTTCAGGAAAAACCTGGTAAGACTTACATGAACTGATGCACAGTGATGTGATCAGAACTAAACTAACATTGTACAGAGGAACAACAATATCATAAGGTGATCAATTGTGAATGACTGAATCATTCTTAGTGACCAGTGATCCAAGACAATCCTGAAAGACTCACAATAAAATAAATTCTACCTCCAGAGAAAGAACTGATAAAGTCTGAATGCAGATTGAAGCATTCTATTTTCTACTCTGTGTGTGTGTGTGTTCTATGTTTTCTTTCACAATATGACTAATATGGAAACATGTTTTGCATAATTGCATATCTATAAGCCATCTCAAATTGCCTACCATCTGTGCAAGGAAAGAGAGAGAGAATTTGGAACTCAAAAAATTTTAAATGAATGCTAAAAATTGTTTTTATATGTAATTGGGAAAAATAGGTTAGTGTTTTTAAAGAAATTATTATAATATAAAGACAAAAAATATGAGAAAAATAAGATCAGAAAAGATTTAGTAAGTGATATAAAACAGTCTGCATGGATGGTGCTGGGATTAGTCTGTAGTGGTAAGCTGCTTCCTTTAATATGAAAAGAAAGAAACATCACCACAAAGCAATTACAGGGAAGGGTTAAGATTTTTCTTCTAGATTTGTGGGATATTTTAGCTTTTTCTCCCTTAACCCATAAGTGTATCCTTTGAGTGTTGTCTTGAAATAATGCAATCTAAATGCTAGTGATAGCACTCTTATTGTCCAATTTCATGTTCCTAGAATATCAGAAACCTACAAAGAGCTATGATAAAAAAAATCAAACAAACAAATAACCATAATATCTTATGGGGAGTGAGCTTATTATCATCTGAAACAGGCAGAGAAACAAGCAGGTCGAAGGTTACCCTATTATCTTCATTCCAACTTTTTACTTGGGCTTTCTTAGTTTGTTTAGATTCCACACAGGATGTGATGGACCTTCCAGCAATTTTATTCTGGCAACTGAAGAGATAGGATTAAGGAGAAAAAAAGTTTTCCTACGAGAAATTGCTGTTGGACCTGGCATTTCTCATATAGGAGTGTTGTTTTTCTGTTTTGCTAACTCTAAAGATATGAAAGCCAATAGAGGAAAATTAAAGAGGAAAGAAAAGGAAAAAATAGAGAAGAATAATGTTTTGTTTTCATTTCTCCCATTTGTGTGCATGTGTGTGCATGTGTGTGTGTATATGTGTGTGTGTATATGTGTGTGTGTGTATGTGTGTGTTTTAATTGGGAAAACATATTTTCCCCCTTTTTTGTGGATCCTCCATACAAGAACTTCCCTTGTCCCCTTTTCCGTGTCTTGTCTAGCATAAGACAATTGGGGAAATTTAAGGACTCCCCTCAGAAAGAGAGATCCAGAAGAGAAAGGCTTTCCTTTCCTTTTGAGTCAATTACTGCAAATTTTCTGCAAGCCTGAGTGTCTTCTCATGTTCTTTCAGATTTCCTTCTTTTCAGAATGATGATCCTGATGTCATTTATACCCTCAATTTCTGACTTCTCTCTTCCTAGCCCAGAGAATCATATTCTAAGAAGCCATTAGGATGCTTGTCAGCATTCTCTACTATTTATCTTATAACTGCAGTCTTGTTACCAAGGTCACTGATAATGGAAATGCCTCCTGTCAGGACTGACCTCCATTGCTGATGAGGTCAGGGGATATGTAATAGAGAGAGACTGGAGTGTCCAAGAAGGGATCTGGACCCAGATTTTCAGGAAGAGATGAGTAAAAAAACTTAAATTTGAGGATAAGTTATAGCAGACAATGAAACATTGAAAGAGCTTTGAAATGGGAGTCAAGACCTAGGGTTCTGCTACTCAGAGTTGAATGACTTTGAAGGAGTCATCTGACCCCTTTGGACTTCAAATTCTGCAAATATAAATAGTACATGCTCTATTTTGGCTACTATCCCCACTCCCACTGCCTCTGACTCTCTCCTCTGATTCAACAATCCAGTTGAATAAGGTTTCTTTTGTGTGCCTTGCACATGATGACAAATTTCAGAGAGCTGTCTCTCCCTCTCCCCTGTTAATGTCATCTATCTCCTCCTACTGATTCAATACAGATGACTCCTAGATCATAGTGAAAGGAAGTACCTTTGTAAATATGGTTTTGGCAACACGTCCACGGAGAGTGCATTTGCTTTAGCTAAGAAATAAATACTATAATGAGTTTGCAAATTAAGAGCCTATGATCGTAGATTTAGATCTGAAAAAGTCATCTATTCTAGACTCCTCATTTTACAGATAAGGTCATTGAGTCTCAGATATTAAGTAATGTGTCCAGGGTCACATAACAGTATTTGGGACAGGACTTGAATCCTGAATTTTGAGCTTTACTTCCAAGATCATAATGTTAGTCCACTTTACCCCTACTGCCTCTTTATTAATCACCATCTTCCCACTGAACTCCACTTCTACACTTCCAACTGCACACTCTATGCATCCCCTTGGATGGTGGATTACCATATGCCCTTATTTCCAACTCTACTACTTCCTTCCTTCCAGTTATCCAGGCTCAAAACTCTCCCACTTGGCATTCAATTACTTGCCATGTCTTGCATAGTCTATCTCAGCAATATCAGTATGTGTTTTCCTCTCTATTCATTCAATCTATTGCCATCTTGATTCAGACCATTATTACCTCTCAGCAGGATTTTTGTATTAGCTTCCCCATTGCTTTCTCTCCCTCTAGCCCTCTAATCCACACAGGTTCCAGAATAATATTTTAAAATAGTTTTTTTAATTTTCCAAATATATGCAAAGATAATTTTCAACATTCACCTTTGTAAAACCTTGTGTTCCAGATTTTCTCTTTTCTTTTCCCCTCCCCTAGATAGCAAGTAAGCTAATATAGGTTTTCTAAACACAGAATAATATTTGTAAAGCACAAGGAAGCATAATCCAGTACAGGAGTCAGAAGACTTCAGGTCACAGCTGATTCTGCTGTTTTTCCCTGTGTGACTTGGGCCTGTACACTCTTTTCCTGCTCTGAATTTATGATCTTATGATCAATGAAAGTGCAGATCTGTTGGGGTACATAGTAATGAATAATAATGCTAATAGCTAACAATAAATCTGAACTCATCATTATGTTACTGTTGTTGTTTTTTTTAAATCAACCCAGGTAAAAAAATCTCTCAACCTATCACAGTAAAGCACAGATCCAATATTACTTTCTTGCTCAAAAGCTTTTCATGGCTCCATATTACTTATAAGACAAAATATAAACTACATAACTTGACATTTAAGGACCCCCATATGATCCAGGTTCAAGCTATTTTTTCAACCTTTTCAACATTATTGTCCCTCATGAATTCCATTTTGTTTAAACTGCTATTTTCTGCTATTTCCTGATCTTGGTCTGAATTCTATTTATTTCTGCCTATTGAAATCTTTCATAGATCTTTTTTAGGTAAGACATACCACCACTACCAATAATAGGAGACTCTTCCTCCTAACCTTAAAGCTGGGATTCAGGAAATCTTTAACCATGTCTCACTTTACTTACTTCTCTATGACCGCTCCCCTCCACAATCCTCTTGTCAATATTGCCTTTCTGCACGAATGTCCTCATTCCTACCTTTCTCTACTTCTGGAGAATATCAGTTTCATACAGAGAGAGAACTATAGAAACTGAATGTGAATCAAAGCGTAGTATTTTCACCTTATTTGTTTGTTTGCTTTTTGTTTCTCATTGATTTTTTTTTCTTTTGGTTGATTTTTTTTGCACAACATAACAAATATGGATAAAAATATGGATTTAAAAGGATTGTATGTGTATAATCTATATTAGATTGCTTTCTGTCTTGGGGAGATAAAAGGGAGGAAGAAAAAATTTGGAATACAAAATCTTGCCAAAAATGAATATTGAAAAAGATCTTTACATGAAAAATAAAATATTATTGAGGAAAAAAGGAAGGAAGGAAGGAAGGAAGGAAAAAAAGAAAGAAAGAAAGAAAGAAATGAAGAAGAAAGAAAGAAAGAAAGAAAGAAAGAAAGAAAGAAAGAAAGAAAGAAAGAAAGAAAGAAAGAAAGAAAGAAAGAAAGAAAGAAAGAAAGAAAGAAAGAGAAAGAAAGAAATGAAGGAAGAAAGAAAGAAGAAAGAAAGAAAGAGAAAGAAAGAAATGAAGGAAGAAAGAAAGAAAGAAAGAAAGAAAGAAAGAAAGAAAGAAAGAAAGAAAGAAAGAAAGAAAGAAAGAAAGAAAGAAAGAAAGAAAGAAAGAAAGAAAGAAAGAAAGAAAGAAAGAAAGAAAGAAGGAGGAAGGAAGGAAGGAAGGAAGGAAGGAAGGTCCGGCCTGGCCCTTCCTGTCGGCCTGTCCTTCCTTCCTGTCCGTACTTCCGCCCGCCGCACCCCCACATTCTCCCTCTCACGATCATACCGCTCCTGACTCTGAAACTACCATTTGAGGCACCTAAGCAAGTCACTTCACCTCTCTGTGCTTTCAATCACATAAACCTGAGCATTTGAAATAGCTGATTTATAAGGTCCTTTGGAGGCCTAAATTCATGATCCAATGATTCTAACTTGCCATTTCACCCCATACACTTATCTTTGCAGAAATGTGATAATAATAAAATTTATAAATAATATTTTAAAATTTATAAATAATAACATAATAAAAATAGCATTTATAATCAATATTTGTGATGTGCCTTTTAAACTTTATTTTTCTTGACACCTTTTTTTAGTCTTTGTTTTCTTTCACAACATGACTATTATGGAAATGTTTTGCATGATTACACATGTATTACCTATATTGAATTATTTGCCTTTTCATGAGGGAAGGTGGGGAAGGAGGAAGAGAGAGAATTGGTACTCTAAGTTTTAAAAACAAATGTTAAAATTGTTTTTATATGTAACTGGGGAAAAATAAAATGCCAAATGAATAGTTTTTAAAAAAAAAGAAAAATATTTCTGATACTAGGCATACATATGGTGAGACTTATTTAATTTATATACTGACTAAGTGGAGAATCATTGCAGGACAGGTGTTCACTTGTCCCTGATCCTGTATTCTCTGAGGTGTTTTCATTAATGTTGTCTGACTTACATCCCAGGGAGTGTGCCTTGTGACTCATGGAGCACAGTACCACCAACACTGACACTCTGTAAATGCTTTATATCATTTAGCAATTTTTGCTTTTTGAACCAGATTTGTGATTTTAATAATTTCTCAGTGAGCAAATTCCTCTACCAGTGGAAATAAATACCTGCTTTGCAACTTATAATAATAAAAAGTTGCTTGAAGGTACTGAGAGGTTGATTTCTGTAAGATCCCTAGGACAGTGTGTGTCATAGGTACAATTTAAACTCAATTCTTCTTGGCTTTAAAGCTAGCTATTCATCTGCTATGCAGCTTTGCCTTTCAGTTAATTCAGCAATGAAGCATTTAAAATTCTTCCTAATTTGTTAATTCTTAACTAGTAATAAATTGAATAGATTGCAAGACTAAGATGATGGGGAAAATACTTTTAAAAATTGATATTTTTGTAATCTGCAAATATCACATTTGAACTAACAATGTGGAATTTGCCTTGTTTTTCTTAAAAATAGAAGCAGTTGACAAATTCAAGAAGATCTCTCTCTCTCTCTCTCTCTCTCTCTCTCTCTCTCTCTCTCTCTCTCTCTCTCTCTCTCTCTGTGTGTGTGTGTCTCTCTCTCTCTCTCTCTCTCTCTCTCTCTCTCTCTGTCTCTCTCTCTCTCTCTCACACACACATACACACACACACACACACACACACAGAAAGAGAGGGGGGGATGGGATGGAGAGAAGAATAGGCTTCCTAAAGCCTAAAAGAAACATTAAATTTTGACTTAGGGAAGCTCTGAAACATCTAGTTCTATTTCCTCATTATACAGAGAAATGACCTGCCCACAATCAGGAAATAATAGAATCTGGATTCAAATTCAGGTCCTCTGATCACACAGCTAGTATTTGAATTTGAGTCTGAATTTGAACTCAGGGCATCCTGACTCCAGGAACAGAGTGCTGTCTACTGTGATACTTAGCTGCCCCACAGTAGGACCTTAACAAATTCTTGTTCACTGACTGACTCAAATAGTTGAGCTGCAAAATTGTTACTCCTAAGGCACTAATCTGAACATGCTCAATAAACATCTTTGATGGCTTCACCTCTCCAAGAAACTCCTCTTTTCTGATGTATATATATTTTTAAATTGTCTGTGTCCAACCAGTCTTTTTAGACTAGCTACAAATTGCTCACTTTCAAATTGTTGTTTGTCCTTCATTTGACAATGACATCAGGGAAGTGATGCTAGAACATGCAAGTAGATTGGATTTAAGTGAAGGAGGGCTGTGCAAGGTCACCTGCCTCACTTTACTGTGTTCCAGAAAAAAAAACAAAACAAAAAAAACCTGACTTACTGTTTGCTCCCTATACATAATCAGTCTCCCACCTCTGTGCCTTTGTCTGTCATTGGTTCTCACTTCTGCTCCATTGAATCTCTAGCTTCTTTCAACTCCCAACTCTGATACTATCTTCTACAGGATCCCTTCCCTAATCTCTCTGGTTGTGAGTCCTCTGACTCTGCTTACTTTGCATAGATTCTCTCTATATGTCTCTTTGTGTTTCCTCCAGTGTTCTGTAAGCTCCTCGAGAGCAGGTATTTTTGTCTTCATGTCCCCTGACTCTGGCAAGAACAGATACTCAAAAGATGCTTTCTGAATTTAAAGTGAACCTTCCCACACATTGCTTAATATTAATTAGTTTATTGTACTTTAGCATAACGTCCTCCTTCCCCCCTTTCGATGTGGATGGGGGACATCCTGATGTAGTGGAAAGAGCATTGTCAGAGGACCGGGGCTCTAAGCAATCACTATTAATAGTGACCTTGTATAGGTCACTTAGCCTGAGTCCCAATTTGGTTTTCAGTAGAATGGAGTGAGAGGCAGCAAGCAAACTAGAGAGCTGGTCTTAGACAAACTTGGATTCCATTACTGCCACTGATACATATTGGTTGTTAAGCATTGAGTTATTACTTAATTCTCAATGCAACATAAAATGCAACACAGTTACTGATGTGCATTGACAGGAGAGGCTTTCTTTCTAGGGATTCTTACACACTGTATATGTTTGTTCGCAAGTTATTTCTTCTTCCCCTATCCCAATGATATTATAAGGTGAAGTTAAGGACTGCCTTTTGTCATTGCTTAGCTATAGTGCCAGCCATTAGCAAATGTCTATAGTATTATAGTGTATAATAAAACTTCACCCAGTATCTCTGATTCCAAGATGGATCACAAGAATTAAGAGCCCCTTTGTCAAACTCTTAAGATTGTTGGAAGGAATAAATGACAACAAGGGTATGACAGCAATTTCAAAATTGCAAACCTCTAAAGAAATATACTTTATTATTAGGAATCTGAAAAGAAGGGGCAGTCCTGTGGAATTGGTCCTAGTCTCTCTTTGGCCAGGACTGGTTCCTAAGAGAATTTGCAGAAGAATTCAAGATCTTCAGCAGCAGAAAGATAATTTTCCTGCA
This sequence comes from Sminthopsis crassicaudata, assembly GCF_048593235.1. Lineage (NCBI taxonomy): Eukaryota > Metazoa > Chordata > Mammalia > Dasyuromorphia > Dasyuridae > Sminthopsis > Sminthopsis crassicaudata. Next base: position 75,428,412 of record NC_133619.1, on the reverse strand, counting down.
GTTCTAAAGAACAGACCCCATTCTTTGCAATTTGATGGAGTATTTATTTTGCTGAATCCTTCTCCTTCGTGGGCTTCTGGAACTTAGCTAGGTTCCTGCAGCTTCTTTCTCACTTTGTCTCAAGAAAATTAACCATTCAGCAAATAAACTTAGAAAAGCTTTCTTGATGGCACATTAAGACTCCTATGGGAGTCCACCCAAGTCAGGAAATGTGAACTTGGGGCTAGAGTTATTGTGATGGTGATTATTTAATCTCCCAGTGGGGCCCAGGTGCTGGCCAGGAAGGTCTCATCCTAGATTCACACAATTGTCCAGCTGGAAGGGGGATAGATCAGCTCCTTCCCCTCCTGTAGTTCTCATGATAAGGGTACCAGGTAAAGCTAGAGAGTGGTAAAATATTTTGTGAAGGAAAGATGTAAAGTCTAACCTAGATTTACTTTGCGGGATGTACCTGGTTCTCACCTGCTAATCCATCTAAAGTGAATCAAAGCTGGTTTCCTAACAAATGGGACTTGTTGGGGGCAGGGGGGGGGAGTGGCTATGATAGAAGGAAAATTCCCTCCCTAGATCATTGTTTAGGAAACATCCCTGGCCCCAGGAGAATTTGTAATGGGACACAGAATGGATGTCATCCTGCCTCTGACATACAAATAAAAAGCTAGGGACTCTCCTGGAATAATAAGGCCATCTGGGACCCTCTTTTCAGAAGACATTCTCAAAGGCCCTCCAAAAGTAATGAATAAGGAAGGACCAAGGCTGTTGGAGTGAAATTCAGCCAACAGCTAGACCTAATGATGACCTGTTTTCCTACAAATAAATGGGTAGGAGAAACTATCAAATGAGTCATGATCCTCTGCCTATCTCTGACTTCTCTCAATTTTGCTGCCAACCCAATCTGATGCCAAGTCCTGCTACTTCTCCCTCTGAAACATCCCTTTTCTTGGATATAAGCCCTGAACTTTTCTAAAAACCTCCAACTTGAACCCTAAAGTCCCTTGACCAAATCTCTTTTCCAGTCAATTTTGAATCTTATTGCCAGAGTTTGGGATATGAACTTAAGTTGAACTTGAGATTTTATTGGGATACAACACCTGATCTCAAACAAAACAAAACAAAACAGCACGTGATCTCAGGTAATATATTCTAAGAGTGGCAGGGGAACAGCAAATATACAAATAGGAAGTATTTGAGGGGGAGGTAGCAAAACCACTGGAGGATTCTGGAAAGACCTTCAATTCAAGGAGCTATGCCTTGAAGCTTCTAGGAGACTCCAAGAGGCAGTTTGCTTGAAAGTATCTTTCATTTCTGCATCTTTCTTCCCAAGTCAGCTGCTAACATCCCAGATCAGGTCATTAATCATCTCAAACCTGGTAAATAGGGGTATAGTGAAAAATGCTCTAGATTATGAGTCCTAAATCACAGAGATCTAGAATTTCCAAATTTTGTGACTATGGACATGTTGTTTAATCTAGCTGTAGCTCATTTTCCTTATCTATAGAGTGGAACTCCTAATACCAGTCATACCTAATTCAGAGAGTTATTATGTAGATGAAATGAGATAATGTATGTGGTCTGTTATACAAGGCTCCCATGAACAAACAGTGAGGAAATATCCAGGGCAGATTGGCAGCTACTTTGCAATTTATAATTTTAGAGAATTGTGTAAAAAATGGAGAGATTAAACAAATAAAGGATTTATCCAGAATCATATAGCCAGCATGCTATATGCTAGACCTGGGAGTTGACTCTATATCTTCCTGAAACAGAGCTCTCTCTCCATCAGTTTCCCCGGGCTGCCTCTGGATGTTAGATTACTGCTTAATTTTCTGAAAATAGGGTTTTGTTCATTTAGTCCTTTTAATTCAAACACAATTAGAAAACCATTGAAAAGAGCCTGATATTCAAGACCCTCCAAGGCTTACACCCAAATTATCATTCAAACCCTAATTCTTACAAATCTTCTTTTCATCTAATCAGCCTGCTTTATTCACTGTTTCTTTAAACACCCTTTCCCCCTCCCATTCCATTGTCTTTGCTCCCATCTTAATATGTCATTCCTCTGCTTATAGAAATTTTAGACATATTGCAACAGGCATTTCAAATTCTGAAGTCATTTATAGCCAGTCCAGTTCCCAAGGATGGATGGATGAATTGATTAAGTTCTTACTCTATGTCAGGATTTTTCTGTCTTCTGATCCACACTAATAAATGCTTGCTGAAAGAATGAATGTTGACTTCCTGAGGGAAGAGACTGCCTCAGATAGATCCAGGGAAAATAGCTGATCTCCTAGGGCATCTCATGGCCAACCACAGGTAGCACTCTCTCTATAGACACAATACTAGCAGGTGTTTAGAACTTTTTTTTTTTAAGTGCACCTTCACATTATAAATCTTATACACATGCTTCTAGCTCAGTGTTTTATTATTTACTAAGGATGTTCATTTGGTACTTTGTTGGAAGCATCTTTCTTTGTCATCACCTTCCTTTGGATCTAGACTTATGGGTCCAGATACTATTAAGTTCAAAACTTTCATTTTACAATTAAGAAAGCTGAGGTCCATTGAAGTTTAGTGATTGGGGCTCACCTGACTAGTAAGTTTAGATTTTTATCTCCTTGGATTCTTACCACATCCTTATCATGTGAGTAGCGCAGGTATTATTATCCCCATTTCCCAGATGAGAAAACTGAATTTCAGGGATCTGAATCACAAGTTAATTAACAAAGGCTGCAGAATCTGAGGTGGGGCCCAAACCTCAGTTTTCTGATTCTTTGTCCCTGGCTCTTACCTGATCCACGGCTTTGCCTTTCATACAGAGCTGTATGTTTTGTCTCTCCAGCCAGATGGCAAATTATAGGAACAATGCCTTATAGTATTTCTTTTCATTTCCCTGTGCTTCTTTGTGTTCTATACAATGCTGCGCACATAGTCATGCTCTGTAATCTGGAGAAGATAATAGCCAATCAGTAAATATATGCCACTTCCTCCTGGAAGTCTTCTTTGATCCCTGATCCCCCCCAGTCCAGATTGACCTTTTCACCCTCAGAACTCCCGTAACACTTTGTTCTGTCCCTCTCTGAGGCCCTCGCCATGCATTATAGCTTTTCATATTTCTGTTGTCCCCTTACTAGACCCTACATTTTTTTCCCTATGTGGAAGAGGACCATATGTAAAGTATGGATCCCCTTAACATCCTGCTCAATGTCCTGTAATCTGTAGCATTGGATGAGGAAGTGACAAACCACTCCAGTACCTCTACCAAGAAAACCCCATTTACAATACAGTCCACGGGGTCATGAAGAATTGGACAAGACTGAACAACAGCAAGATTGTTTTGTTTTTCTTTTGCCTCTCCTTTTTTTTCATTTCCTCTTCTCCCAAATCATCTTTAAATAAGTCTGAATTTTGTTCCAGGATTGAACTGATTCTAGTGAGAGATAGATGATTCAATAATCTTGTTTTTATTGTCCTTTGTTCTCAAAGAGGACCAAAATAACATCGCTATGTTAGAGTTGAGTTATCGTGGCTGATCAGACCAAAACAAGCTTGGAGTGCTCTACCACAGGATGGCAACAGATAGGCCACATGAATATTTGGGGTAGCTTCTTTAATTTTGCATGTTTTGCATTTCCTTTGGGTTACTTCCATTCTGCCTTGCTCAAAGCATTCTGCCTTTCCTGATGAGGGCACGCCATGCTGGGTGATCCTATGCCAGTGTCTCCCATGTCATACAATCGATTCTAAAGTTTGTTAGTCAGTCCAATCCCTCTCCTCTCCCACACTTTCCTTCAGAACCTCCCAAACACTGAGCTGACTGACAATGCATGTCAATCTCATCATCAAATGTGGACAGCCCTGGACAGTATGTTGCCAAGATAAGTGAATTTATCCACAGCATTCAGAACTTCACCATTTACTGTGTAACTGATGGGTCCATTTATGGATGGTGTGACTCTGGCTGATGGAGGACCTGTGTGTGTGTGTTTTTTTTTTTTTTTTTTGGGGGGGGGGTTGGTGTTAATTGTTAAGCCAAAATTAGCACAAGTAGCAGAGAATTGATTTATGTTTTATTGCATCTCTGCTTCAGACACTGTATAAAAAAATCACAGGGTAGGTCTGGACATTTGAAAAAGAACTTCCTAAAATTATAAATCCACTTTACTAATAGAAGAAAAAAGGAATATCACCTAATGAAGAGAACACAATATTTGGTTATCAACAATCTTTGCTTGAAGATTGCTGAATTTTCCAACCCCTGAGTCAGAGAACAGGTAAGCTCTCTGTAGAAAGAAGTCTCACTGGAGAAGAGAATTGAGCAGAATTTAAACCTGAGCTGTTGCTGAGCAGGAAGGAAGTATATATTTAAGATTTATAATGAGATGATATACTTTTTATAAGGTTTTCAAGGATATGCTGACATTGTGTTTATAGAGAGACACCTTTGTTTGGTCATGGGGTGGCTGGAAAAATTCTAGTCCAATCAGACCTTCCCCTCCCACACTCCTCTGAGCTCTTTTTCCACTGGGAATAAACAGTCATTCATTCCTATATTCACTTAGCTCTTATCCAGCACCAGCCACTGGGAGATAGATAAAAAGAAAACAGCACCTGGTCTCAGGTAACATTCTAGAAAGGGCAAGGGAACAGCATATATACAAATGCAAAGTATTTAGGGGGCAGGGAGGGAGTAGAATCATTGGATGATTCTGGAAAGGCCTCCAATAAATACAAGGAATTATGTCTTGAACTTCTAGGAGATTCAAGAGGCAGAGTTTGCTTGAAAGTGTCTTTTATTTCTGGATCTTCCCATGTTTGCTGCTACCATCCCAGATTGGGTTATTAATCATCTCAAACCTGGTTAACTGGGATAGAGTGAAAAATGCTCTGGACTTTAAGCCCTAAATCACAGAGATCTAGAATTTCCTAGCTTTGTTACTATAGGCATATTGTTTAATCTCACTGTAGCCCCCCTTTTTTTTTTTCCAACTATAGAGTGGAGCTCCTAATACCAGTCACACCTAATGCAGAGAGTCATTGTGTGGATGAAATGAGATAATGTATGTAGTGTACTATATATGTCTCTAATGAATAAAACTCTGGTCAGTTTGACACAATTAGACTAACTACCTTGAGACTGAGGACAGAGGACATGATATAGAATGTTGACAGAGTAAATAATAATAATTCTTGTTGAATGATTAATGAAGATAGAATAATGTTTAAGAAAAAAAGTATAGTAGTTCATCTCCCCCCCAATGGATAATCATCTTATAATATATATTATATAGGAGATATATCAATTTGCAGATTTTTTGAGGTTTTCAAACATGTATAGAGAAGCCATAAATTTTGTAATGTTTTTGCCTTTAATTTTTGGAACCTGTTTGGTAATGTGATGGCTTCTTGTTTTCCCAGAGAATCATAGCCTTTAAAAGAAACATATTGACAGTAAAAATTTTGCCACAAAAATACAAAGTGTATAGAACTTTTGGGATTCTCTACTTCGACAGAACAGACTTCAAAGCAGTCTTTAAATCTGTCAACCCGTCATTTTCATCTTCTAGATATACTAAATAATTCTTTCTAGATAGTATCATAGTGGAACTTGTAGTTATAAGAAATAGCATTTGATAACTAAAACTTTCTGTAGGGAGTTAGGAGACTTAGGTTCACTGGATTGATCTTTTCTTGTTTGTTATTCTATAATTCTTAGTAAAATGATCCTTTATTATATTAAAAAGTGTCACTTCATGACAAATATGAACATGAAAGCATTATCTTATTGAACCTAAGTGGCAGCTTGCATCCTTATGCTTAAATTGCCATTTGTCAATTAGCAACAGTTAAGTTATAACCTTTATGTGGAAAGCCCACCTATTACGGGTAGAATAAGTACTTAAAAGTTACTTCAGAGTAGAGATAAAGAAGACAAAGCCATCCCCATCTTCATGAGACCAAGAGTAGCAAACTGTATGTTTATGAAAGGATTGACAGACTTGAGAATGAAGTCTTTCATCTTGAAAGATAATAAAACCCACTGGACCTTATGAAGTAGAGAGCTATGTACAGCAAAGTGATCTCAGCAACAGATATCTATAAAAACATGGCAACTATAGCCAGATTGTTTTTTTTTTTTTTATTACTTTCTCTTTTTAAGAGAAAGGGAAACACAAATGAGTGCTATCCTGTAGCACATGAGTATCCCCCTGTAATTCTTAGTGTATATTTTCAGTGGCTATTGCTAATTTTTAAACAACTTTGTAAAGAATCATAAGATATTAACATTAAGAACTTGAAAAGAAGCAACTTAGTGACTTTGAGTTGAAGGTCAAAGGCACCAAACAGAAACATTATTAATTCTCTCTCTCCACCATGGGAAAAGCAGCTCTGAGCTGGATGGAAATCCAGGCAGAAGAATGAGGGAAATGGGGAAAAAGAAATGAAGTGAGGTAGGTCTCCCACCTTCCCCTAACAAAATCCATCCCTTCCCCATCCCCAAGGCATTCTTTTTTTGTTTTTAAGCTGATGTACCATTAATCAGGTTCTGAAATAAAGACTAAAAAAAATGCAAAATCAAAAACCCAAGAAAAAGAAAATGATGAAAGTTTTAAAAAGTGCTTCAATCTGAATTCAGTCTCTATCAGTTCTTCTGAAGGTGGATAGAATTTTTCATCCACAACTCCTTATTGCCTTGAATCAATGTATTAGCTAAGTCATTCTCAGTTAATCATCATTACAATACTGTTGATACTGTGTACGATGTTCTCCTGGCTCTGTTCACTTCACCATGCATTATTCATATAAGTCTTCTCAAGTTTTTCTGATGGCTTCTTGTTTTCCCAGAGAATAGAACTTGCTTGTCATTTCTAACTACCCAATAGAATTTCATCACAATCATATACCAAAACTTGTTCAGCCATTGCTTAATTGATAGGTATCCCCTCAGTTACCAATTGTTTGCCACCACATAAAGAGCTATTATAAATATCTTTGTACATATAGGCTATGGTATAAATTATGATAAATAAAATGATAAAATGATATAAATTCTAGGAAATATTATTATTATTTCATATCATTGTTGCATCAAGAGCACAAAGACTAAGTTGAACTAAAGGGGGAAGTAAGAAATGGAGGGTCACTGATAGTCATAACCTCTGTAATTACCTTTGATTCTTTATTCTTCCTCATTCCCCCCAAAACAATCAGCTTCCAAGTCAACTTTACTTCCAGAATGTTACCTCAAATTCATTCCTTTTTCTCTACTAATCCAGAAGGTGCTGTAGTTTAGGCCTTCAATATTTCTTGCTAAAACTATAGTAAGTGCCAGCAACAGAGCTGCCAAAACAATCTAATGCACAGACATAATTTGGCTGCTTTCCAACTCAAAAACTTTTAGTCACTCCTCATTGCCAATTTGATTAAAAACAAACGCTTTCATCTGGCATTTATAGCTCTCTACAATGTGGCTCCTGCTCACCTTCCAAACTGATTCATACAAGCACACAAATTCTACATTCCTGTCACAAATTCTACATTCCAGCTAAAATGAACTACTGGTCAATTCCTAATACCAATATACCATCTCCCATCACTATGTCTTTGAACAAATTGTTCCCCCAGATCTGGAAATCATTCCTTCTTCATCTCTCATAATCATCATCTTCCTCCTAAGTCTAACCCATCTATCTCCTCCTCTGGAAACCTTCCTAGATTTGGTACTCTCTATACTCTCCATTTTCCTTATATTATCCTTATTAATATACCTGTGCAAGTGTCCTAAGAAAATATAATTTCCTTAAGGGTAAAGATTTTTTCCTTGTTTTTGTAGGTATACATCTTATGTCTAAGAGAATATTTCCTGTTTTACTGTTGTTTGAATGGGTAGTCATTTTTGGAGAATGAAGCTTTTCTTTCCTCAGCTTGCCATGAGTACTGTTGGCTCCTGGAAGCAAGGGCAAAAGCCAGGCTGATATTCATAAAATTCAAAGTATTAGTTGTATTTTTTGTTCTCTTAGTCTTTTGTTCTTTGGGTAGAGACAGGAACTCTTATTTCTCTTATTTTTGAGAGCATCTTTACCACCACCATCATCAATTAATTTGAGGTGAGAACACTTCTTGAACAAAGCCAAATTCCAAATGGGAAGAAAAAATCCTTCCCATATTTCTTTATTGGCAATCCTAAACCACAATTTGCAAATGTTTATTTGATTTTCTATCCATCGTCACTTTATATACCTTTCATCATCACTGTTTTCAAATTATATTTGATTTTCTGCCCTTTCAGCGTTATTGTTTTAATAAATTATAGATCCCCATTTTCAGTTGACTTGAATTCTTCTGCTTCTGATTACTATAATTTTCTCTACAAGCATGTCTAAATTTTACCAAGTTAATTCTTAATATTTCTTGCCAATAGCTTTCTCACATTTTTTTTGCTTATTTGTTTGTTTTTGTAAATTTCCCCTCTCCACTTCACTTTAAACACTAAAAATGTTAGCGGAATTAACATTACCAGTATGACTGTGCAAATCACTGAATCTTATTGGATTTCAGTTTGCTCATCTGTAAAATGAAAGAGTTCAAGTAGATGACCTCTGAGGCTCCTTGTAGCTTTAGATATACAGTCCTAAATAAAATTTACCAATGTTATTTCTTCTCAATCAATAGGAACACTATAGCATTCTTCTCATCTCTCCTCAATCTGATCCATCCTCCATTTAGCTTCTACTGATTTTCATGAAGATGTCTAATTAAGTCACTTCCCTGCTCTATAAACTTCACTTGGTCCCAGGATCAAATATATAATCTTCTGTTGACCTTTTAAAGCCTTTCCAAATCCAGCCTCTTTCTACCTTTCCAATCTTCTTACATTTTACCCCTCCCCACAAATTCTATGATACAGCTACATGGGCTTTGAGTTCCCCGTACCTTCAATTCCTGCATCTCCTCACCTCTGCTCCTGGCTTTCCTACCTCCAAATCCTACCTTTTGCAGCAGGCCTGAATCCCTTCCCCACTCCTAATGCTTTCTTACTTGAGATTATATTTCATTTCCACTGTGTATATCTTGCATGAACATGGTTATTTGCATGTTGCCTTCCCCCTAGAATGTGAGCTCCATGAGGGTAAGGACTGCGTTTTTGCCCTTCTTTGTATCCTAAATGCCTTCCATAGTGCCTGACATCCAGTAAATATGTAACAAATGCTGTCTGGAAGACATTTCATTGAAATTTCTTACTTCTCCCTTTTGTTTCCATAGTTCTTATTTCATATTCATTCCTTACCTTAACTAAAAACTCACCTCAAAACCAACTTCCATAAAATTTGATTAAAAAGGACATGGAGATGGTAAGTAGGAACAATGGAAATGCGAAACAAACTGAAGGTAATTCAGCTTTTATCCAAGCTTGTGTATAACAGGAAACCCTTCCCACCATTTCTTTTTCTTGTTCTATCCCTTTATGGGGAGGGAGAAAAGGGAAACTTTTTTTTTGCTGCCAAGAGCCATTTGAATATTTATACATCATTGGAAGGAAATACAAAATTATCAACTTATAGAATTCAAGCAATGGGAGATTGGTGTATCTAGCTTTCAGATCATCACTGCCTGTGGATGCCTTGACTGAGCCAGCCCAAATAATTTTTCAGGCCATATATGCTGTGGGCCAGACATTCCCCATCCCTGCTTTATGAAGACAAGGAAATATATGTGGGATTATTTCAGAACATATCAGTAGGAAAAGGCTTCTTTTCCAAGGAACAAAGGCATGAAAGAAAAGATTTCTTAAAGGAAAGAAGAAGAAAGAATGGTAGCATATCAGTGAAATTGAGAGCCTTCATAAAGGTAAACAGGAAATTAGGGAAATTTCTTTATTTGTCAGATACTCACAATGGCAGCCACATGAGGATGCCTGATGATCCAAGCATAGATAATACATTCCAGGACAAGAGGTTTCTTGGAGATTTAAAGTTGGTAAACCTTAGGAACTGTACACTTCAGCCCCCTCATTTTAAAGATGAAGATGGTAATGTTTCCTTCCTTGGTTTCCAATCCATATTTCCAACTTTCTCCCAAAAACCAAAAAGCAATATTACACATACTCCAAGTGGAGAGAACCTTCCTCAGACTTTCCTTATTGGAGCTGTGAATGTATATAATTTTGGAAATCCAGTATTGAGGGAAGAGGAGGTGAGAAGTGGAAGAAGGGAATGAAAGTACTCTCTAAGAATGAAATTCTATTGATTAACTTTTCAGTTTAGGATGAATAATAATATCTAATAGGTATATAGCATGTTACTTCCAAAGGGCTTTACATATATTATTGCATATTACTATGTCCAAAGAGTTTGTGTATATATATATATATACTATATATATAAAATACAGAAAAATATTCACAAAAGCTCTTTTTGTTGTGACAAAGAATTGGAAATTAAGGGGAAGCCCATCTATTTGAGAATAGTTGAACAAATGGTAGTATATGGTTGTAATGGAATAATATTGTGCTAAAAGAATTAAGAGGGAGATGGTTTTAGAAAAACCTGGGAAGATATATATGAATTGAAGCAAAGTAAAGTGAACAAAATCAGTGGAATATTAAAAATAATAACAGCAAAAGTGTTAATGATGATCAACTATGAAAGACTTAGCTATTTTAATTAATGTAAAGATCCAAGACAATTCCAAAGGGCTCATGAGGAAAAAATGCTCTCTACAACCAGAGAACTGATAACCTTTGAGTACAGAGTAAAATATATTCATTTCATCTACTTTATTTTTTCCTTTTTATTTTCCCTTTGGTGACATGGTTAACTTGAAATATATTTTGCAGAAGTTCATAGTATTTATTGGTATATTTCTTGTCTTCTCAATGGATAGGGAAGGGTCTGGAGGGAATAAAAGAATTTAGAAGTCAACATTTAAAAAATGAACATTAAAATAAAATTTTAAAAGCAACTTTATTTTATTTGATTCCCCACTACAACCCTGGGAAGTAGATGCTATTATTATCCCCATTTTATAGACAAAAGAATATAAGATAGACAAAGGTGACTAGTTCAGAATAGAATTACAAGAGTAGTAAGTATCCAAGGTTACATTCAAATTTAGTCTTCCTTCACTCTATTCACTGAGCCACTTATCTGCCCCTAGGTATTTTTCTTTTATATGAGTAAATGTTTTTCTTTTTTTTATGTCATTAGGAACCTTGATTTACTGGAAGATGAGTCAATTGAGTATACTAGAAGTACTCTAACAAGACCAATTGTAAAATCTGGGTTAAGACAAAATGAACCAAAACATTTAGTACTAAGGACCTCCATGTTAGATATGGGAATCAGATTGGGCTGAGAAAGGCTAGAGTCCAAGACCCAGATCACTTCCTCAAGCCAATCCTGTGATTTTGTGTATTCTAAATCATAAATCAATTTAGTCAACTGATAGTAGCATCAGAAGAATCCTGGAAGTAGATAGTAATTCTGGATATATTCTTCACCACAACAGATTACAATCACCGCTATTCATTAGCTCCAAGTCTATCTCTCTTTTTCCCCACAGCACAGCTAGCTCATTTTGTTCTTTTTTTCCCACAGGTTTTTGGGGGAAAAAAATTTAGAGATTTAGCCATAAAAAGGAAAGCAAAATGAAGTTCTTTCAAATTGGAAGGAAAGATCCAAGAAAAAGACTTCAAGTTTGGGGTCTTTTGTTTGAGTATTTACAGGAAAAAGTCTGTCTAATTATCTGGAAATTATGACTGGGGAGAGACAGCTTGTTGTGGTGGATAGAGGGCTGGCTTGCACTCCAGGAAGATTTGCGTTGTTAAGCCCTGATTCTGACACATGCTGGGTGGCTCTGGGCAAGTAATTTAACTTCTCAGTGCTCTAGGCAGCCCTCTAATTGCTAAACAAGTGCTACTCTGCTTTGGTGAAAGGGACTTCCTATACCCATGAAATCTCAGGTCCAGACTCTTGTCCCATTACTATAAAGATCAGTAGCATTGCATTGAGGGGAAAGCAGATTTTCCCGCATTGCCTTAAGGTAGCCTCTCAGTTCTTTGTCCCCTACACAGGCTTCTACGGTTTAGAAACTGAGAGAGGTAACTGGTGAGACCAAAAAGGGAAGAAAAATGCCATACACTTCAATTCTACTTCTCTTACTTGTCTCTGACCTTGCCTTGATATTTAATGTTGTTGTCTTTCTTAAGGGCCAGGATTAAAAGTCTACAGTAGTGAAATTTTCCTTTGCACCATCCTAAAATCTACTTTCTCCTAACTTTTATTTTCTCATTTCAAGAGACAATCCAGTGATCCTTCATTAAGTACCTGTCATATTAAATACCTGTCAATTAAGTGCCTATTGATTAAGTAATTGTCACATAGAATGCCCAGAATTCTATTCTGGCAATACAGAGATGAAACCAGATACGTTTCTTTTCCTCGAGGAGTTTTTAATGTCTTGAGGGCGTATAGAACACACATGAATAATTGTGATGACAGATTATACTCAATGGAGAGTATTCTCATCATCAGAAAATATCCAGGAAATTAGGAGAGAGAGATTTGAAAGCAAGATGATAAGTGCTGTTTTGGATAGGTTGAGTTTGAGAAGATAACAGGATATCTGGGAAGATGAGTCTATCAGGTAATTGTAAATGTGGGACTGAACTTAGGAGGAAGATGAGACTGGATATTAAATGCAGCAGTTATCTGCACAGAGGTGATAATTGAAACCACAGGAGTGCCTGAGATTGCTACAGTAGAGAACAGTAAGGAGACTTTTTGTTGTCCCCTTCTGGGGGGGAGGTGATGGGAGGATGGAAGAGTAGGGGTAGTAAAAAGCTATTAGCTATAATGAGATAGTTAGGAAATCCAGCCTGGCTGGATCTCTCCAATCTGCAATGGGTGAACTTGGTGACTTGTTAAAGGAAGGAGATAACTATATAGAGAGGAAATACAATATATAGATATGTAATCTTGGAATATCAGAAGAGGGTCTGGAATAGAATGTTGGATACTCTCATTTGGGAAGGAGAGGCAAGGAAGAGCAAATAGAGTTCATGTAGTCTCACCCTCTCATTTTGCAGATGAGGAACTGAGGGTTAGTGACTTGTTTCAAATCACTAGTGGCCATAGTAGGAGGTGGACCCAAGCCTACTTTACTCCAAGTCCATTGTTCCCTTCTCTATACCATGGAAAAACCAGTGAGTAAAGGAGACTGAGAGACAAATAGTCTTGGTGCACAAACTTTGACTGAGGATATTCTCTTTCGAACGCTACAAAGAAGGCATTGTTTCTTTGCTCATTCTAGCTCCTCTTTTTTCTCCTCCTCCTTTGCTACCTCTTAGGCTACTCAAAACATCATAATTAATGGATATTTTTCAGTGGATCTTAAATCTATACTTACCATCTTCTCTCCTGAGTTTTCAGAGTCTCACTCAAAAGTATATGAAATAATGGGGAAGTGGATATTAGAAGCAAATAGTAAATCATTAAATTAACAAAGATTCTTTACAAACTGTGAGCTTATTAACCTATCAAAGGAAAAAGAAATTATATTTTATGCCATATTTAGATATGTCTTTAAAATATCAGTTGCTTTCTTTTTCTGCTTTTTTTTCCTCCCAGGATATTTGTGATGATAAAATGATGTACCATTTGTAAAGTGCTTTGCAAACTTTAAAGCACTATATAAACATTCTTGTGTTGTTATATCTTTAGCCATAAAATGTGGTAGAGTTCTATAGAGGAGGCAAAGTAGAAAAAGCATGGGATGTGGAGCAGCGAGGTGGGACAGTGGATAAAGCATCAGCCCTTAAGTCAGGAGGATCTGAGTTCAAATATGATCTCAGGCACTTAACACTTCCTTAGGTGTGTAACCCTGGGCAAGTCACTTAACCTAAATTGCCTAAGCAAAAAGAAAAGAAAAGGAAAAAAAGGAAAAGAAAAATCTTGGGATTTGGATTCAGAATACTTGGATTTGAGACCTGGATCTACCATTTACTAATTGTGTAACCTTGGGAAAGGAATTTCTTCTCTCTGAGTCTGTTTCCCCATTTTCCTCAAAAGAGAATGGTAATATCTGCACTATTTATACCCAGAGAGTTGTCAAGAGTGAAGAGCCATACACGGTATAAATTATCATCATTAGACAACATTCTGCTAGTTTGGCCCTCCAGTTTCTATAATATTTTTTTGAAAGGCTTATAGAGTATGGAATGGGTGTCCAATGCTAGGCCATGAATAGAAACTTAGAGACACACTAATCCCCTACCCACTTGATCTGCTACTGATTCATCCCAGATTTTTTTTTTTTTTTTCTTATCAGGGTCTAAGATACTTAAGCGAGCATACTCTGCAGTATTTCCAGAAATCACTATAAAATTACAGAAACTCTAACTGATTCAGTCCCAACCCCAAAATAAGCTGCTCTTTTTCTCCCATAGAATAGTTTTCCTTCTGTCAAGCTCAAGCTTTGAAGTTACAGTTTTAGAAGAAAAAAATAATCCTTGCTAATCTGCATCAAGTGAAATGAGTTGTTTTAATGTGTATTTCTTATTATATATGAAATGGAACAGGTTTTCATGGGTTAATTTATAATTTTCAAATCTTTTCATATCCTTTGACTACTTATATATTAGTTAACTGATTCTTGTTATATATTTATACCAATTTCTTATATATTTAGGATATCAGGCTTTAACTTATAATATTTGAGGCAAATATTTTTCCTATTCTACTGTTTTTCACAAGTTTTCTTATTTTATCTTCATTAATTTTTTTTCTTTTGCTGAGGCAACTGGGGTTGAGTGAGTTGTCGAGGGTCATACAGCTATGAAGTATTAAGTGTCTGAGGCTGGATTTGAACTCAGGTCCTCCTAATTTCAGGGGCAGCACTCTATCCACTATGCCATCTAGCTGTTAGCTGCCCCCTTCATTGATTTTTAATAAAAATAGAGGGCTTTTCTATATTGAAATTTGTCTTTATAATCTCCCTAACCCTTTTTTGGTTAGGAATTCTTTCCTAGCCATAATTGTGAAGGTATTTGCCGTCTTCTTCTTCTTCTTCTTCTTCTTCTTCTTCTTCTTCTTCTTCTTCTTCTTCTTCTTCTTCTTCTTCTTCTTCTTCTTCTTCTTCTTCTTCTTCTTCTTCTTCTTCTTCTTCTTCTTCTTCTTCTTCTTCTTCTTCTTCTTCTTCTTCTTCTTCTTCTTCTTCTTCTTCTTCTTCTTCTTCTTCTTCTTCTTCTTCTTCTTCTTCTTCTTCTTCTTCTTCTTCTTCTTCTTCTTCTTCTTCTTCTTCTTCTTCTTCTTCTTCTTCTTCTTCTTCTTCTTCTTCTTCTTCTTCTTCTTCTTCTTCTTCTTCTTCTTCTTCTTCTTCTTCTTCTTCTTCTTCTTCTTCTTCTTCTCTTCCTCCTCCTCCTTCTTCTCCTTCTCCTCCTCATTCTTCTTCTCCTTCCTTTTCCTCTTCCTTCTTTTACTCCTCTTCCTTCTTCTTCTTCCTGCTCTTTCTTCCTTCTACTTCTTCTTCCTCTTATTTTTTAAAATGGTGTAACCTTTTATATTTAGATAATGTTTTGCTTTTGAGCTTACTATGTTATGTAGTCTTCCTGTTCTCTGGCAATCTGTCTTGTTGCCCCAGAGAAACTTTCTTTCCTAATATTTTTTATTAGTACCTACCTGCCTTTACCAGTACTACAGTTATTTCAAGAGAACTCTAGCTACCACCTTGTACTTCATTCCCTATTCTTCACCCATCTCCTTCACAGTCTTTCCAATCATACCTCACCTATGCTTTTTCTCCCTATCTCCTCCAGTGCCATTGTTCATTGTTCCTGGATGAGGTGTGTCAATCCACTCCCTTATGGCCCATTCACCAAAGCAATAACTTTCCAGACCAAAGTGCCCCTTCCTGGCCACCACTCCCTTTTACATTTCTGAAACCTAGTCTGCTTATCCCCCTTACTTCTTAAGATCTTTAGTTTTAATATAATGCTTTGCAAGAAAAAGAACAAAATTTTACCATCACTACCTTCAAGAATCTAGTAATCAGTTAAGGAATCTTATAATGATATAAATTTTAAGATTTTAAAATTTCTAGCTTTAGAAAGTATAGTCTTTGGGAAAATATAGGTCTATATAAAACTATACAGTCATTTGGAAATTAGGGTTTTGCTGAACCTCAGAATGGAAACCCTCTAGATTAGAAACACAGAAAATATGTTCTTAGCAGAAAAAGGAAGGAAGTTTTGAAGAAGATAGTGATATTCAAACATTCCTTAGTATGGCATTTCAGGTTTCATCTTTTCAGGGATTTTCTTTAATCCTATATATTCTTCTCTGCCCCAAAGTAACACACAAATATAGTACCCTATTCCTTCCTTTTTTGCACTGACTATCAGATTGTTCTCAGAAACCTTTTTTTGAATACTCCTTAAAATTTGTATTTATGAACCTTTTTAAAAAGATCACTGTCACTTCCAAATGATTACTTTGGTCTTTTTTCCCATCTCCAACTGTGAGAAAAAACCCCCCAAATTAATCTATTGGCTACAGTGCCTCACAGATAGGCAGAACATTGTTTGCTTCACCTAATCAGCCTGCTGAAACCATAAATGGTTCTTTTTGAAAAAGTTTGAAATTAAGAGATTTTTAAGAGCTATTTTTTTTTACCCTCAGACTGGCTGCTCAATTAGCAACTTTCAGTCCAATTGATTTCCTAGTAACATAACTTTTTTTTTTTTTTTTAAACTGCAAACCTTTTTGAAAAGTTTTCAATTGCTTCTTCTTGGTCATATCCTTGGAATGCCTTTTTTTGTTTGTTTGCTTTTTCTTTCTCGTGTGTTTTTTCCATTTTTGTTCTAATTTTTCTGTATGACATGACTAATATGGTTTTTTTCTTTCAAAACTGCACAACTTACTATTTAGTTTTCTTTTAAGAGACTCATACCATTCAGTCAAAACAGCCAAGGATCCTCAGCAGTTCTTCAGGACTCTTGTATTAAGATTCAACTTCATCTCCATTTACCCTTTTCATTCCAACAAGAGAAAATCATGTCATCTATTTTAGTGTCCTATGCCCATGAATTTTGTGCATTAAGTGACACTTCAGAGTATAATCTGATTTCTTTAAACAAAAGAGTTTTCCTTCAAGGTACAAAGGAAGGACAAAAAGAATTATCCATTCTGCTTGAGGATCATTTGCTTGTTGCCCTGGGAATACAGTACTCACCTCTATAACACTGCTGGTGGTGAAACTGTGAATCATCCAACTTTTTTGAAAGGCAATCCGGGATTATACAATAAGAGTTATCAAAATATGTATACCCTTTGACTCTATGGGTCAACTACTGGGATTATAAATAGCTTATGAAGGTTATTGGCTGGAAATAAAGAGGAGGTATGATGTAGTGGAAAAAAGACTGCATTTGATGTTAGGAAGACCTGAGTCTGAATCCCAGCTCAGTCACTTTTTACTTGCAAAACCTTGAGCAAGTAACTTAACTGCTCAGTTTCAATGTTCATATCTAAAAAAGAGGGGTGGCTTTGAGTAATACTAAGCATCCATCCTTTTCTAAATCCATGACACAGTAGAGATACCCTAGATTCACCCTCCCATAATGAGGCTGGCTACATCTCCCCATTCAGGATTTTAAAGAAGAGGTGTCAATCCCAAGGTTCATCCTGCAGGCTGTATTTGGCCCACAACACCCCCAAGAACTCCTGACCCAGGTTAAAATTAAAATTGCAAAATATTTAGCAAAATAAATGAAAAACCAACATATATAACATTACATTTTCAAACTCAGTCAGAATGTGGCTACAGGAATCTTTATGAATGAATTAGTGTCCCCATTTCTATATGATTTTGGTATCACTAGGTCTTAGAGAACCTTTAAGAGACTTAAGGTATATGTTCTTTTTTTTTCCTATTGTATCATATTGCACAAAATAGCATTTCATTTTTTCCAATTTCAAGCAAAGATTATTTTCAATATTTATTTTGGTAAGATTTTGAATTCCAAAATTTTTCCCCTCTCTCCCCTCCCACTTCCCCAAGACAGCAAGCAATCTGCTATACATTGTGTATGTGGTTGTCTCTATTTTAATGCTCTCAGTTTAAGCCCCCATTTCAACACTCTTCTGAAATAATTTTTTATTCACATAGCCAAAAAAAAAAGGTAGGGAGGGGTTCCCAATCATCTGGTGAATTAAGGGAAATTCACATAACCAGACCACATATGATGGGGAAAATAAAGCCTCTTGCTCTGCCTGAACCATTCAGATTTGTCCTGTTAACATAGTAAATGTATAATGTGACATAGGAATGAGTAGCTATGTGTTTCCTCCTCCTGTGCAGAACATCAAGAAAATTTTATCTTTATAGGTACACCTTCTTTACCATCTTACATCAGATGTGTCAACCCCCACAGTAAATTGGTGGTAACATTCAAGAAAGCCACTTTGATAGGAAACTAATCTTCACTAATTCCACTGAACTTTTTGTAGGTCTGTAGAGTAAAAAGACATGGACGACATTACCAACTTTTTTCCAAAACATGAGTTTACCTAAACATTATGCTCAATGCTATGCATCCATTTCTCAAATTATTAATATCTAGTATTGGAGTATAGAAAAAAAAATAAAACAGTATTCTGAAAATTACAAAACACATTTCTCTACCCCCCAAAAGAAAGCTGTTTATTGAAAAAATGACTTACAACTTTCCTTAATGTTAATAAAAGTGTTTCTCTCTACTCCCAAAGTAGAAAATATAACCTAGTTCACATTTAAAACATCAAAAACACATAGGAAAATAAAATGATTTACTAGACATCTGAAAGAACTAGACTCTATATAATATAAACAACATAGGATAAACAATTACAAAGTAGTATGCATTACCAGGAAAAGTTGAATCAAAGAACATGTTTCCAACTGAGACCCCCCCCTTCCTACCCCTTTCCCAAACCCCAAGTCAGAGGTGCAAAGAATCCAAAGCACCATAAGAAAAATAAAGAGGTATAGTTTGTTCAGCACTCTTATGACAGTTTGTTGTCAATGACTAACAAACACCCCCATCCCAATTAATACCAATTAGCTAGCTACACTATATAACAAGAAGAGAAGCACAATAGTTCCACCTCAACACCTGGCAGTATCCATCTCCCTCCTTTGCTCCTCATCACCTGAATTCCAGCAAATTTTGCCATGGACTTTAGCTCTTGGCCCTTCCAGTTGGTCACTTTTGTGGTTTGCAAATTTCAAAACATGATAACTATCTTCAGTTTCCTTCCAAAGCACAATAAGAAGAAACAACATCAGCAACATGTTCCTGCTGGTTCCTTGAGTAGCCTAAGACCTCTCCTTTGCCTGGGGTTAGTCTTTACCTCCTCACTTCACACAGCCAAGTAGTAATGAAGACCAGTCTCACTTTGATCATTTAGTGCCTTTTGAATGCATCCCAGTTGGATATTACCAAATCACCAATTTTGACCCTACTATGACCAATTAATGGTCTGATTTTTTTTTATCATGTAGTTAGCTGATTGGAAATTATAGAATTTCTGTGTGTGCTTCAAATCAGGGATCAGGACACCTCCAGTACACATTATAATGTTTTTCTAGAAGTAGTTTTCCCAGGTTCCTCCATGTGGAGATCATTCCTCAGATTCAGTACTAAGGAGATTTGTCTGCTCAGAAATATCTCTCATCATGCTGTGCAATTTTAAAAAACTGGATACAAATTAAATGTTCAATGATTGCATAATAGTTGAACAAATTGTAGTTATAGAATCCTTGACTTAGAGGCTGAAAAGATCTTGGAAGTTATCTTGCCCACCCATATTAAAGTCTGTTGTTCCTTTGAGTCTGATTCTGAGACCCCATTTGGGGTTTTCTTGGCAAACATACTACAGTGGTTTGTCATTTCTTTTTCTGGATTATCTTACAGATGAGGAAACAGACAGGTTAAGTGACTTATTCCTCAGGGTCACATAGGTATTAAGTGTCTGAAGCCATATTTGAACTCATGAAGATGAGTCTTCCTGATTTCAAACTTAATGCTCTCTCCACTACACTAGCTAGCTATTCAACTGTTAAAAACTAAACAATTATTAAGTAGCAGAGGCAAGATTCAAATTTGGACCTGCTAAATATCAGATATAGGAATCGGACTTGTGATTTCATTGGTATAGAGATCTTTTAGATTTTCATCTCCATCCACTAATTCAGGTTTGCACTTAGAGTTGCTGGAAGCATTGAAAGGTTAGGTGACTTGCCCAGGATCATACAGTCAATATACATCTGAGATAGGATTTGATTCCAGGTCTTCTTAATTTGAAAGCCAGTTCTTTATCCATTACACCAGACCAGGAAAATTTATTTTGCATTTATAACATGTATTTACTTACATAGAGACTACTTAAAGACAGACTTATGTAGAGACATTTATATCTATATATAAATATATTTATATAGAGACTTACTATTCCTTTTTGTTTGTCTTTTTATCTACAAAGCATACAGTAGCTGTCTTATAAATGGTTATTGAATTGAACTGATGTTTATGAAGAATTCTAAGAAATATTGAAAGATTTGTATCAAGTGATATAGAAGGAGGGAATAGAAACCCAAAGAAAACAAAAGACAAAGTCTTTATTAGAGGAAAGGGAAAATAGGGAGGGCCTTGAAGTTGTTACTGTTTTAAAGTCAATGCACATCTCTTATGGATTGTCTCTCTCCCTCCCTCCCTATCTCCCGCCCTCTTTCCCTCTCTCCCTCACATACTTCCCTCCTTCCTTCCTTCCTTCCTTCCTTCCTTCCTTCCTTCCTTCCTTCCTTCCTTCCTTCCTTCCTTCCTTCCTTCCTTCCTTCCTTCCTTCCTTCCTTCCTTCCTTCCTTCCTTCCTTCCTCCCTCACCTCCCTTTCTTCCCTCCTTCTTTTTCTCCTTACTTCATAGAGATCTCTCTGTTTCTCTCTGTCTCTGTCTCTCTTGTTAACCCAGGCTACCTCTCATGACCTACTTCTTGTGTGTTCCTATTTATATATTTGAATATTTGGTATTTGTCAAAGGAAGTTTCATTGAAACTTATTTTTTAAATAGTACCATAATAAT
This sequence comes from Sminthopsis crassicaudata, assembly GCF_048593235.1. Taxonomy (NCBI): domain Eukaryota; kingdom Metazoa; phylum Chordata; class Mammalia; order Dasyuromorphia; family Dasyuridae; genus Sminthopsis; species Sminthopsis crassicaudata. The sequence goes on along the minus strand of NC_133619.1, from coordinate 75,407,300 downwards.
AATGATCCAACCATTCTGGAAATCAATCTGGAACTATGCCCAAAGGACTATCAAACTGAGCATATCCTTTGACCCAGCAATGCCATTACTGGGTCTGAATCCAAAGGACATATTGAAGGAGGGAAAAGGACCCATACATGCAAAAATGTTTGTGACAGCTCTTTTATAGTGACAAAAAAATTGGGAAATGAGTGGATGCCCATCAATTGGGGTTTATGAAGGTAATAGAATATTATTGTTTTATAAAAAATGATGAACAAACTGATCATAGAAAGACCTGGAAAGATTTACATGATGTGATGCTGAGGGAAACAAGCAGAATCAGGAATACATTGTACATAACAGTAAGACTGTGTGATGATCAACTATGAAATACTTGGTTCTCAGTGTTTCAGTGATCCAAACCAATCCCAATAGACTTTTTTTTTATTCATTTTTCCAAATTATCCCCTCCCTCCCTCCAGTCCCTCCCCCCAGTGGCAGGTAATCTCATACATTTTACATGTGTTACAATATAACGTAGATACAATATATGTGTGTAAATACCATTTTCTTGTTGCACATTAAGTATTAGATTCCGAAGGTATAAGTAACCTGGGTAGATAGACAGTAGTGCTAACAATTTACATTCGCTTCCCAGTGTCCTTCTCTGGGTATAGTTATTTCTGTCCATCATTGATCAACTGGAAGTGAGTTGGCTCTTCTTTATGTTGAAGATTTCCACTTCCATCAGAATACATCCTCATACAGTATTGTTGTTGCAGTGTACAGTGATCTTCTGGTTCTTCTCATTTCACTCAGCAACAGTTGATTTAAGTCTCTCCAAGCCTCTCTGTATTCCTCCTGCTGATCATTTCTTCCCAATAGACTTTTGAGAGAAAATGCCATCTTCATCCCGAAAAAGAACTAAGGAGACTGAATATAGATCAACACATGCTATGTTCACTCCTTTTTTCTGTTTTGTTTTTATCTCTCCCATGATTTTTTTCCTTTTGCTCTGATTTTTCTCTTCCAATATGATTCATAAAGCAATATGATGTATTAAAAATAAATATTAATAGGAGAAAAAGAAAAAAGGACAAGAGGTAAACCCATGACTACTTCCAGTCATAAGTACATTTAGACTCTTAAAGAGGGAAGTGGGACAATACAACTATATATATATATATATATGTATATATATATATATATATATATATATATATATATATATATATGGTGCATGGCAACATATAGCTTGCTTTATATATTATTATTATACAAGGTATAGTATTCTTTGACTCAAAGTCAGGTTGTCAATCTTGAAAGATACTAGCTTTAAAAAAAAGATATATTTTCAGAGGAAGAATTCTTTTAGATTATTGAAAACACTATGCAATTTATTAATACAGTCCACTTCTCACATTCTATTAAACTCTGGGTCTAAATCATTATTGACAGTGTTTACCCATGATATCCTTGATAGTAAACAAACTCCTTACAACAGCAAGACTTAGCAATTTGTTTTTTTATTCAGCCCCTTCCCCTTTTTGTGGAGTACCTGGCTAATCTGTTTTGCATAGATATGGATTTCCTTGAAGAGGTTGTGGTGCTCTATGCAATCAGCACAATATCATCCACAAACAGGGTCCCAAACATCCTAGGGAACATTTCTTTTGTTCATGAGCAGAATATACAAACCATGACAGCTATAAGCACCTTTAGAGACCATTAGAATTTGAACTCTTTGAGACTAGGGACTATTTTTGTCTTCCTTTATATTATTGATGTTTATCACAATGCCAGGCACACAGTGGATACATGATAAATGCTTATTGACTTAACATGCATCTCATTTTATATGTTTCAGACACTGATATTTAGATGATTGTTGAATAAAATTTTTTGTTGTACAGAATATGTCAATAAGCCTTGTAAAATATTGACATAAGATTGGTTAAGACCTTGTTGGAGAATAGATTACATCAAATCAATTGCTTTTCTCATAGTCAAAAACCAGGAATCATCTATTCCTTTTGCTCTTCAATCATTTTTATAAGAGCAAAGATGTGTTTGAGGAGGAAAATTGACAGTGAAACTCTTCTCATTCCCTTCCAATATTTTCATCAAGTACATACCTTTGGTATGTACATAAATTATTCTCATGAAGATTTTGTAGAGATGAAAAAAGATAACTATATAAAAGTTAGTAGTTAATGTTATCTTCTCCATCATTTTTGTAAAAAAAAAAAGTGATTTATTACAAAAAAATAATGATACCATATACAGAGCTCTGCCTTAATTTTTTTTTTTTTTAAAGGCTGAAGTTTCTCTAAACATGTATCAAATTAGCAATTCAGGTAACATTCCACCATGCTTAATTTCTCCAGCAAACAGAGTCAGATTGCCCTTCTATACACATCCACTAGAAGGACTTAAGAGTTTGAAGCAAGTTTGTTGACAGATAATTAGAAACAATAAACACCTTGAAGGGTAATCTGATACATTTTAGAAAAGGTAGGAAAGATCCTATTTTAGCATCTGGTTTTAGAGAAGCCTAGAGCCTTTTTGAGGGACATGGATGGCAGAAATCAGTGGATTCTAATTGAAACTCAGTTTTCCAATTTGAATTTCCTTCTGAAACACTACTCCATGACCTCTCTGCTGCCAGCGGATAGGGAAATCAGTTTTCACAGCCTAGTTTCTGTGCATAGAGATCCCACAGACAGTGGAAAATGTCCATCTTTTGATTTTCTCCTAAAATGCTTCTTTTATGCCTTATTTGTTTTTTTAACTTATTTTTTCAATGAACAAGCATTTATTTTCTCTTCTTCCACTTTCTGAATAGTGGCTGAATGTACATTGATGTACATTCTTAAAGTTTTTCAGAATTGCTTGTCTTTACAATTGTATTTTTAATGTAGAAATAGTACTGCTGATTTTGTTCACAGTTTTTTCCTAGTGGTTCAAATAAGTCTTCCCAATTTTTTCTGAAATTGTTTTTTCGTCATTTCTTAGGACACATTAATATTCCAATATATTTATATACCCTAATTTGTAAGTAGCTGGTTTATGACCTGATGACAAGTCTGCGATTCACTATACCACTGAGTCTTCCTGGAACAGGAATTGAGTTGGGTCCAGAATTAAAAGGAAGAGAGAGGTGTGATTGCTGTGAGGAAATATGCTGTATTTTCAATATTTACTAGCTGTTTTCCAGGACTATATGATTGCAATATTGGAAAACCACAATCTCCAAAGAATTGTAGGCAACCCAAATTATAATAAGGAGACAGATGCTAGGGGGGCACAAGTAAACTAAAATATAATTCTGGTGATGACCTACACCCAGGAAGTGGTGTGAGATATATCACTGAGAAAACGGGGCTCCTCGGGTGATACAAACAGATGGACAGCCTGAACATTTGGTAGTCTCAAAATGTCATAAGACCTAGAGAGAGGACACAAGCACAGGGCATGGCTCCCCTGAGGAGGGTCTCTAAGAAATAGACAGGAATCATACAGAGATGAAGGTATGGAGGCCTTACAAACTTGATGGAATGCACTGATGAAAAAATAAATCTCATTAAAGTGTAAAGAGAAAGGTAACCTTATGAGAAGGTGCTATAAACCAAACAGGTAGAACTGGACTAAGATGATGGAAGGGAAAGATTTATGTGTACATATGTTTGAAGTGGACACATGCATGTTTGCTTTGTGTGTTTTGTTGTGTGAATGGATATATATACACATACATATATATGTTCAATGTAAGTTGAGAGTTGGCTGTTATGTGAATTTTGAAAAGGGAAATCCTTATGTTTTATCCTTTTTATTCATTAAAAACCAATTGTAAAAGAAACAAGCTTGAAAGATAGTCAAATTCTGATGATTATAATAATCATAAAACTAATTATGAAACATAAATTAATTGTGAAACACTCTTTCCTTGTTTTTAGTAGAGAGATGCTTAACTCAAGATGCATACTGCTAACAGACAGAACAGTCCTGTTAATTGGCTTTGCTTGATTATTAAAAGTACATGTTATAAGGAGAGTATAGAATATCAGGAAATTACTGTAATGTAAAGATGTAAGACTTCAAAGAAATTTGTTTCTGTTTAAGGAATTTATTATATGAAGAAAACAATCCTAAAAACAGGAAGAAGATACAAGTTTGAAATTAATTATCATAGTAATAAAGAAATAAGACATACCCAATTAGCTAATATATAAGCTAATAAGTTTATTGTCTAATTATGGGTTTCATATATATGCATATATTTGCACGTGATATTTCATGGTTTTTGAATTTTAAAAGTCCAATTAATAGTGAATCAGATGATCTCTGTGGTTCCCATTGGCTTGAATATTCTATGATAAAATATGTCATATAACAGACACCATCCAACCAGTTTCTAGAGGCTTCTGTGCTCAGCAGTCTCAGGGTGGGGGAAATATAATAATTTTAGTATTTCTAACCTTGTGGTCTAACACCTAGTAGGGCTGGGAGTATTTCCCTTTCCTGATAGTGCACGCTGTTCCTGAACCAGATGTAGTCAAGATGCAATCAATGAATTTTTAAAGGGGGAGGGGTATCTCTCAAAATAAGCAGCTTAACTTTTGTTCTCATTGTATTTTCAGTTTACCTAAGAGATATGACCCAAGCCTGTTACTATTTACCTCCTTCCAGCAGGATTGTGCTGTGGAGATTAATTCATTAGTCTATGTTTGCAAAGCAGTTGGAAATGAAAAAGCATTAAACAAATGACACTTTTTATGTTTTTAATTAAAAGGTAATAAAGGAAGGGTAACTTGTACTGGCTAGAACTCTACAAATTCACATTTTGCTACCATAACAATCCCTGTAACCTATTCTCAGAATACATCACTTCGAATTAACTTCTAGATAATAGAGAAGTTATGTAAATCATCCATCTTTAGCTGTAAAGGAAAAGGGTCCCTAGGGAAGATGCTATTTTTAATTTTTAATCGATGCCTTTGTTTTTACATTCCATTAATTTTCATATTTTCCCACCTACCCTCCAAACCTGCTAGTCATTCTTTGTTACAAAAATTTTAAAAAGAAAATGCACTAAAAAATGCAGCTTAGCTAAATCAACACACTATATATAAAGGTTTATGCAATATTTCATAGTCATAGTCCTTCATTTTTGGAAAAAAAAAAGAGAGTACATTTTCTAATCTCTTCTCTGGGACATTTTTGATGGTAGCAGAGCAGAGCATTTGGTTCTGGTTAATTCTTTCCATTTTCATTTCTATAAGTCATCCCTTTTCATTTTCCTTCATTTGCTTATTTCACTCTCATTTGGTTTATGCAACTCTTCTCATGATTCTTCCAGAAATGAAGTGATTTGCTGTAAGTCACACAGGGAAAGCAGAAACATGACTGGATAAACATGTGATTGAAAAGCAGTCTGTCAGCCATATGATGGATGAATTAGAGAACAGAATAGAGACACTAGAAACAAAGAAGATTTGGTGGAACCTATTAGATGAGATTAGGCAAGTGCTAATGAGGATCTATGGATGAGGATGCTAGTTAGAAAGGAGAAGGAGAACTACAGTGCAGAGGAAGAATTCAATTCAGTTCAATTCAATGAGCATTAAAAAAAAAAGCATCTACTTTTGATAAGAGAAATGAAGGAAAAGAGTAGAAAGACAACTTGAAGAGCTCATTGTTTATTTGTTTGTTTATTTTTCAAATATGAACAACCAGGATGTGATGATGCTAACAGAAATGTACATGGAAGCAAACATTTAGAGGGAAAGATGAGCTCAGTCTTTTGTCATGTTGAGTTTGAGGTAATATTACATATTATATATGTAATTATATATTTTATATGTATATATTACACATATATGTAATATAATTATAATATATGTAATGTATAACAATAATATGTATATATTGTACATGTAATATTACATATTATATATATACATATATACATGTTGTCATCTCTACAAAATATAAGCTTCTTGAGGACACATGAGCCTGGAAAATTGCTTTATCTCTCAGTGATCTAAGCAACTCTCCAAAGTATGTTATAGAAAAGCCTGTGCGATTTTACATTGGTAAAGAAAATGTCTTACCTAGTCAATAGTCTGACTCTTCCTGACTATTTTTTTGTTATTGTTGTTGCTTGTTTGTTTTCTTGTGAGGCAATTGGGATCAAATGACTTGCCCAGGGTCACACAGCTAGTAAATGTTAAGTATTTGAGGCCACATTTGAACTCAGGTCTTCCTGACTCCAGGGCCAAAGTTTTATCCATTGTACCATTTAGCTGCCCCTCATTTGGAGTTTTCTTCTCTTTTTTTTGGTAATTCTTTAAATTTTTTTTTCAATAATAGCTTTTTATTTTCAAAACACAAAGATAGTTTTCAACATTCACCTTTGCAAAACCTTGTGTTCCAAATTTTTCTCCCTCCCTTCCTCCCCACCTCCTTCCCCTAGACAACAAGTAATCCAATATATGTTAAACATGTGCAGTTCTATACATATTTCCACATTTATCATGCTGCAAAAGAGAAATCAGATCAAAAGGGGAAAAATGAGAAAGAAAAAAACAAGGAAGCAAACATCAACAAAGATAAAAATACTATGCTGTGATTCATACTTAGTTCCCATACTCCTCTCTCTGCATGCATCTCTCCATCTCTCTCTCCATTAGTCTATTACAATTGCTTCAAATCATCTCCTTGTTTAAGAGAGCCACATCTATCAGAATTAATCATCATATAGTCTTGTTGTTGTCATGTATAATGATCTCCTGGTCCTGCTCATTTCACTCAGTATCACTTCATGTAAGTCTCTCCAGACTTCTCTGAAATCATCCTGCTGATCATTTCTTACAGAACAAGAATATTCCATAATATTAATATACCACAATTTATTCAGACATTCTCCAATTGATGGGCATCCACTTAGTTTCCAGTTTCTGGCCATTACAAAGAGGGCTGCTACAAACAGTTTTGCTCATGTGGGTCCCTTTCCCTCATTTAGGATCTCTTTGGGATGCAGACCCACTAGTGAGACAGCTGGATTAAAGGGTATGAACAGTTTGATAGCCCTTTGGGCATAGTTCCAAATTGCTCTCTAAAATGGTTGGATCAGTTCACAATTCTACCAACAATGTATCAGTGTCCCAGTTTTCCTCCATCCCCTCCAACACTCATCATTATCTTTTCCTGTCATCTCAGCCAATCTGAGAGTGTAAAATGATACCTCAAAGTTATCTTAATTTGCATTTCTCAAATCAATAGTGATTTAGATCATTTTTTCACATGACTAGAAATGGCTTTAATTTTTTTCATCTGAAAATTGTCTGTTCATATCCTTTGACCATTATCAATTGGGGAAAGGCTTGTATTCTTATAAATTTGAATTAATCCTCTATATATTTTAGAAATGAGGCCTTTATCAGAAATACTGAATGTAATTTTTTTTTCCATTTGAGTTTTATTGTCACAGATACTGGAGTGGCTTGCTGTTTCTTTCTCCAGCTCATTTTACAGATGAGGAAACTAAGGCAAACAGGATTAAGTGACTTGCCCAGGGTTACATAGCTATAAGTGTCTGAGCTTGGATTTAAAATCAGGAAGATGAGTCTTCCTGATTCCAGATTTAGCATTCTATCCCTGTGAGTCACTTGTATTTCCCTATATTATTGACATACTATTTCCTACATGGCTCTCTTCAACAATAAGATGATTCAAACCAGTTCCAGTTCTTCAGTGACTAAGAGAGCCATCTACACCCGGAGAGAGGACTGTAGGAACTACTGAATGTGGATCACAACACAGCATTCTCATTCTTTTTTGCTGTTATTTATTTGCATTTTATTTTGCTTCTTTTTTTTTTTTTACTGGTTTGATCTGATTTTTCTTGTGCAGCACAATAATTGTATAAATACGTGTGCATATATTGGATTTAATGTATATTTCTACCATGTTTAACATATATTGGACTATTGCCATCTAGGGGAGGGAGTGGGGGAAGGGGGGAAATTGGAACACAGAGTTTTTCAAGGGCTAATGTTGAAGAATTGTCCACGCATATGTTTTGGAAAATAAAAAGCTTTAATAAAAAAAAAAAAGAGAGAGAAAATGGCCTTGGGTATCATAATTAGTTATGGCTACTCTTTGGGAATATCAGGATACTGTAAAATCCAGGTAGGACTGTTGCAGCAGCTCAGCTCCTGAGGCTTATCAGTGCAAGCAGGATTCAGGGAAGAGTAGTTGCTTAGCAAAGTTGTTTAGCAAACTGCTCTAATGGCTCAGTCCCAATTTGCCATCTTGGTTGTATTTAGCCTTCCTATTTCCCCAGCCCACCTAGCATCCTTTCAAGTTAATGGGCTGAAAACTGGTTTCATTGTTCTTTGGTAGGAAGACTAGCCTGAAGGGGACCCCTTAAGTCTAATCTCCTTTCTCTGGCTGCATGTCTATAGCAACTAGCCAGTTAATAGGTGGGTGCTCAGAGCAGGATTAAAATGGTTTTGCAGTTGTTCAAATTCAGGCATTAGCATCTTTTCATTTAATGAGTATTAATTCTGCATTTTCAAGTTGCCCATTTTCTGCAGTGATTTTTTTTCACTGGGATTGTATGTGGCTGTCACTCTGGACACTGGTAGAATAAGAATGAAAAGAAGCAGATGCTTACGAGAAGGCATCCCTTCCTTTCCATTTCATCTCTCTGGGCTGTGGAATAGTCCAGCCTGAGCATGGTTAGTTTCATTGGGCCAAAGGTGTGAATGGGATAGATTGAATTTGTTTTGCCAAATTTCCTCACTTTCCTTATCCAGCAAACACTTTCTATGACCTCTTCTATAGGATGCTCCTTCATGCTGTTCACCAGTTTTGTGAAGAGCTTTCTATTTCTATGGATTATATGCTTTCCTTCTCCTAGAAAAATTTCACATTTGTCTAATACTGTACTCCTCCTTAAGAATTAAAGCTGTCAAGAAATGAAAAGGGATTGGTAAGTAGTGAGTTTCCTGATTCTGGGATTCTTTAACCAAGGACTAAAAGTTCACTTAGAAAACCCTGAACCCTTCCAGTCCTACCACAGGGTGGATGACGATGTATAGGCTGAAATTCATTATTTCTACAAATTTCTGAAAACCAAATAATGCCATGGATTTGAATGGGCAATATGCCTTTGAGTTGCTCCATAAGGACATGGCTATTGGACAGGTGCTGAAAATAGATAATTAACTGGACCTAGCGCTGAATTGGAAGTTGAGTTGGAGCACATTTAGAAAATCAAGTGGCACTTCTAAATGACTTCATTTTCACTTAAGGTAATGTTCTAATGGTAGTGGAAGGAAAAGTTCAGGCTAACTAACTAATACCTCTTTTTAATTTAAAATAATACCTTGAATGGGTTCTTTTTTTTTTTTTTTTTTTTAATTTAAGCTTTTAAATTTTCAAAGCATATGCATGGATAATTTTTCAACATTAACCCCAGCAAAGCCTTGTGTTCCCTTTTCCCCCTCTTACCTCCACTCCCTCCCTAGATGGCAAGCAATTCAATATATGTTAAACATGGTAAAAAATTATGTTAAATACAATATATGCATACATATTTATACAATTATTTTGTTGAACAAAAAATATTAAATCAAAAACAAGATAAATGAGAAAGAAAAAATGCAAACAAATAACAAAAAGAGTGAAAATGCTATGTTGTGATCCACCCTCAGGTCCCACAGTCCTCTTTCTGGGTGTGGATGGCTCTCTCTGATCACAAGATCATTGGAACTGGCCTCATTTCATTGTTGAGAAAAACCATGTCCATAATAATTGATTATTGTATAATCTTGCTGTTGCCATGTACAGTGACCTCCTGGTTCTGCTCACTTCCCTTAGCATCAGTTCCTGTAAGTCTCTCCTGGCCTCTCTGAAATCATCCTGATGGTCATTTAGAACAATAATATTCCATAACATTCATATACCATAATTTATTCAGCCATTCTCCATCTGACAGCCATCCACTCAGTTTCCAATTTCTTCGATAGCTCTTTTCAACAATGAGATGATTCAGGCCAATTTCAATAGACTTGTGATGGAGAAAGTCAACTGCACCCAGATAGAGGACTATGGGGACTGAATGTGGATTACAATATAATATTTTCACCTTTGTTGTTGTTTGCTTGCTTGTTTTTTTCTTTCTCATTTTCCTCCTTGATAAAGGTGGAAATATGTTTGAAAGAATTGTACATGTTTAACCTACATTGGATTGCTTTCTGTCTAGGGGAGGGAGGAGGTAGGGAAGGAGAGAGAAAAATTTGCAACACAATATTTTGTAGGGGTGAATGTTGAAAATTATATTTTCATGTATTTTGAAAAATAAAAAGCTACCCTTACAAAATAAAATAATACCTTAAATAGTTCTCTTTTTTTGAAAAGTTCATTTTCTAAAAGTCAAGATTCACAAATAGATTTAAGATGAAGATGTTAATATTGGTAATCTCAACATTTAAAAATGCAATTGAGTATAATCATCAACATCCATTTTTCATTTAACAATGGGAAGTAAGGTGTTGTTTGATGGTGTTAGAACCAGCTATATCTAAATATCTGTGGTATAATATAAGTGCTTGCAAATCTGAAAGGGTTATATAAATGTCATTATGATGATTATGATTATTAATGATCTCCAGTCTCTCCCTGCTGGAAAAACTAAAGCAAAAAAAAACAACAAAACAAAAGAACCTTCAAACATCAACGAATTCTCCTTGTGAGGTTATCTACATAGCTATAAATCACAGAATACAACTATCTCAGAAGAATAAAAATTTTAGATGACTTCCAGTGACATTTACTGAGTGCCAGTGGAAAGATACTCAATAAAAAGGAGGTGACAACATATTAACAGTGATAATTTCTGTTCAAAAAGTTGAAATAAAACTTAAAAGAAGTATTCTTGAGGACTAACCTAATGGGAAAGAAAGGTGGACTAGTTATCAAGAATGAGAACTAGCAAACAGGGTGGGTTCTGAGATGCTAACTATTACATATATATATATATATATATATATATATATATATATATATATATATATATATATATATATATAAAACATATATAAGAATCAGAAGAAGGTATCTAGCACACTAAATGGATTCTTTGTGGAAGGACTGCAGAAAGACAAGAACATAACTTGTTCAAGAAGAGAAGGCTTGATGAAATCTGCTCCACTGAGAGTAATTCCCATATTGAGAGATCATGACTCCATCCAAAGAATGAAACTGAGTAATTTGACTTTATTTGGATTCTCTGCAAGATTTGTGATTTTAATGGTGTGGGTAATCCCATAATTTAGGCAGACTACAACTCTTCCAAATTTGATGAGTGCATTAAAAAAAAAATCACCAGCATTATCACCTTCTGGTGATAACCCTCCATTTATTAGGCAATTTTTTCACTTTTGTTGTTGTTTGTTTGTTTTTTCTTTCTCATTTTTTCCTCCTTTTGATCTGATTTTTCTTGTGTAGCATGATAAAGATGGAAATCTGTTTGGAAGATTGAATTGCTTGCTGTCTAGGAGACAGAGAAGATAGGGAGGGGGAGAGAGAGAAAAAAAAATTTGTAACACAAGATTTTGCAAGGGTGAATATTGAAAAATATTTTTGCATTTACTTTGAAAAATAGAAAGCTACTTTTATAAAATAAAATATGTTTTCTCTTCTTGTAGGCCTTGACCAAATTGCTTTTCTTACTGGGACTGTGATTTCATTTGTGTAGGAAGTCTTCTGTGAAACATATCTTCCAATAATGCAAGTACATACCGTTTCTGTGACTTAGAGGCTTGCAGAGTTGTCCTGGCACTGAAAGGTGAAGTCACTACCACAGGATCACACAGTCAGTGTAGGTCAGAGGCCAGTTTTTTAGTCATGATGCAATAATTAATTCCAGTTGATAAGATAATAATAATAGCTTTTATTTATGTGGAACCTTAAGATTCATAATAATATAATTTTCTCACAGCAATACTGTAAAGCAGGGAGTAAAGTATCATTGTTCCTATTTTACAGAAAAGGAGAAACTGAGGCAATGACAGATTTTAGAGATTTGGCCATTAACTAGTTATACATGTTTGGGTAACTCATTTCATTTCTCTGAACCGTAACTTCTTTATCTATAAAACAAAAGGATCTAATTAAATGATATTTAGCCTTGAATCTATTATCTAAAATCAGCTTCAATTATATATTGTCTTATATTGTATAGGTTTTTTAAAAACAGGGATCATGCCTGTGTTTTCTTTGATATTCTAAAAGCTTCCAGCATACAGCTAGGTACATATTAATTGACTGAATGTGTCTGCACCAGTCCTAGAGATCCAGTGATTGTGAGAATAATCACAGAACTTGAGTTCTAAGAGGAACTCAAAGTTTTGAACCCTTTCAGTCTGAGGAGAAGTAAACTTATCCAGAATCTTGGGGCCATAGAGTTAGGGTTGGAAGTTATGCTAGAGATAAGGTCATTTAGTCCAATATCTTCATTTAACAGATAAAGAAAGCTAAAAAGGTTAAGTGACCTGTGCAAGGTAAATAACAGGGTTCACATTTGAATCCAGGTGCTCAGACTTCAAAATTAATGGTTTTCCCATGCACTAAGCTGTTTTCCACTGGAATCACATGTGCACTTAATTCAACTAATCGCTGCTGTGCATGTGGAGTCAAGACTGAAAGGAGCAGTGTAGACTGAAGGAAAACAACCGTGAAGACAAATCTCAATGTATTCCAGGCCATTTTCAGGTGGGTGGCTGTGATCTTTTGCTCCAACCTCTACCTAAGACTCAGAATCCAATTCCCTACCACCCACCTCCAGCCCTGAGGGACCCTTGGCTTCAGATAAGTGGCTATTTCCAGCTTGGATCTAGACCCACTAAGTAATTTCTTCTTGAAAATCATTGTACCACGCCACAACATGAACATGCTTCCTACCTCACACTTTTCCAACATTAAGCTCTAAGAACAACAGTCAAATCAACACTACCATTCCTGGAAAGGGTGTGCTAATCAAATACCCCAAGTCTCCCCTCATCTCTGTGACTTTCTTGTCTGGCACCCTCTCTGGTCATCATTCCCCAAATATTTTTTTCTTCCCTATTAGGAGATAAGTTCTTGGAGGGAAGGACTATATTGCTTACATACTGCTTAGCAATATTTGGCACATAGTTAAGAATTCAACAAATGCTTTTTCATTCTTTAATTTGTATTGATTGATAGCTCTTTTCCAAAATTTTATTGGGAATGAGGGCATGGAAATTAGATTCTGTGACTGAATGTTCAGAAGGCAGTGAGCCTTTAAGAAATGTTTGTTGAGTTTGGACATGTATACATATATTGTATTTAACTTATACAATATTTATAACTTATACAATATATTTAACATGTATTGGTCAACCTGTTACCCATGCATATATCTGGTAAATTAAAACTATTAAAATTTTAAAAAGAGGCAAAAAAAGAGAAAGGTTTGTTGAATTTAATTAAATTAAACCAGAGAATTATTGATCTAGAGATTTGATCACAAATCTAGGAGCTATAGCATTCTGCCTTTTTGTATTATAGGATTATACAGATACAAAGAACTATATCTGTGCTGTGTAACATGCCTCATTTCAGACATTTTTCTTTCTCATGTATCTTTGATAATCTCTTGAATTTGTAATGTAGGGCTTGGAGTGAGAAGAACTGAGCAAGAAGTTCAGATTTTCACCATCAAGCCTCAGTTGCTTCCTCTGTTGAACTGGATAATTCTAAATATGTCTGCATCATAGGATTATTGTAAGGACCAAATGAAATAATGTGTTTAAAGAGCTTTATAAAATCAGCACAATTCAAAAGGGAGTTTCCAATCACAGAATGTAAGTTATAAGGGACCTTGGAGACCATCCAATCTAGAGCTTTCCAGCTACTGGTTAATAACAAATTTTTATAGGACCATAAAACTTTTACTACTCAAGGTCTTTTAAAAACTGAATTCTTTTCCTCTTTCCTGTTTTTCCTACATGCTACTCCTTTCACCCTGCCCCCTACTCCTCCTCAGTATCTCCCCTTCCTTAATCCATCTCCCACCATGCTGAAGAGATAAATATTTTTACCATTCTGTAGTATAGTTTGATTGGGCAACACTGATTAAAAAAACAAAACTAAACTAACTCCTTCATTTGTAGTTAAGCAATGGAAAGACTTCCATTTTGCCTCAAGGAATATGCCTAGTTAATATTATCTAGCATTTATACATGCCTTAAAATTTGCAAAGTGCTTTATATAGGTTAACTAACTCATTTGATCTTCATAACCTGAGGCACCTAGGTGGCTCAGTGGATAGAGGACCAGCCCTGACCTGAGTTCAAATGTGACCTCAGACACTTAATATTGCCTAGCTGTGTGACCCTGAGCAAGTCACTTAACCCCAATTGCCTCAGTGGGGGAGGGGGAAGATCTTCACAACCTTGTGAAATAGGTGTTATTATTGCCCCCATTGTACCAATGAATTAATTACCTGAGGCAAAGAGAGGTTCAGTGGCTAGCCCAGAAATCATAGAGCTAAAAGGAGTGAGGTAAGATTTGAATTGGGTTTTCCTGACTCCTAAATCCTGTCCTCTATACACTAACCCAAAGATTTCAAACATTGCTAGAAACATTCCTGTTGTCTGAATCAGATCAAAATGTAATTGGAAAATAGTTTTAAAATAAATAAAATAAAATGAAATAGAACATAGTTAATGTCAGGGTTTGGTTAGGCAGCCCATAGGGATCCTGATGTTCACTTAGTGGCCCCTATTTCTATTTGAATTTGATTCTGCTGTTCCAAATCACCTGGCTCCTAGTTATAGAGCCAGAATTAGGGTTAGAGTGTAGTTATCTTGACAGTGACCTTTTTATATCACACTGACTCCCAATATCATCATCATATTCATCTAGTCTTTTTAGGTGGACTTCAGATAGAAAGTGAGGGCCAAGTCACTATCCTGTTATTATTATTTTACATTCAATGCTCCATAGACTACCACACAAATAGATAGAATAGCTACTTTTTGTAGTTTAATAGAAGTATTAGAGATAATCTCACTTGGGAGCATGCACTAAAAGCATCCACTGGATAGCTCCCTCCAAGAACAGATAGGACAATAAAGAGGACACACAACTCACCTAGTTGCCATGAGATTTTGATTCCTTTGTTCAAAGCAATTTTTGCAAGTTTTTTATTCTCTGAAGTTTGGATATTGATTATCACCATTTGGTATGATAACAGCTATTAAAAATTATGCTTGTGTTTTTGTGAGTTTTGCCCAAAACTTCAAGAAAAATAAAGTTTAAAAGTATGTTTCAATCTGTATTCAATCACCATCAGTTCTTTCTCTGGGAATGGTTAGCATTTTTCACAAAAGTCCTTCAGATTTGTCTTGAATCATCTATAGATTAGAATAGCTAAATCCTTCACAGCTGATCTTAAAACATTGCTGTTACTTTTTTTTTAATTTAACTTTTATTTTGAATGGTATTTTATTTATCCAAATACATATAAAGATAGTTTTCAAAGTTCATTTTTCTAAAACTTTGTGATCCAAATTTTTCTCTCATTCTTTTATCTTCCCTCCTAACACAGGAGCAATCTGATAGAGATTAAATATGAGCAATTCTTTTAAATTTATTTCTATACTTGTCATGTTATATAAGAAATATCAGATCAAGGGGCAGCAGTGGATAGAGCACCAGCCCTGAAGTCAGGAAGACCTGATTTCAAATGTGACCTCAGATACTTAATACTTTAGCCCAGCTGTGCTCCTGGGCAAGTCACTTAACCCCAAATGCCCCAGCAAAAATAAAGGAATGGAGGAAGGGAGGAAGAAAGGGAGGAAGGAAGAAGGGAAAGAAGGTAGGTGAAAATGCAAATGCTATATTGTGATTTCCACTCAGTTCCCATCATTCTCTCTCTGGATGTAGATGGCTCTCTTCATCATTGAACAATTGGAACTGGCCTGAATCATCTCATTGTTGAAGAATGCCATGTCGGTCAGAATTGATCATTGTACAATCTTGCTATTGCCATGTATAATGATCTCCTGGTTCTGCTCATTTCACTTAGCATCAGTTCATGTAAGTATCTCCAGGCTTCTCTAAAATCATCCTCCTGATTGTTTCTTATGGAATAATATTCCATAACATTCATATACCATAATTTATTCATCATTTTTCAATTGACGGGATCCACTCAGTTTCCAGTTTCTAGCCACTACAAAAAGGGCTGCCACAAATAGTTTTGCACATACGGATCCTTTTCCTTCCTTTAAGATCTCTTTGGGATGTAAGCCCAGTAGAAACACTCCTGGATCAAAGGATATGCACAGTTTGATATAACTTTTTGAATATAGTTCTAAACTTCTCTCCAGAATAGTTGGATCAGTTCACAATTCCACCAACAATGTATTAGTGTCTCAGTTTTCCCACATCCCCTCTAACATTCATCATTATCTTTTCCTGTCATCTTAACCAATCTGAGAGGCATGCAGTGGTATCTCATAGCTGTCTTAATTTGCATTCCTCTGATAAACAGTGATTTAGAGCATCTTTTCATATAAATAAAAATGGTTTCAATTTCTTCATTGGAAAATTGTCTCTTCATGTCCTTTGACCATTTATCAGTTTGAGAATGGCTTCAATTCTAATAAATTTGATTCAATTCTTTATATATTGTAGAAATGAAGCCTTTATCAGAACCCTTGAATGCAAAAATGTTTTCCCAATTTATTGTTGAACACTTCTAATGTTGTCTGCATTAGTTTTGTTTGTATAAAACCTTTTAAATTTCATATAATCTAAATAATCTATTTGATGTTGAATGATGAGCTCCAGTTCTTTTCCTTTTCCACAGATCTAAGTGGTAAACTATCCTATGTTCTTCTAATTTGCTTATAGTGTCATTCTTTATGTCTAAATCATGAACCCATTTCAACCTTATCTGAGTATAGGATGTTAGATGTGAGTCAGTGACTAGTTTCTGCCATACTAATTTCCAATTTTCCCAGCAGTTTTTGTCAAGTAGTATTTCTTAGCTAGTACCAAATGATTTTGATGACCATTGCTTTATAATATAGTTTTAGGTCTGGCACAGGTAGGTCACCTTCATTAGCATTTTTTTTCATTAATTCCCTTGAAATTCTTGATCTTTTGTTCTTCCAGATGAACTTTGTTTTGTTTTTTTTCTAGATCTGTAAAATAATTTCTTGGGAGTTTGATTGTCATGGCACTGAATAAGTAGATTAATTTGGGTAGTAATGTCATTTTTATTATATTCACTTGGCCTACCCATGAGCACTTGATATTTTTCCAGTTGCTTAAATCTGACTTTATTTGTGTAGAAAGTGTGCCTGACTTTGTGGTTGTGTGCCTGACTTTCCCTTGGCAGATAGATTCCCAAACATTTTATACTACTGACAGTTATTTTAAATGGAATTTATCTTTGTATGTCCTGCCGGACTTTGTGGGTAATATATAAAAATGCTGATGATTTATGTGGATTTATTTTGTGTCTTGCAACTTTGCTAAAGTAAATTGTTTCTAGTAGTTTTTTAGTTAATTCTTTAGAGTTCATATCATCTGCAAAAAGTGATAATTTGGTTTCCTCATTACCTACTCTAATTCCTTTAATCTCTTTTTCTTCTCTTATTGCCAAAGCTAGCATTTCTAATACAATATTGAATAGTAATGGTGATAGTGTGCAACCTTGTTTCACCCCGATCTTATTGGGAATGGTTCTAGTTTGTCACCATTATGTATGATGCTTGCTGATGGTTTTAAATAAATGCTACTGATCCTTTTAAGGAAAAGTCCATTTATTCCTATATTCTCTAATGTTTTTAATAGGAATGGATGGGGGCAGCTAGGTGGCACAGTGGATACAGCACCAGCCTTGAATTCAGGAGGACCCGAGTTCAAATCTGATCTCAGACACTTAACACTTCCTAGCTGTGTGACCCTGGGCAAGTCACTTAACTCCAGCCTGGGGGGGGGGGGGGATAGGAATGGATGTTGGATTTTGTCAAATGCTTTTTCTGCATCTATTGAGATAATCATATAATTTTTGTTAGTTTGGTTATTGATATAGTCAGTTATGCTAATAGTTTTCCTAGGATTGAACCAGTCCTTCATTCCTGGTATAAATCCTACTTGGTCATGATGTATTATCTTGGGAATGACTTTCTGTAATCTCTTTGCTAATATTTTATTTAAAATTTTTATATCAATATTCACTAGGTAAATTGGTCTATAATTTTCTTTCTCTGTTTTCGCTCTACCTGGTTTAGATATCAGTACCATGTCTCTGTTATAAAAGGAATTTGGTAGGAGTCCTTCTTTCCCTATTTTTAAAAATAGTTTGCATAGTATTGGAATTAATTGTTCTTTAAATGTTTAAATCTATTTGGCCCTGGAGATTTTTTTTAGGGAGTTAAATTGTTTGTTCTATTTCTTTTTTCTAAAATGGGACTATTTATTTTTTTTCTTTTTCTTTTTTTATTTAATTTAAAAAAATTTTTTTAATTTAATTTTTATTTTATTTTATAATTATAACTTTTTTTTTTGACAGTACATATGCATGGGTAATTTTTTACAACATTATCCCTTGCACTTACTTCTATTCAGATTTTTTCCCTTCCTCACCCAACCCCCTCCCCCAGATGGCAGGCAGTCTTATACATGTTAATTATATTACAGTATATTCTAGATACAATATGTGTGTGTAGAACCGAATTTCTTGTTGCACAGGAAGAATTGGATTCAGAAGGTAAAAATAACAGTTTACATTCATTTCCCAGTGTTCCTTTTCTGGATGTAGCTGATTCTGTCCATCATTAATCAATTGGAATTGGATTAGCTCTTCTCTATGTTGAAGATATCCACTTCCATCAGCATACATCCTCGTACAGTATCATTGTTGAAGTGTATAATGATCTTCTGGTTCTGCTCATTTCACTTAGCATCAGTTGATGTAAGTCTCTCCAAGCCTCTCTGTATTTCTCCTGTTGGTCATTTCTTACAGAATAATAATATTCCATAACATTAATATACCATAATTTACCCAACCATTCTCCAATTGATGGACATCCATTCATCTTCCAGCTTCTAACCACTATAAAAAGGGCTGCCACAAACATTTTGGCACATACAGGTCCCTTTCCCTTCTTTAGTATTTCCTTGGGATATAAGCCCAGTAGTAGTATGGCTGGGTCAAAGGGTATGCACATTTTGATAACTTTTTGGGCATAATTCCAGATTGCTCTCCAGAATGGTTGGATTCTTTCACAACTCCACCAACAATGCATCAGGGTCCCAGTTTTCCCACAGCCCCTCCAACATTCATCGTTATTTGTTCCTGTCATCTTAGCCAATCTGACAGGTGTGTAATGATATCTCAGAGTTGCCTTAATTTGCATTTCTCTGATCAATAGTGATTTGGAACACTCTTTCATATGAGCGGAAATAGTTTTAATTTCATCATCTGAAAATTGTCTGTTCATATCCTTTGACCATTTATCAATTGGAGAATGGCTTGATTTCTTATAAATTAAAGTCAATTCTCTGTATATTTTGGAGATGAGGCCCTTATCAGAACCTTTAACTGTAAAAATGTTTTCCCAATTTGTTACTTCCCTTCTAATCTTGTTTGCATTAGTTTTGTTTGTGCAGAAACTTTTTAATTTGATGTAATCAAAATTTTCTATTTTGTGATCAATAATGGTCTCTAGTTCTCCCTTGGACACAAACTCCTTCCTCCTCCACAAGTCTAAGAGGTAAACCATCCCATGTTCCTCCAATTTATTTATGATTTCGTTCTTTATGCCTAAATCTTGGACCCATTTTGATCTAATCTTAGTATGTGGTGTTAAATGTGGGTCCATGCCTAGTTTCTGCCATACTAATTTCCAGTTTTCCCAGCAGTTTTTGTCAAATAATGAATTCTTATCCCAAAATTTGGGATCTTTGGGTTTGTCAAACACTAGATTGCTATTTTTATTCACTATCTTGCCCTGTGAACCTAACCTATGCCATTGATCAACTAGTCTATTTCTTAGCCAATACCAAATGGTTTTGGTGACTGTTGCTTTATAATATAGTTCTAGATCAGGTACAGCTAGACCACTTTCACTTAATTTTTTTTTCATTACTTCCCTTGAAATTCTCGACCTTTTGTTGTTCCATATGAATTCTATTGTTATTTTTTTCTAGGTTATTTAAATAGTTTCTTGGAAGTCTGATTGGTATTAAAATGGGACTATTTAAATAATTTATTTCCTCTTCTGTTGACCTGGGCACTCTACATTTTTGTAGGTATTCCTTCATTTCACTTAGATTATCAAATTTATTGACATATAGTTGGGCAAAATAACTCCTAATTATTGCTCTAATTTCCTCTTCATTGGTGGAAAGTTTTCCCTTTTCATTTTTGAGACTAACAATTAGATTTTCTTTCCTTTTTCTAATCAAATTAACTAAAGGTTTATCTATTTTGTTGGTTTTTTCCATAAAATCAACTCTTAGTTTTATTTATTTATTAATTTAATATTTTTTTAACTTTCAATTTTATTAATCTCCCCTTTTATTTTTAGAATTTAAAATTTGATATTTAATTGGGGGTTCAACATTTCTTATATATCAATAATATTCCATTTCATTCATATACCATAACTTATTCAGTTGCTCCCTACCTGATTGGCATCCATTCAATTTTCAATTTCTTGTCACTATCAAAAAAAATTACTGTTACTATGCATACAGTACATTTTACATTGCTTCAGCGCATGTTAAGTCTTTCCAGGTTTTACTGAGATCTGGCTCTCATCAAATTGACAAAAATTCAAATCATAATTTGAAATCATAGTTGTGAATATTTGAAATATAATTTGAAATCATAATTTGAATAGTCATAATTTGAAATAATTTTTAAATCAAATCCTAGTGGGGAGGCAGACATGTTGTCATTACACAGTTGATAAAGGTAAGAATCAGGTTAATTTTTAAAAAACCAAACAAACTAGAAATGTAATTTTAAAATCATGAAACTGATCATACCCTCTGATCTAGTAACTCCAATCCTAGAATTATGTTTTAAGGTTGTTATAAGAAGGGGGTGAGAGAGATTTTGTATGCCCAATACTGTTGAGTTGTTTTTTTTAAAGATATGTTGCCTCAGAGAAAATGAAGCTTTATTTCTAATGGCTACAGGTACATTTCCTCCCAGCTGTGATATCTTATTCCTTTTCCCTTGCTGTCCTCTGGCCCCACATAATCCCAGAAAAACACCTATCCAGCTGTTAAGGACAATAATGTTTAAATGCTTCCATTTTAGATTTCCTCGGGGCAGGATGATCAGACTTCTACAATTAGTCCCATTTGTTAGGAAAGTTGTCCTGACTCCAGCACATGTTGACTGTCAAGGCTGAGAAAGGTCCACTGAGCTAAATCTACACAATGGCATAATCTACTCTACCAGATGTCTCATCATATTCTCTTACATCGTACATCTCTAGTTGTGACCAGTTTTAGCATGGAAATGGCAAGAGGGGAAGGAGTATATCTCCCTTCTACCTCCAATGAATCAATGATATAATCTTCTTAGCCAATATTTGGTCTTTCACTGGATTAAATAATCACCATCACAAAAACTCTAGCTCCAGGTTTACATTTCCTGACTTGGGTGGACTTTTCATAGGAAACCTTAATGTGTCATCTAGGAAACTTTTCACATTTCATTTTTTTTTTAAAGAGAGGAAATGAGTGAAAAAGAAGTTGCCTGGGTCTAGTCAAGTGAAAAGGAAAGACTACAGACTGTTGAAGAAATTCTTTTATGGAAACTTGATGAAAGAATATGGACAAAACTTGCTTAGCATCCCTCTATTCAGTAAACTTCAGTGGCTCATTATTATCTTAAGGATCAAATATAAAATTTTCTATTGGCTTTCATAGCCCTTCATAACCTTGCTTTTTCCTACCTTTCCAGTTTTCTTACATCTTCCTGCTTTGTGCTCCAGTAGTGCTAGTGTCCTTACTGTTCATGAACTTAACCATCTATCTTATGACTCCAGATTTTTTTCACTTGCCTACATAAGTGAAATGCTCTCCCACTTCATCTCCTCCTCCTGGTTTCTCTGATTCCCTTGAAATTTCAATTAAAGTCCTATCTTCTCAAGATGCCTTTCCCAGTTTTCTCCAATCACAATGTCTTCGTCTGAGGTTACTTCCAATTTATTCCTTATGTATGCTGTTTGTACATAATTGTTTGTATGTTGCCTCCCCAATGACTATTTTTTGCCTTTTTAAAATTTCCTCAGCTGTTAGAACAGTACCAGTTACACAGTTAGTGCTTAATAAATGCTTGTTGACTGATTGACAAATGAAATGAGAAAGTGTAAATGAGTTTCCAATTTGTACTAGTGAAAACCCAGTGTATCCTCTGGGATGAAAACACAGTTCCATTTATAGTATAAAGGTGATAACACTAAAATTCTTGGTTTTATGTAGCATTTTAGCCTTAAACACATAGATGAAATCTTTTGTCTTCCCCAGAATGCCCCTGTAAATTGGTGAAAGAGTTCATAAAGTCCACCTTAGATAGGAAAACTGAGACTTAAAAATGAAGAAATGCTAGTTGTAACATAATAGTTTACATAGGGAAAATATGTGTAAAAATGTTCTATTTTTCAAGAGTGGAAATATGGGATCGAATCAGAAGGGAATTTTAGAGACCAAGTTCAACCCTTTATTTTTTTATAGATGAAGTTTAAAGACTACAGTCTAATCACTATCACACTGGTTGTATGTAGCATAAGTAGGAGCTTATGTAGAGCTTAAAGTTTGTAGAGTGCTTTGTATATAATATTTTATTTGAGCCTCAGAACAATCTTTTAAGTAGGTAAGTCAGGCACTATTTTCTTCATGTTATAGTGTTGAGGGCGGTAGCCCCTTTGGTATTCTTTGTTTGATCTCGGGGCTACCACCCTGAACAATAGGAGAGAAAACCAGTTTGGAAAGAGTAATTTGCCCATGCTCACAAAGCTAGAGAGTGTCAGAGAAAAGAGATGAACCCATGTCCTTCTGGTCCCAGCTCCATACTCTCTTCACTAGGCTAAGTGAATCCAGTTTTCTGATTCTAAAACCTGTGGATGACACAACTTTGCTGAAAGCCATGGTTTAAATGTAGGGGAAATCAGAAAGTCTGGCTTGGGAAAAGGTACCAGAGAGCCAAGTGCAGTAAAGATAAGTAAATAAGGAAGCACTGAGGTGAGTGAGTAGGCAAATGTGACCTTGTTTTCCCAGATTTAAGAAATGATTATCTTGTCATTAAATATTGGGCAAGTGGTTCTGAGAGAGAAAAAAATAAAACTACTGCTCAGCTGGCTCATCCACTGGGAACCATTTGGATGATTTTCTAAATGTAGCAGCTCCATCACCACCCTAGGACAGGAGAAGTCACATCCAGAGAATGAAAGAGGGGAGTGACAAAGGCAGGGATAGACACACAAAGGAAAGAGACACAGAGAGAGACAAAGAGCAGAGAGACCCAGAAAATGACAAAGACATAGAGACACCATATTGTTTTCTTCTTCCAGGTTCCACCTGTGAATCCATTTTGGACCCCGGAGCATTATTGGAAAAAGTGAGGGATGGCTTGGGCATGTGAAAGCATGATTGTTTGACTAGGAGCAGCCCTAATGAATAAGTGGGCCATGACTTCACCTTGGGTCAGAGAGGAACTGGAAAGGTGTTGATGATGGATGACCACCATAACAGTTGGTTGGACAAGTGCTGTGGATGCCATCATTTCATTGCAAGGTAGATTCGGGTTGTTTTCTCAAGCCAGCATCTGGTTTCAATAGAGATAAAATTCACTTCCGAGCTGAAAAAGGTGGGAGTCCCTCCCCAATGTTCCCCAAATGCCCCCTCCCAGCCAGAGAACAGGCTGGAAGTGTAGTAGCTGCCAGGGAAGTTCCCAGGCCAAGGCTTGAGCCTCAGCTTCTCAGACCAGAAACTACAAAATAGTCCAAACGGCTTTAAAAGCCCTCGAAACGAGTAAAAGGTGACTCTAAGAAGAAAAAAAAAGCAACCTTCCAAAACAAAACAGCCTCAACTTAAATGTCCCATTCTTGCTGAAGAAGCCCTTTTCTAATTGGCTACAAGCTTGAAAGAATGGAATCCAATTTACCTGTCAAAAAAAAAAAAAAGACGCCTTGAATGGTCCCTCTGAGAGCCACTCTGGGGGACAGAGCTCTGCCTCCCCCCACTCTTCCCCTCCCCCCCCCCATTTGTGAGTACTTTAAAAAAAAAAAAAAAGTTGGAAAGCCCAGGAAGGACTCGCCGTGTTCCGAGCACAGCTAGACCACTAATTACTGGGAAGCCTGGGCTGTTTTTTGTCTTCCATGAGCTGCGGCCACTTGGGGCTTTTCAGGAGGTCCCACTAACTCTTGAATAGCAGATCTCCACCCTCCCCACCCCCACCCTTCCCTTTCTCCGTGTTGCTGGCTCTCTCGCCTTTCTTCTTCATCTTCAGCTTCATCTTCACCTTTTTCTTTTCTTATTTCTCTCTCTCTCTCTCTCTCTCTCTCTCTCTCTCTCTCTCTCTCTCTCTCTCTCTCTCTCTCTCTCTCTCTCTCTCTCTCTCTTTTCTTTTCTGATACCATTTTCCAATCAAGTAGTGTAAGTCCTTAAATGAAACTTGACTGCCCCCACGGCCGGCTGGAGAAGCATAAAAGCGGCCCATTGCACTGGCTACAGTAACGCCATTGTGGGGCCGAACAATGCACTAATTGGCGGTGACAATCGTGGACTCCAGGAGGGGGAGGGGGGCGTCCTTTTCCAATCAGCGAGAGGAGGAAAGAAAAGAAGAGATTGGGTGGGGGAGGTGGGCTGGGAGGAAGGAGGCCTCTGGCTCCTCCAGGGTGAGGGAAGACAAACACCCAGACTCAGGAGTGCACACAATGCTTAGGTTTCAGGCCAGGCTTCCTGGAATTCATAACGAAATGAGGAAAAATAATTTTCTTTTGGGGGGAAGACCCTGTTCGACGGATGATAGATGGCTTCAGTACTCCCCACCCCCACCTTGAAGGGGAAGACGTAGTATAGGTTGGGGGAGGGGAGAAAAAGGAGCCGGGCACTACTTGGAAAAAGTAAGAGGTACCTGGTACCTCAGAAGTCAGTCAACCCAAGAAAGGGGAGGGAGAGTGGAATGGCTTTGACCTAGACTTTTAAATGACCACTTTTCTACAAGTCAGTGGGGGGGAAATTGGGAGGTGGTTCAATCAGGCGTGGGCTGTGGCTTGATGACTTTGGAAGGTAGGCAGAAAATAAACCCACGAGAAAGTGAAAATCTTTAGAAAGGGAAGTTTGAAGATTCATTTTCTGGTGCCACAAGCAGAGATCAGGGCAGAACATCCCGAAGTGTGAGTGATTCTTGTAAGCAATCCTGGATCCTACAAATGTGATGAAACATCCCCTCCTCCCTCTCTATGGAGACCAAATGGGCTCCAAGAAATAGCGTTGTGTAAGATGTCACGGGATCATATTGAAAGCTGGAAAGGACATTGGAAACAATCCCTGAGTTTTACAGATGAATCAATTGAATTAAGTGACTTGCCAGGTTCACTATGATAGTCACTATGATAGGAATAGAAATGTCCCATTCTTCAGTGATTTTCTATTTCTTTCTCTAGTTCGTTTTACGCTGAGAAAATCGAGTCAAACAGGATTAAGAGACTTGTTCAGGGTCTCACAGCTAGTAAGTGTCTGAAGTCTCATTTGAACTCAGATCATTCGCTGCACTACCTAGCTGTCATGAATCAGGAGGACCTGAGTTCAAATGTAACCTCAGAAACTTAGTAGAAGTGATTCTGGGGAAATAACTTAAATTCTGTTTAGTCTCAACTGTAAAATGAGGATATTAGTAGCACCTATGCCCAAAGGTTGTTTTGAAAAGGAAATGAAATGGTATAAGTAAAAAAATGCTCAAAAAAATTGCTATATAAAGACATTCCCTTCTGACTCCAAATGTAATAATTTCCTACCCACTGCACCATATTTGTACCCTCTCTATACTGGTTATTTTTTCTTAATTTTTTTCTCTTTTTCCACTTATTCATTCAATAAACATATTTTGAGTGGCCACTATATACTAGGCACTATGCTGAGTGCTAAGGATACAAAAAGAGATAAAGACAGTCTCTGTCTTCATGAAGTTTACATTTTTTTTCTTTGATTAAAGCTTTTTATTTTCAAAACACACACACACACATAATTTTCAACATTCACCTTTGCAAAATCTTGTGTTCCAAATTTTTTCCTTCCCTTCTCACCCCCTCCGTTAGAGGCAAGTAATCCAACATGTTAAACATGTACAATTCTTGTATGCATATTTCCACAATTATCATACTGCACAAGAAAAATCAGTTCAAAAAGGAAAAAAATGCAAGCAAACAATAATAAAAAAAGGTGAAAATACTATGTTGTGATCCACACTCATTCCCCACAATCTTTCAGTTATGGTATGAGTATTATGGAGTTTACAATCTTAATGGGGAGAAAACATGTAAATAAATATTTATAAAGCTAAGTATAGTATAAATAGAAGAGAGAAAGGTCTGAAATTAAAGGAATTAGGAAAGGTTTTAGTTCCCAGAGTGTGTGGATTGGACAAATACAGAAATGCTGCTGTTGTTGTTAGCCCTTTGTTCCCAAAGAGGACCAATGACATTAAGAGGGTGATGTCTTGACTTATAAGTGAATTGGCAGGGCTATGCAAAGTCACCAGCTCACTCTCTCCTCGAGAGTCATCTGGGTCCAGTGGCCAGAAATAGGTCAGGATAGCTGGAGATGGCCCTGGATACATTGGGAAATATTGGCCTTTTTAAGTTAAGGTCTTTTAATAGATCTCAGTTTGTCTGAGACAAAAACATTCAATGATTAAAGGCTATGTAAGAATTGAGGCAAAAAAAAAAAAAAAAAAAGGCCTAATTTGCTTTCTCAAAAGAACAGAAAAAGACTTCATTGTTTAAATAAAAGACATCAATAAAACTTTTTTCTTTTAAAGAAGGCTATGGGAAAGTGAATAAATGTTAGTAAGGTATAACTATAGAACAAAATGAATGGGCCCAAATAAATATGGTAAAACTGGGTTTCATGGCTCTCTGCAATTTGATTTCAACTTGATGACATAATATTTGTGAAGTGCTTAGCACAATGCTTAATAAATGCTTCCCTTCCCTTTCTTTCCCTTTCCCCCCTTTTTCCCCTTAGCCTTTCTCTCTTCCTTTCCCCTTCCTCTTCTCCTTTCTCCTTCCCTTTCTCCCTCCCTTGCTTTCCTCTGCCTCGCCTTAAGTTTCCTGTGCTTTATTTCTTTCTTCTTCACAGTTAAAAAGGATCACTTGCTGTCTTGAGCTCTTCTGTCTAAGTACCCTAGTTTCTGAGCTTTTCTGAAGAATGTTTACATTCCATGTGATATGAGAATATATCGATAATAGTCATTTTTCCCCTCTAAGATATTAAATTATATATGAGCACTCAAGAACCAATTTCATAAAGCAAGTTTTTGATATAAAAATTGGCTCAATCTTCTCTTTCCTCCTGTCTCCCCTCTCAGTTTTTCCTGGGGGAAATTCCATAATTTGAGATTCTTCTGGACTAGTATTTGTGGGTTTTATTGAGGAATTTCAAGTCCCAAAGTGTTCTGTGGCCAACCTAGTTTGGGAATGGCTGGCTTCTGATATTCCATCTAAAACACTTTTTCTTTTCCTATTCACCCATTTCTAGAATCAGAAAATCTTAGAGTTGAAATGGATCAACCCAGCTTCTTATCTGATGAAAGAATATCGACCTCAAGACCCTCCAAAGTTTCTGCTTGAAATGGTTCCAATAGTGTAGAATTGGATATGTAATAAGAGAGTCTCCTCCAATTTGTCAGAAAGATCTTCTTACAGAACCAGTGTCTGCCTCCCTATAACTGTGACCTGTCCTGGTTCTGCTTTCTGCCTTCTTTCATATGATATTCCTTTAAATGTTTGAGGTCACTGAGCATGAGTGCTCCATGTTTTCTCTTTTCCAAAAGAAATATTAAAAGTTCCTTCTTCTGCTTCTCATATAACGAACCTTCTGGTTTTCCAGAGTTTTTTCAAGATAAGATGCAATTAGCATTTCATCAGCCTGAGTTCCACCCCACCCCTGTCATATGGTATAATCTTTCTAGGACTTAAATTATTGTATCTGGGAGAGAAGCTAGTACTCTATGCCCTCACCTATCTGGAGATTCAAAATCCTCCCAAACATATCTGTTCTACTCTTTTCTCTTCCAAGCTCATTCTCTTGGATAGGAAAGATAGATGAAAAATGGAAATCCAGTATTACAGTGTACTCCTTGTTTTTTGTTAACATTATAGCTATAGACTTGTAATGGTCTCACTGCCTAAACACTCTGTCTCAGTCTAGGCAATTCTCTCCCTCCCTTCAAAGTTCATGTCAGATGCTATCTCTTCCTCGTAGCCTTCCCTGACTCCTCAAGGCTGTAGGATTATTTCTAAGACATGATAAAGCTTTGGGGGAGGGTTTTCATGTACATATGCATAGCCAGATTTGAAATTTTAATTTCATTTATAGGTATTCCACTCACATCCCTTACAATCACATCCAATCACATTGTCATAGTCAATGGCTAGATCTCATCATTTCTACCTCCTTGTTTCCCAGTCTCCCATTTACCTTTTCTTCCTTTGCTAACCTAGTGGAGACCTCCAATATTTTTCACCTGGATTATTGTAATAGCCTCCTAGTTTCATATCTCTTGGTATCTCTTCTCTACACAGTTTCAAGTGTGGTCATGGCACTACTTTGCTCAATAAATTCTAGTAATTCCCTCTTACTCTAAAAATCAAATATAAATTCTTTTATCAATGAAAATCCTTCAAAATCGGACTCCAACCTTCTTTCCCAGTCTCATCCCACATTTCTGTATATCATATTATTTGGTCTAGCCAAGCTAGATTATTTCCTTCCATCTCCTATTTCTGTGCCTTAGCAATGGTGTCTACCCACCTGGAATGTATTCTTTCCTTGCATCTAGAATCCCTGGATTTCTTTAAGATATTCTTAATTCTTCCACTTGCTAATTCCTCCCCCATCTCCAGTTATCTTGTATCTATTTTGTATGTGCATATATATATACAAGTATATTTCATTTCCCCTTGAGAGAAAGTAATCTTCTTGAAAGCACTGGTTGTTTCACTTTTCTTATGACTATTATTGACTCTTTGCTAAATATAAAATGGTCCCTGTCCTCAGTGAAGGAATGAGATTCACACATGTGAAATACTTGACAGCAAAGTATATATAAATATACTTATATGTATGTGTGTATGTATATGTATATACACATATATATATACACTTTGTAAGTACATGGTTCAGAAGGAGGAGAAATCACTTTAAGCTGGGATGTATAGAAGAGGTAGGACATTATACGAGCAGAAGAAGACTGGGGAGATGGGCATTCCAGATTGGACAGAAATAAAAATGTGGGAAGAGGCAGGGAATCAGGAAGAAATTTTGTGAATGGCCTAACTAGAGCAGACGTTCAAGTTGGAAAACAAAACTTAGTTCAGGGAATATTCATTGAGTCTCATCTGTGTGCAAGCACTATGCAAGCTAGGCTTTGTAGAGATTTCAGAAGAAACCTAATCTTTAGGTTGAACTAATCTTTACATAATCCCCATGGCAAAAAGTAGACACTGCATTTAAGAGATGAGGAACCAGTCTTGGAATGGCTTTGGATGGCACTACATTCCAGGTGTGGGAGCTGACTGACCCCTGATCTTATATAGTAGTCTAGTTGTCATGCTGCTTTCTATCTGTTCTCTTGCCTATACTTTCTAAGGTTTGATTAATAGAAGTTTTTTTTTTAACTCAATTTTATTTTTAATTCCAGATTTTTTTCTTTCCTCCTCAACGCCGCCTCCATCTCCATTGAGAAGGCAAGAGATACAAAACTCATTTCAAATGTAAAATCATGCAAAGCAAATTTCTACATTGGGCATGTTCTGGGGGAGAGGGGAAACAACAAGAAAATGAGGAAAAATACTTGTTTCAAATTGCACTCTGAATATATTAGTTGTTTATAGATGCAGTTTTTCATCTTGAGTCATTTTGGAATTGTAAAGGGAGGAAAGTTGTGTATCATTGTGTTGATCAGAGTTACTAAATCTTTCACAGTGGACCATCAATACAATGTTGCTGTCACTAGGTAAATATACTTCTGGTTCTTCTCACTTCACTTTGTATCAGTTTAAGTAAGTCCTAGTGGAAGTTGTTTTAAAGGGAAAGTAGAAAAGGCAAAGATAAGAACTTAGAGCTTTAAGCTCTTTTGATTTAGTATCAGTACCAAATTGTCCAGAAGGGGAGGCGAGAGTCTGATATAGAGATGGGGGGTCATTTGAATAGAGCAGATAATTAAGCCTTCAGAGCTAATCAAGTCACCAAAAGAAGCATCTAGAGAGGAAAGAGAAGAGAGTCCAGGATAGAGCCTTAGAGTACACTCACAGGGAGAAGACATGGTTATTAAGGATAATTCAGGAAAGTAAGTTGAGAGTAGGCCATCAGATTTAGTAACTGGAATGATATAGAATTCATTTACAGTTTATTGGGTTCTATTTTCTAGAAATTATGTTGAAAAAGACTTACTAAGGGAATCTTTTGTTTTGCTTTATACTGGACTCTGCTCTTTGCTCTAGACTCTAGCTCTAAGCTCTATTATACACAGCCAGTATATATCAGAAGAAAAAATTGAATCCAGATCTTCCTAATTAACTCCAAGGCTTTTTCTCTCTCTCTACATGCTTTTTCTGAAGACATTAATATTATTACTATTGTATTTTTTTCATCTTAGTTCAATGGAGTTCAGGTAGAAATAGCCTTGGAGTAGGTCAGTACGTTGCTATTATTCTTTTTTGTTTAATGTTTTACTGACTGTTGCACTGGTAGATAAAATGACCATTTCTTGTAATTGAATAAAATATTAGGCTATAATCTCATATTTTGTAAATTCACAAAAGACAAATCCAACAGCAAATGGAATGATGAGAATCTGTTCTTCATTTTATTCCCAACTCATTTTGATTTCTTCAGCTAGGTAGGTCTCTCTGTTTTGAATGTTGAATATTTAAAATAGTAACATCTATTAAAAAGTGTTTCTAAATTTTCATAGTTGTCTTGAACAGGTTTTTTTATGGAGATGATATATTTCCAATAGTTTGCTTAATTTTCAAGACTTTTTTGAAGTCTATATATATAGTAAGGGATTTGTCATCTGTTAATTTATGCAAGAGAGAGCTTCTGATGTGTATTTTCATTCTCTCTCTCTCTCTCTTTTTTTTTTTTTAACATTTATTCATTTTATGGATGAAAAATAACTGAAAGAAAGTGACCTGCTCAAGTAATAATAAAGTCCCATACTAAAAAAAAGTACAGACTTCAAAAAAATCTTGAAAATCAAATAAACTGTATTAGAACTTTAGCATTTCCAAAGACCAAACTGTTGTTGAAGATCACTGAGACAAGCCATTGTTCTATAAAAATTTAGGAGCACTGTTTTTAATAGATGTCATTATTTTGAATATTCATAGTCTCCAAGTTATATGGAATGAAAAGCTTTTGGAACCGAGACCTAGCTGAAGAAATCAAAATGAGGTGAGAATAGAACAAAGAATATATCCAGATTATATGTTACTAGGTATTTGGTAGGTGTCAAAAACATTTTTTTTTTTGCAACATACAGTTATATACTGTTTTCTAGCATAATCTTCAATTGATTAAGAAGTCCAGATTCCTGATTATTGTTACTATTATTATTATTCTCACAAGCATTTTATCTTTATAATAACCCCAATATGTAATGATGTTTTTATATTAGGATATTATAGTATTATTATATACAATTATGTAAAAGTAACAAAATATGCAAAAGTACTTTTATATGCAACAGAATTAAAATGAGAAGGTAACAGTAATAAAACAGGAATGATATCTTTATATTCTCTCATTGTTTCCATAAAGTGGATTATTCACCAAAAGTTAATTTTCAGCCTGCCTAAAGGATGCCCAGTTTGGGTTGAGATTTATATGCCCCAGGTAAGACTTGAAAAATTCTGTTCCTCTTGACTTAAATGAACTGATGCTGAGTGAAATGAGCAGAACCAGGAGATTGTTGTATACTTCAACTGTACTATATGATGCTCAATTCTGCTGGACGTGGCCATCTCCAATAATGAGATGATCCAAATCAGTTCCAATAGAGCAGTAATGAACTGAACCAGCTACACCCAGCGAAAGAACTCTGGGAAATGACTATGAACCACTACATAGAATTCCCAATCCCTCTATTTTTGTCTGCCTGTATGTTGGATTTCCTTCACAGGCTAATTGTACAATATTTCAAAGTCCGATTCTTTTTGTACAGCAAAACAACTGTTTGGGCATGTATACATATATTGTATTTAATTTATACTTTAACATATTTAACATGTATTGATCAACCTGCCATCTGGGGGGGGGGGAGAAAAGGAGGGGAAAAATTAGAACAAAAGGTTTGGCAATTGTCAATGTTGTAAAAGTACCCATGCATATATCTGGTAAATAAAAACTATTTAAAAAAAAAAAAGAAGAAAAAAAAAAAAAAGAAAATTCTGTTCCTCTCTCTCTATCTGTGATCCTGTGTATGATCACATGGAGGAGGATAATAGTCCCTATATGACTTGATTTATCACAAAATCAGTAACAGTTGAAACAGAGTAGAATTTATGGCATTAAAAGGATGTGAATTTATAACACATAAGTTTTGGAACTACCCCTCATCACATTTTCTCTCTAGATTTTGCATGCTAGATGTCTGCCCAAGTTGCCTAGTTCTGGCTCTATGCCCAGACAGTCATTTATGGAACTACAATTAACACTATGAATCCCCAGCTTTTATGTCCTTGAACGCTGGGTAAAGAACTGCTTGCTTCATGAAGGTGGGCAATTCAAAGAGTATATTTATTAACTGATGTCAAATCTTTGGTTTTCACTCCCTTATTTTATCCCATTGGCTTCAGAATGGAATGTATTACAGTTCAGAGTATTTTCCCCAATGAATGCAATTTGTCTTTTCCTGTAGACACTGCAGCAGGTGGGCAATGGCTTGTTACCTCAGTTCTGCCTCTCTTGGAAGCAGTGAGTAAGCTATTTGGAGCAGTTGACCCAATTGAAAATTCCAATTTACTCCCACATCAACAATTTGTACTTCTTTCTTTAAAAAGGGCTCAAATCTCATTTGGTACAAAACATATCTGGCTTGGGTATGCATATGGTGATCTTAATGGGTCTTTAAGAAAATGCTAGTTTATTTTCATAACAGTGAAAACTATCTCATGGCAGTGTTGAAACCTGAGCTTATTCACTGTGTGTCACTACAATAAGGCTTGGTCTCTAAGGCAATTTGGGTGTCCTTGGGTGAGGAATTAATATGCACTTTGTATAGTCTTATAATACGGGAGGCAATTTTCTGTAATATTGTGGGAGATGTTCCTTTATGAACCAGAGATAATTTAGTTCACTGTTCACTTGGAAAAATTACAATGCTAATAGCAGCTCTTCAGTGTCAGAACAACAGGCAAAACCGAAGGAACAGGGTAGTCATGGAAAATGTCTGTGATCATGACAAAGGCTAGAGGAATTTCCCCAGATCTATTCACTCTGATTGGATGACAAGATCTGAAATAGTATATCCCTCATGAATATGCAATCAAAATGGTGGCAGTGGGGCTAACATGATGTAGTGGAGGGAGTCAGAAGAACTGGATTCCAATTCTAGTTACTGTCACCTGTAATTTGGGCACTTTTCTTCTTTCAGTTACCCTTTCTTCTTTTGTAAAATGAATCAATGTGGAAAAAAAAAGTTCTCTAAAGCCTCTCCAAGATCTAAATCTGTGATCTTAAAATGATGTCAAAATCTGCAACCGTTTATATCAGTGTTTCTTAAACTTTTCCCACTTGCAACTTCTTCTCCCCAGAGAAATTCTTATAAAGACCTGGCCATAGGTCCATTAAATAAGTGTGCGAATCAAACATTCACTGATAATTACTCATAAAGAAATTTATTTTAAAACAATTCTTTGGTATATGTGTAATTTTACTATTTATTAAACATAAAAGTATGCAAACTTGCATACTAATGAGATGGATGTGCTTGTTTATTTTTACATAAAGAATTAAATCTTGGCAAAATATTTGATCATTTTTACTTTGCCAAATTTTTTGACCCCCACATTCAGTTATGTGACCCATAGGAGTTGTAACCCACAGTTTAAGAAGCTTTGCTTCATATCATGGAAGATGGATATGCCATAGTACAGTGGAAAATAAGCAGGCTTTAGATTCAGGGGACCTAGGGTCAAATACTGGTTGTATGACCTTGGATAACTTTTTACCTTAGTTGGTTTTAATTTCCTCACCTGGATTGAGAGGTAGACTAGATCAGTGGTGTTAAATTCAATTAGTAATGGAGCCTTACTGGGGCATATTGACTGAAAAAAACACAAATTAACATTATTATTTATCGATGCTGTATTGTAGTTTTACTTTTTTGGTTAAAAATTTCCCAATAACATTTGAATCTGATTTCCTTTAGGTTCCTTTTAGCTCTGAATCTATGATCTAAAGATAGGAATCATTCCTCATTGCTCATTGTGCAGGTAAATTGGACATCAGGGTTTTTATCCTTTAGACTTTCAGCAGGGTCAGGTCAGGTGGAGGAATCAACTTTGTCCTCTCCCTATGAATCTGAGTGTGGAGAAGATGAATATCGATTGGGAACTCATATTCCACCTCCAGGAGAGTGTGAAAGAAGGAATTTTGGAGTCTTTACCTTCCTATCTGCTGCAAGTGCTCTCAGTATTCCTTTCAAGTTTAGTGACATAGGAGAAGTCCTTAAGTTTCTGTGAGGGATTTCTGTGGGGGAAGGTGCCTAGGGACCGTTCTGGGAGCCACTTTGAGAAAACCATATTTCTGAGTGCTTTGTGGGCCACCTCTGTTGCTGAAGAGTTAGTCTAAGAGATGCTGGAGGAAGCCGTAGCTATTGTCTCATGGGAAGCAGATTGGAGAGGGTACTGCTTTGGAGTGCAGTATAGTTTCTTTAGGACTCCAGGGCTTAATTAGGTAAAAGGTGGAGACCAAAAACCAAAGCCACACCTTAGCTCCACCTATCCGGAAGGTAAAGGCACTATTTGCTGTTCTGGCAGGAATTCAAGGCCATGCTTATCCAGCTTCCAAGTATAACCCTGTGGAGCACCCTTTCCTGCTGGATACTTTCTCCTCCCTGGTTTTGGTGACAGTACTTTTTTCTAGTTTTCCTCTGACCTGTCTGATTATTTCTTCTCAATCTTTATTGCTGGCTAATCATTCAATCATACTCCCTAACTCTGGGAGTTCCCTAAGATGCTATCTTGGGCCCTCCTCTCTCTAAACACTTTCTGGGTGTCCTTCTCATATCCTATGGAGTTAATTATCATCTCGCTCAGCAGATGACTCACATTCTCTTTCTTGAGTTCTAGCCCTACTACCTATTGGATATTTCAAACCGAATGACTTCAAATGCAACATATCTAAAAAATTACTTATCTTCCCCCCAAATTTTCCCCTTTACCAAACTTCCCTAATTTTGTAATGGGCATTACCATTTTCCTAGTTGTTCAAGTTTATAACCTAGGTGTTATCCTTGCTACTTCCTCCTTCTCACAATATATTCAATCATGTCCTAAATCTTGCTGTTTCTATCTGCACAGTGCTTTTTTTTTTTTTCATCTAATTTCTTTTCTCCATTCACAATCAATTATCTTAATTCAGCTCTAATTACCTTTTGTTTGAACTATTGAAAGAGCTTCCTTTCTGAAGTCATATTATATTCCACCCCATCTTCCACATAGCCATTGATCTGCCTTATTCCCCATCTGACTGTTACCCCCTACTCATTAAATTCAGTGGCTTCCTCCTGTCCCACGACCAAAAAATAAATAATCCTCCTTAGTATTAAAAGGACTTTATTATCTGGCCCTGGATTATTTTCTAGTCTCATATATGATTTCCTTTTTTGCATTCTAAGGTTCAGCTATTATGGTTCTCTCTATGGCCTTCTCTCTGGTCCTAGACTACATTTCCCATTTCTGTACCTTTGTCTTGGCTGTCTCCTATCCTTAGAATAGATTTCTTCTCTATTTCCAGCTCATAGAATCCTCCACTTCTTTCGAGTTGAAATTCAAGTACCACCTTCTTCATGATTCAATCAATTAATCAAGAAGCATTTATTAAATACCTACTATGTAGTGGTACAAATTCCTATCTTGACCATGTCCCCAAAAGATAAGTTTTATGTCTTATTTCTGTTAGGAGGTAACAGACTTCATCATCCTTCCTCTGAAATCATGGTTGGTTTTTCTGTTCTCAAGTCTTTCAAAAATATTTGTCCTTACAAAGTTATTGGTGGGTAAGTTATTCTGTTCTATTAAACCTGGCTTATAAAATGGTGATTATGCAAAATACTCCATAATGAACTTGGCAAATTAGGGAGTTTCAGAATTAAGGTAGGTCTTTGTTATATATAACTTTAACAACTGTTTCATGTAGGTCCTCTTAAGGCTAATGTTGTATATACAAATCAAATGTTGATATAGAGACTTTTGGACAAAAGAACCAACTGGTACATATGAGTTCTTTTAAACTTTCTCATGGCTTTATAAATACATTAATTTTTTTTAGTTTATTTTTAATACACATTGCTTTTTGAATCATGCTAGGACAAAAAAATCAGAACAAAAGGGAAAAACCATGGGAGGGGAAAGAAACATAGAAAAAAGGAGTGAAGATAGCTTGTGTTGATTTACATTCAATCTCCATAGTTTTTTTCTGGATGCAGATGACATTTCCTATCCAAAGTCCATTGTGATTGCCTTGGAAACATATTTGTTAAAATTAATATAAATGATTGCTAATTTATATTATGTATAACATACTATGTAATTATTATACGTTATGTTATAATATATCATTATTATATAATACCATATTATATAATAATGTATATTGATATATTATTAATATAAAATTATTGATTAAAATTATTATTATATATAATATAATAAAATGTCAAATAATTAGGATTATACATAACAATATGGCAATAAGCTGAATTAGAAAAACAGCCAACCCTAGATATATTTTTACATTTAAAATGTGTGTATTTGGAGAATGTTTGTATGAATTGAACCTTTTTTTAAATTTTGTGACTACACTGGCAGTCGCTAAAGAATTCTACAAATATTAGAAATAAAATTCAATAACTAGATCCTTTGCTTTTATTAAATCATCTTGTAATATATTGTCATTTGAAGAGTTATTTTTTTGAGGGGGGGTATCTTTCTGTGGGAACTTTTTGAAAGGATTATAATCAAACATAGAGCAACTTCTTAAGAACATGAATTATAAAAGTCCAGCTTTAAAAGTGTGTGTGTGCCATGCGTGCATGTGCATATAAGAGAGAGAGAGAGACAGAGACAGAGAAAGAGAAAAGACAGAGACAGACAGTAGTAGACAGAACCCTGAAGGACTTGGATTCATTTCCAGCTCTATTATTGCCCCTATCCCATTTCCTTCCTTGAGTGATTGTAAACAAGTCATCTGTTCTTTTTCCTCTATCTTATAAATAGGAGTAATAAGAGCTGCCTTCTCATTGTAAATTCAAGAATGACTATAAGGCACTGTCCCTCCTTCCCTCCCTCACTCTCTGCCTCCATCTCTATCTCTGTCTCTTCCTCCCTCTCTCTGTTTCTATCAATGTCTCTTTCTCTCCCTTGCTCTATCTCTGTTTCTCTATTTGTTTCTCTCTCTGTTTTTCTCTCTGTATCTGTCTGTCTCTATCTCTCTCTCTCCCTTTCTTTTTCTCTCTCCCTCCCTTTTTTTCTCTCCCTCTCCCTCTCCCCCCTTCTGTCTCTCTCTGTGTGTCTGTCTCTCTGTATTTCCCTCTCTCTCCCTCTGTATCTCCCTCTCTCCCTCTGTCTCTCTCCCCTCTGTCTCTCTTACACACACACACACACACACACACACACACACACACACACACACACACA
Organism: Sminthopsis crassicaudata; assembly: GCF_048593235.1. Taxonomy (NCBI): domain Eukaryota; kingdom Metazoa; phylum Chordata; class Mammalia; order Dasyuromorphia; family Dasyuridae; genus Sminthopsis; species Sminthopsis crassicaudata. The sequence goes on along the minus strand of NC_133619.1, from coordinate 75,369,096 downwards.
CACTCTCAAACACAACCACACATTCCTTCCTTCATCCACAGATGTATTCAATCCGTACAAAGTATAACTGTATTAAGTTGTAGGCTGTAAAGAGGGAGAGAAAATGGTAGGTTTGAACTCTTCTGTCAAACTTTAAGTTCCTATTTAACTGTAATTTGAAGTTGAGATTGGACCTCATTTATGTAATAAGGACTTGAATTTAGATTAGATATATATATATATATATATATATATATATATATATATATATATTTTGTGCTTGTCAGTGTTGATGATTCTGTTCAACTTAAGGAAACTGAAATACTTCTTGGAATTTCCATGAATTTTTCTTGCTTTTTCAAAGTAAGATGACCTTTGTGATTTTTCCATGATAAGCAACAAAAAAAAAAAAAAAAAAAAAAAAAAAAAAGAGAGAAAAGTAAATTAACATTGATTGAAAGATTTTTTCAGGGCTGTGCTTGCTGGTCAGTGCTAGAACTTATGATTGTGAGGACTAAAATTAGAGCTTAACTGGCAGTTTCAGAACAGGTAGCAGGAAAAAGACTTCCTTGACAGCCTTATTTGGTAACCTTCAGGCATGACCTCAACACCTCAAGTAACCAGGTTGTATAGTCACAGTCTATATAAGCATTGGGTAAATACAAGCTCACCTCACCCTGGACAAAAACAAGAGGTTTAAAGGTAAAGTTTTATGGAACTTGGAGCAGCCAGTTCCAAAGTATTCTAAGCATGTGAGAGGGAAAATAACTCTTAAGTCTGATGGTTTTGCTAAAGCAACCAGTGCTGTGTCCTTCAGATACTGGTGCTCACCACAAGGCACGGCTAATGTTCATTTCTTAACAACATCTTTCTTTAAGCTATCATTGTAACCATCATCAAATAATGGCCAAGCCCAGGGAAAAAAATCTCTTCTGAGATTCAGATCCATAGTTATTAGAAGGCAAGAAAAGAACGAAAGAATATGAATCTCTAGGTTCTTTTCCATCTCTCTGAAAATCAGTATATTTTCTTTTAGTGAAGGTTAGGAAAATAGGAAAAATTTCCATTAGCATCTAGACACTTCAATTTATTACAAATAGAGGGAAGATAATATCCTGTAAATCAAATGAAAAGGCAAGAGAATTTTTATCAGCGTCCTGACTACATTGTATGTCTAGTTTGGTTCCTGTAAAACATTAACTCATTTCTCCTTATCGGTACTGGTTTCATGGTGGGGGATGAAGTCCAACAATGTCTAGGCCAGAACAGGTCTGAGTCCTGATTGATTTCCTGAGGGTGGGGTTGGAGTGGTGTGGGATCTAGCTTGTTTTGGTGTGTCCAAGGTAGAGCAGTTCAGGACTCAGGGTTGACAACTGGTAAATATTTACCCAGAAGTAGCTTTTCTGGCTTCTCTGTCTCGAGTCTAAATGGAGTTTATGAATTATTCTGAGCAGCTCATGAGTCTTAAAAGCTTTTGTGGCCAGAAGCCTCCATGCCCATCGGCCCAATTTCAGCCACAGGAGATATCTCTGGTACAAGTGCCCCTTCTGCCCTTAGCTGGTTATTGCTATTTAATCGTTTTAGTCACTACCGACTCTTCACGGTCCCATTTGGGATTTTCTTGGCAAAGATCCTGGAGGGGTTTGCCATTTCCTTCTTCAGCACATTTTACAGATAAGGAAACCAAGGCAAACAGTTAAGTGACTTGTCCAGGGTCACACAGCTAGTATCTGAAGCCAGATCTGAACTTAGGAAGGTGAGTTTATCTACTGCAACACCTACCTGCTCAGTCAATAACTGCCATTTAGCCAACAAATACTTATTAACTGCTTTGTGTCAGCCACTGGGCCCATCCTGGGGATACAAAGAAAGGCAAAACAATCTCTGCCTAAAGGCGATTAGAGACACATTAGTACTAGGGAACACATATAGGTCCAATCGAGGATAATCTTAGAGAAGAAAGCAGTTAACAGCTGGGGACTGGAAAGGCCCACAGAAGGGAGATTTAGGTTGAATCCTGAAGAAATCCAAAGACAGTGGGAAGGCAGAGCACTCCAGTGATGGGGGATGGCCATTTGAAAGGCAGAGGCAGGAGTCAGAGTTTTGTGTGTAAATAACAGTAAACAGACTAGCCAGCTGTAACTGAAAAATGAAAAGGGAGAAAAGGGTCAAATTATGAAGAGCTTTAAATAGCAAAAGAAGAACTTTATACTTGATGTGGATTTGTGCTTCAGGAAAATCATTTTGACAATTGAGTGAAGGATGATTAAAGAGACTTGGGACAAGGAGATTGATTTGAAGTCCAGGTGAGAGATGATAAAGGGCTAAGTTAGAGTGGTGGATGTGAGCGTAAAGAACAAGCCCTGTGAGTATTGTAAAGGTAAACATGACAAGGTTTTGCAATGGATTGGATATATAGGGTAAAAAGCTAGTGAGGATTCAAGGATCATCTCAAGGTTGCAAGTTTGGGTAGTGAGAGAATAGTGGGACCTTCATTAGTAATAGCTGGTGGAATTTGAGGAAAAGATCATGAGTTGGAAGATGCTGGAATTTGGGGGAAAGATTTTGAGTTCTGTTTTAGACAGATTGAGTTTGAAATGTCTCTGAGAAATGCGATTTCATGTGTCCAAACAGTAACTGGTGATAGGTGAATTTAGCCCAGGAGAGAGATTAGGACTCGATATATAGAAATCTACCCGTGTTCTGTGGAAATGGTCAAAGGCTTTAGATACCTGCCTATTGCTGTTGTTAGTGCTTGGTCAAGCAATGAAAAATATGAGTGGGAGTAGCAGGGCTAGAAGCCATGCAGACTTAAGTGCTGGGAAAACTAAAACAGAAAAATGAAGTAGTGCTCTGTTTCTCCTTTCAACTTTATTTGTGCTCCTTGTTGGGAGCACTCCATCCAAAGATGCAGATCAAATACACCCAGGTTCTTTTAACCTGTACTTCTTCTGCCAAAAGGATGGTAGAAATTATGGGAGAGGGATCTGTCATACTGAGAGTGCTCTTCATCTTTGGCAAAAAGATTCCTTTTATCTGTGTTTCTGTTCTAAATCATATCGAGTCAGGGAATTAAGCAAGATTCTCAATGTGCCAGAGCTTTTTCATGTTAATAAGCCAAATAACTAAGAAAGTTGTACTAATGCTTTCAGGATCCTGGGTACCATGTGATAAATTACCTCTTCAATTTGCTAATCCTCCCCCTTAGCCTTTATGATGCTATAGGAAATTTTGATACTTAAAGTACTGATTACAAAGAAGGAGGGCAGACTAGGTCAATATTTCATGTTAGTGACCTAGAACAACTACTCTTATTGGCTGGAGTCCACAGGCTCAGTACCTAAACCCTTCCCTGCCCCAATTGGACTATGATGAAATAAAATTCTCAGTAAGTCAAACTCAAAAGCATTACTATCAAACCTTTCAAAAGCTAGAGTATTTCTCAAGCCCAGAATCATCATTACAACATTAATGAGCAGAAGCTCTGATAAAATTATTTCAGAGTGACAGATTTTTAAAAATCATACCTTTGGGACTAAGTTAGAATGAGAGTATTTTTACTCTTTGGTATATACCATTCTTAATAAAAGTAGCCTTGAATATATTGGAATAGCATCCAGTACTCAGTTCATCATATCTGTAACATTATTATTACTATTTTAATGAAGGAATTGCCAGAGGAGAAATTATTTTCTGTATTGCGTTTATTAATTAGGAGATACCTTTACACATTAGGGACTGGTGCACTTAAATTAGGTTACAAATGATGATAAAATCTAGGTGCTTGTCAACAATACAACTTCAATTTCACATACATATTATTACATTCAATTTTTAAAATAATGCAATTTAAACCCAGTAGTGAAAAGTTAAATAAAAATAAAACAATGTAAAAAACTTAAGACAGAAAATCTAAATATAAATTAACACATTGAGTTTCCTGTCACACATACAACAATGATATGAAAATGAAAATCCTTTATTCTGAATTGTACAAGTGAATCTAGTACTCATAGAAATAAGGGAACAATTATATTGCCTTAACCAGTAAGATAAGAATGAATTGCATCTGATAGAATTCCTATTTTACTCTTTAATATCTGACCCAGGACATCTCTATAATCTTAGCAGTCCTTTCTTCCCCTCAATTTTTTCTTGTAAGGACAGACTGATGACCTTTTATTGTGAGTGATCAACTGTTTAAACAATGACTTTTGCCTATGGTCAATGCCAAAATTTGGCTTTAGGTCTAGTGTTGAAAACTAGGGAGCTACTTCTGATGATCTACCACATCAAGTTACAGTGTTTCATGGCAAGAGTGACATTCACCCAAGAGGATTCTGGTATTCTATCTGGCAGAGTGGATAGCTGGGCAACAAAGAAAAAGGATCCATGTGCCCAAATTAACCCCACTCCCAACTTATAACTGCTTCAAATTTCACTGATTTACAGGCTCAAATTTGAATAGCTATTCATCATTTCTACCCATTGGTTCAAAGCCTTCATGCCATCCTTGAATTCCCCTGAGTCTAGTTAATTGAAGGGAAATTAAAAATTGAGTGATTAAAAAACAGCTTCAAGTTTAAATTATTAGATCCGTTTTTCCTGATAAAATGGCCAATAATTCTCAGGAGCTAGAATTGGTACTGTTCAAACTTGGCAAAGCATTTCTGACAGGATTCTCTTGAAGTTAAGGCACCAAGTTAAACCAAGGTGAAGGGTTTGACATGCATCTCAGAATATGCTGGCCCTGTATACATCTCATACACAGAATGCATCAAGTCAGGAGGGAACAAACAAAATGATTCATATTTTAGGGATCCCGACAGCTCAATAGACTTACTGTGAAGTTTCAAGTGGATTAGACAAACTGTTTAATGAGGGGTTAGGAAGCAGGAATAAAGACACGCAAGACAATACTATAAGGCACTCCTACGGAAAAAGAAAAATCAGAAGGCAGATACAAAGTAGGAACCACAAGAGCCTACTTGTTCACTAGCTAGGTTCCTAGCTAAAAAGCTTGAATCAGAGCGAGAGCCCAGGATCAAGGGCGAGGAAGACAGGAGAGGGACTAGTTTACAGTAGGATAATAGAAAATGAAAGATCATCTCTAGCCTGGTAAGTTTCTACTTAATGGTTCCCTTTCCTGTAGGTGCCTGAAGTGCTCCAATTGGGCAACAGTTAGCTTCAATCCAGACCTTTCTAGAAAGAGAGGCCCTCAATGGCTTCTATTCCCTTGTAGAAAGACCAAAGCAAAATCTCAAATTCGTTTCCTATTTATGTTTAAAAATATTGTTCATGTTGGGGGCCACTTTGTGAGATATGTGATATAATAAACAATGATTCAGAATGATAAAAGTAAAAACAAATCAAAATGTTGATATTTTTTGATATTGCTTCTTCATTCCTCTGCCATTAATTGCTGATAGGCTGTCTAAAACTCAGCTTTTATTAAACTTGGTCTCTCAGAGTACTCTAGTATGCATCAAAACACCTTCTCCCCAAAGCAAACAAATCAACTTCATATTAAAAAGTTATATCCAAGACTTATGAACCCAGTAAAACCATGAATACTTTCTAGCATGAACAGAATTAGGGGCTAAGTCAAAAGATCGAGTATTATGCAGTAGGAATCAACATGTGTTTGTCCAAATGAGCACCAAACAAGGCTCACTCAATTAGAGTCAGCCTGTACCAGTCCGATACTCTCTCCCCAGAACATAAAATATAGAGACTTAAAAGAGTAATCTATTTTTGCCTTTAAGACAGTAGTAGCAAGTAGGGAATAAATATTAAGATCCAAGAACAAAGTTACTAACAGATATCTATATTTTAAAAAAAAATAGCCTCAATTACAATTCAATTTGGATATTTCATTCTGAGTCAAATATTCCAAAGGTTTTGTTTGTTTGTTTGTTTTTACAGTGATTCACAAATATTCTCTACTTTAAAATTTAATTTTAGGAAAAGGTGAAACGAGAGACAAAGCTAGAGAGTGATAAAAGATGAACAATTATATATGTCTCCTTTTACTATGTTTAATTAAAAAGTTAATTTCTGGGTTATTTATAGACCCTAGACTGAAGTAGTATAAGCAAGTTCAAGGTTATGGTTATAGTCTAGATATTTCAGCAAAGTTCTCAAAATACTATAGTTAATAGTTGATAGTTCTGTACAAGTGTATATATCTATAATGTTTTTGGCTTTATTCTAATGAAGGAACACAACAGAGCCTAACTTCCACTGAGAATGTTTGTTTTGCAGCTGAGTCACATGAAATCATTTTATAAATAGTTCATTATTGTATGAAGACAGAAAATGTACATGATTAGAAGTCAGCTCTCTAGGCAGGTTGGTGGGGTGAAGAGAAGAAATGATATTGCACCGGTGTTCAGCACTGGGTACAGCTACACAAAGAGAAATACAAGTAAAGAAGGTTGACAATCGATCAGTTAGGGACCTTAGCTGGCTTGTTTAAAAAAGGGGCTTATATTTTTGTAAATGCTTCTGTTTCTTATAGAAGCTGAAGAAAAATGAAAGTTCCCTTCCAAGAAGAATTGGAAAAATCAGTCTCTTAGAAATCACAGAAATTTATATTCCTGGCCACTTTTCCCTGAAGTGAAGAAACATTTGCTTTTTTTTAGTAGGTGGTTATCTTTTAGCTAATCAAATTTCAAAATCAAGATTACTCCTCAGATTTGGGGATATGAAAATAATTACAATGTTGCCCTGCTAAGAGGCAGAGAAGCAGAGGCAAGGAAAGAAGTTTGCTTGGTTTGTCCAGTAGAAATTTTTTTTTTTTTAAACTGTGGGGGAAAATTGGACCCAAAAAGAAAACTTCTTCCATTTCATTTAAATGATTTGAAGGGCTCTGGGGCCTTCCTGCAGTGGTGCAAATTGAGGTGTATTTAAGGAACTGGCTTCTTTGCTGCACGGTTTGATTTGCCAATATTTCATCACGATTGGACAATATCACACCCTAAGATGTTTCTGGCACCAGTAGAAATGATTTCCTCAAGGGATGCACCAGGGAATTGGTTGGCCCTTTCAGTGAAGAAAGGTTCCTCGAACCTGCTGCCAGCTCTATGAGATTAATTGGCCATTTTGTTATATGCCTCATGTGCAAGACGTTCAACCCAGGATGAGAAACAGAACACACGGGAAAGCAGGATATTCATTTGGCCTTAAGAAGGCAGTGATCCATGAGGCTGGCTTCCAGTTTGACTATTTTCTAACAGAAGGGGCAAATGCCGAATACACTGAACAAAGCTATTTATTAGACTTGAAAACAGTAAGGAAAAAAAGAGTGTCTTAATCTTCTAAGGCATTCTGGGGTATAAACGGCAACTGTGCATTTTTACTGCATATATAAATTCAGATATCTGTGGTTCTCACCACCGGCAGACGTGGAATGGGAACAGAGAAGCTAAGTCGAGGTGCGCCAGCCAGGGTTGCTGTCGCTGCCCGTGGTGAAGCTTCACAACCAGGGAAAGGTATGCAATAGCAAGGTCACTGTTCTACATCTGGGGGCAGGACTGGGATTTCACTTGTATGATTTTCTTTGGGAAGATGTATAAAGTGACGGACATGGATAGTTTTCTCTGGGGTTTCCTTTGGACTCTTTTTAGCAAGGCTACCTGGTGAAACAAAGCCACAGGATCCATGAGGTTACTAAACTCAAGTTTTGACTCCTGGGGTGATTGGAGAGTGAGTAAAATCAAATATGTTGGAAGAGAAGAACGGCAATCCTACTCCTCAGGTCTCCAAATGTAGCTCCCTATGGCTAAGCTTACTCACAGCCAGGATCACAGATACATTAATTATAACAAAGGCAAAAAATAAGCTACAGTGACAAGGAACTGGGGGTGGAAGGCGGAAGGCACTTTGCCATTGGAGCACATCTGTTTTATAATAAGCAGGTCTATAATTCTCTTGTGAAAGATCACGTTCTGCTATCTTCTCTGAGGTTGGAAAATATAAATACTGTATTTCATGAAGGTAGGGGGAGGGGAGATCAGATTGTTTGCCTGTCTGCCAAGTGATTATTTTTTTAAATTTCCGCCCCTTTTCTTTTGACTGTAACCTATGCCGGGGAGGAGAGGGAGAAGGAAGGGAGGGTCGAGTGATGGTGGTGGTAAAGATAACCTGTTTTTCCAAGACGAAAAGGCACCAAAAGGCTTCTTATGAATAGGCCTGGCCTTTTAAAAAATTTTCATGCCTCAGCTACAGCACTCCAGCTACTGTATAATTCAGAAATGAAACCCTTGGTGGTTAGCTATTTATTTATTTATTAGTTTAAATGTGTGGTCTGTAGCATAAAGACTGATGTGAGTCAAGAGGTGAAATGTTCACATTGGTGCCTGACGACACCAGAGTTAGCTCGGTGACTCCTTTGTGTGAGAGTGACATAAAAATCCATGTGCTGAGTTCTGGAGAAAGGGAGGAAGAGAGGATGATTGTATCATGGAGGGTTCTTTATGAAACAAAGTGAGATGAAGTTTAAAAACAGCAACAATCAAATCACAAAGAAGCCAAAGGCTTCTGATCATTGAAATGACATGGACCTCCCAAGTTGATTAGGAATTCATCTTCAATATCAACACACTTCACTACTGCAGTAAGAGTTATTTTAATGGAAGGGAATGGAAGCAAATCATGTTTCCAGTGCTGTCCCGCCTGCCATTTCTATCCCATCTGTGTCTCCACAATAGTACATGTGGCCTTTAAAAGGCTGCTGCACTGGGAATATCGTGACCCTGCCCAGCAGCAAAGCAATTAAGTACTTCTCTTATTTATCCTAGCACTCATGGTTTTTATTAAAGTAGATCTATTTTCTAGCTTTTTTCCCTTTTAAAGTAGAATATTTATATCATTGCTTATTCTTATATGCTTAGTACTCAAATAGTAATAAGTAAAATGCCTTGAGAAACTTAAAATTCCAAAAGGTAGCGTTAATATAAAGGGGTAAGTTATAGACTCAAATGACACAGCTGTGATGGGAACCAAGACAGAAGGTAGTTGGGAAGAATTTGTGGGCATTGTAGTGATGCTTCTTTTAAGACAGTGAAAGCATCCTCTCCTGGAATGGAATCATTAGACACTGTATGTGCCAGTGCTGCATTGGGTAAAATTACAGAATTTCTTCTGAGCCCAACCCCATTAAAAACCATAAATATCACCCCTACTGATAAGACACTGGGCTTTCCTACAGCATTTTTAATTTAAAATAGCTGTGAATATAATCTGTGGCCACTCCAAGAAAAGAATATGACTGGGATATATGTCAGCAAATGGTCAGATAACAGTTTTTCATAGAAATCTTGTCTTTTATCAGGAAGCAAAATTTATAAGTGTGCTTTAAAATCAGAACTAGCTCCATGGGTGAAATTAGGATTAGTGCTGTCAGAAGTCGCACCCACACATGGCTTCTAAGATATTCCACTCTGTTTAGGTGAAATACCAGCAGGAGAATCATAGTTCCTATGGCAGAACTGAAATGAAGGGACATAGCCAGTGATAGAGGGTCCTGGAGGGAGCCAAGAGGAATCACTGTATTCTGAAAACTTTTCCATGAAACACATGATGAGTCAACTTGTTGCTTCAGCTTCTGTGAAGGCTAAAAATAAATAACACAAAAATCACTCGAAGCATTGTTGCTGCTTACTAAATGATAAAGGTCAATGAAATAATAAGCAGGGCAGGACATGTTTCTGCTATAGAATAAAATGGCTTCTAAGAGCCCAAAAGAAAAGTCTGTGACTTCTAAAGCATCAGGTTTATGCTGAGTCTTGCTGGAGATGAAGCAGCTCAAAGTCCTGACAAAACATAATCAGCTACAGTAATTTTGGAGCCACGAAGACTCTGGGTCCTTTGGGCAGTACCTACATACCTAGGAAAGCATATACATCGGTGTGACTGCATTTCTAGCTAAAGGACAGACACATCTTCCTCCTCTACTATGTGTCTGGCTCGCTTAGAAGATGCTCTCCCGTCTGTTACCAAACCGGCCCTGTGGCCGGCAGTCAAGTGTTCTGATAAGACAGCTCGAACATACTGCAGGTGTCTTCTAGGCTCTCATCCATATTCAGTCTCCTCCAGAAGGATTTCTGCTTCTTTTGCAGCTCTCGGCGGACACACCTGGGACAGGGGACGGATTTCACTTTGCATTCAGAGTGGAAAACTGCCCCACAGCTTTCACACCTGCAAAATCCAAGCAAAGACAGAATGAGGGGACTATAATCATCTGACACCTAGAGTCTCTCCCCTAGCAGATATGTACTTTTAGTGTAATCAGGGCAGAATGCAATATTTTATACAACCATATACAAAACCTACCTGTGAATAGCTAATAAGAGTTAGGCTGGCTTTCCTTTTTTTAAGTGTCAATGTTGTATTTTACTGGGGAAACAAAACTCTTTCCTTTTCATACCATTAGCACTTGCTTGGGATAGGGCATGGGGCCTCAGAAACCAACCAACATTGCTCAGGTTATGGGGAATAATGGCTAAATCTCTGTAGTGTTTAGTTCTCCCTCCCATGAACAGGAGCATTGTTAACCACAGTAAAAAAGAGTAGGCAGAAGTAGCTATAGAATGATTTTACATTAGTGTGTCAATAGAAAATGAAATATTTCTATGAATTAGGTTTAAGAATTACAATTTACTTCTGTGAAAATTAAAGACTTCTGCACCAGGTAACAGGAGTTAAATGACTTGCCCTTAACTCAAAACTCTTAGCTGAGACCTTGAAACTCTAAAATAACAGGATCTTCTAATTTCTAGATTGCATTCTTGTAATTCATAGAAATAAAGAGTAAACTTTAAAGTATATCTTTACAAAACAAAGAGAAGTATTAAAGGAGAAGAATAACAGGTTTTAAAAAAATAAACTGATATTATACTTTAGAGAGATGAGACATTCCACAAGAATGACTGGTCTGTTGCTTAGCTAAGTGAAAGCCTGTTCATGGGTTTCTGAATGGGTTGTTTCTACTGAAAACTTTAATAATATATAATTGACAAGCATAACTAAAGAGTTTGGAATGGAGTGCTTGGCTACTTAAATTAAGTTTTTATCCTTTTCTTTCCAAGTATGAAGTGGCACTTTTTTTCTGCTAGGACTAGGGAGAATGAGGTCTGCACTCACAAGTTCTACCCATGTTGGTGGGAGCCCCACCTTGAGCACAGCACTGGACTAGAGCAAGGGCTCTGAGCAGGAAGGAGAATGAAGAACATGAAAGAAGTAAATCCTTGAGGGTGGAGAAGGTGACTTCTGCCTGTTTGGCTCTTTTTTTTCTGTCAGTTTCTTTCCAGTTTAATAGGTGAAAGATCTCAGAGGTTATCTAGTCAGGAGACCATACCAGGATGCTGGGATGCTAAGGGCTGACAAAGAGGTCTTATATCATTCCATGTAGTAATAAATGTAGATGCAGGTGCAAAGAATAGTTTAACCTTCATTCCTCATTCATAAGGGGTCTCTAGATAAGGAGGTTGGAATTAGGGGCACCAGGGAGGAGACAGAATGCTTTAAGATGTGGCAAAAGGTGGTTGGCAGCTGGTCTACTGATCCTGAAAGCTCCAGGAAAGCTGAAGAGGTGGTGGCTACAGTGAGGCTAGAGAACAGACTGAGCAATGAAGAGTGAAGGCTCATGAGGCTGTGCCTTGGTCGTCCTTTCCCTGAACAGTAACCTGACTGTGGATATTTCTGGATACAGGTCCACGTAGACTGGCTGTTACAAACCCCTTTTTAGAGCTTGTCTCACTCCACAGAGATCATACCAGTATAATGCAAGTCCTTGGTTTCTGGCCTCCAGAATTCTATTATTGGGAGGTAGCGTATGTGGCTTGGGCAATGTGACAGATGAAGGTATTCACTGCTACGCTTATAGCTCAGGGACAACTCAGTAAATGTGTTCCTCATTACTTTTCCCATACCAGATTATCTGTAGGTCTTGGTTAAAACATCTTCTGCTGGCTTTTTTTTTCTTTTCCAGAGACAGTAGGAGGAGACCATAACCCTTTTGGGACATAGCCAACTTGTTTTTAGGACACGTTTCTACAAATTTTTATTAGCCCATGTATTGGCAGCTTTGCGATTTGGGCACCTGAGTAAGGATACACTTGACTAGGCAAAAGCCTTTGATGAAGAAGGTTTAAGAAGAAGCTCTGTCTAGTATTTAGTTATCTAAGATCCAGGATGTAACAGTTCCAATAACAAATAAGTCTTGCCGTGAGAATCATTCTGAGTGAGTTGGGTCAGGGACGAAGCTTTTGGTCTGAGTAAAGATCTAGCTGTAAGACTATGTATGAGGCTTATTATCCTGCTTTAGATAATTTAGTAGCTCTTATGAATATACTTTTATTGCAATAAAATCAATTTGAAGACATTTTTAAAATATTGGAACATCAGAGGAAAGAGTGAGTGTTAAGACCTGAAAGACTTAGGTGGAGGAGAAAAATGACATTAAATAGGCAAGATCCATAGTCTGATCCTATGGGGTTGTAGGATAACTGGTTACAATGGATTTCCAAGGGTTATCACTGTAGGGTATACCATAGCCTAGGCTTTCAGTGTAGTGCTTTGGGTCACGTTGATTCATGAAGGTTAGTGGTCCTGAATTTAGGAAGGGAAAGGAAGACCCATTAGTTAGGAAAGGCCAGGGAACCAGCCACTAGAGGTCAGCCAGAGACCTCAACTCTTCAGAGATTTATCTGTACTGGGTCCATCCAGATCTATTTTGTTGATAGTTGAGACATCTAAATTCTAGATTCAGCTGGATTGATCCTTGCAAAAAAAAAAAAAATTAGCATGATGGTAGAAAGAGCAATAGATTTAGTGTCTGAGGTTTGGTTGCTACCACTTATTGTGTGGTTGTGGGCAAGACATTTAACTTCTTAATTCTCTTATCTGTAAAATGAAGAACTTAGAAGAGGATATCTGAGGTCTTATGGTCAACTCTAATAAGGGCAAACAAGGGGAATGATTAGGATCTAGTTCAGTACTACCAAGCTTTCTGAGACAGGCAGAGAAGAGGCCTTGCAGAATAAAGACAGATGTTATTGGAATCTTTTCCTTCATAGAAGACTATAGAATAGATCCTCAAGTTACTTAGCAAGGAGAGAACAGAATTTTCAGTTAGAAAGGACCTCATGGGCCTATCTGGTTCAACACTTATTTGAAAAGGGATCTACTCATAAAAAAGGGAAAAGGACCTCCATGTGCAAAAATTTGTAGCAGCCCTTTCTGTGATGGCAAGGAACTGGAAAGTGAGTGGATGCCCATTATCTGGGGAATGGCTGAAAAAGTTATGGTATGTGAATGTAATGGAATATTATTGTTCCAGAAGAAACAATCAGCTGGAGGATTTCAGAGAATTGATGCTAAGTGAAATGAGCAGAACCAGGAGAACATTGTATACAGCAACAAGATTATGTGGTGATCAACTCTGACATGGCTTTTTTCAACAATGAAGTGATTTAAGGTCAATTCCAATAGACTTGTGATTGAGAGAGCCATTGGTATCTAAAAAGAGATTATGGGGACCAAATGTGGATCACAACATAGTATTTTCACCGTTTTTGTTGTTTTTTTGCTTGCTTTTTCTTTCTCATTTTTTTCGTTCTTGATCTAATTTTTCTTGTGCAGCATGATAAATGTGGAAATATGTGTAGAACTGCACATGTTTAACCTATATGTGATTGCTTGCTGTCTAAAGAAGGAGGTGGGGAGAAGGGAGGGAGAAAACTTTGGAACACAAAGTTTAAAAAAAAAATGAACACTGAAAACTATCTTTACATGTCTATTGAAAATTTCTAAAAAGCTATTATTAAAAAAAAAAAAAAAGAAAAGAAAAGAAAAGGGATCCATTTATAACAAACCTGACAAGTGGTCATCAAGCCTTTGCTTAAAGTTACTGAGTAAGAGAGAGCTCACCACCCCAAAGAAACACATTTCACTTTGGGATGCTGTTCTATTTTTCTTTTCATAAAGACCCAAATTATCTCTTTATAATTGCTAGCTACTGCTCTGAATTTTGATCTTTGGCACCAAGCAGAACTAACTTTCTTCCAAGTGATAGCTTTTTAAATATTTGAAGGCAGATATCATGGCAGCCCAAAATCTTCTTTTCTCTAAGCTATCTTTTGCTCCTCCAATAGATCCCTAGATGATACCCTTCATCATTTTGGTTTTTCTACTTTGGACACTTCCCAATTTATCATTGTCCATCCTAAGATACACTTCCAAGAACTGAACACAATTTTCCAGGTGTTCTCTGACTAGCACAGGGTACAGTGGGATTGATATTTTCTTCTCTCTATAGGCTGTGCCTCTTACTGCAGTCTAAAGTTATATATGCTTTCTTGGCTACTCCATCATACTGCTGAATCATATTCAACTTACACTACAACTGAAATCCCGTGGCTTTTTCAGATTAACTGCCATCTAATTATATATGTTCCCTCTCCCCCAAAATGGGTAAGTTCATTTTTTTTAAGCAATGTGTTAAGACTTTAAATTTATTCCTATTAAATGTTATCTTTTTAGATTTGGCTTAATGTTGAAAATTTTTTTGAGTCTCCACTCTGTCATCTAATGTGCTAACCATTTCAGTTCTATGTCATCTATAAATTTGATACACATGCCATACATACTATGATTTACATCATTAATAAAAATCTTAAGCAATACAAGGGAGAAAGCCCTGATTGCTGGAGCATTCCAATATGGCATAGAATCATTAATAACTACCCTGCCATTCAATTAATTATGAAATCCTCTCTAATCTATATCGTTGGATAGCCCATATTTTTTCATTAAAAAAAATGAAAATAGTATGAGAAACTTTCTTGTTAAAATCTATGTAAACTGTACTTATAGTATTTTTCCTGTCTACCAATTATTAAAGTCAAACTGGCTGACATAATTTGCACATTTTATCCTCTTGTACTGAGAATTGGGAGAACATTTGCTCTTTTATAATTCTGCATTACTTTTCTTGTTCTTCATGATCTTTCAAAGACCACAGAGAGTGTCTAAGATACTACCCTTTTCAATTTTCTCTAAACTGTGAGATCCAGTTTAGTTGGACAGGTGGACTTAAACTATTAAAGGGTTGCTAGGTGCTTTCTATTTCCCCAATTATCTTGCGCACCAATTCCCTATTATTTTTCTTCTGTCCTTTCATTCTGTGCAATGAAAATTATTCTTGACAGATAAAACTGAAGCAATATAGAACTGAACAGCTCTTGCATTCTTTCCATTTTCTATCATCATCATCCTATCCATCCTGAATCACTGGTCTACACTCTTGACACTATTAAAATTTCATTGATGTTCTTTGTTTTGTCACATCATATCTCCTAGGATAGGTCCTCACCATTGCAATTAAATAAAACTGACCAACATAACAATTGCATTTGACACATAATGAATGCACAACTCTATCTATACCTTTAATGCACCATCTCTCCACTGAGAGGAGGGACAGGCATTCTTTTACCTCTTATTTACCACCGAATTTAATTTGAATTCACCTTCTTTTTGGTGTTGTTTTGTATTGTGTGTATGGCTAAGTATGTGACCAAAAGAATGTTGGATTCTACCAAGGCAGATGCTTCCTTCATCCCATCCCGACATCCATGCCATATTAGATTGTTTTATGAGTTTCTGTTACCTATAACACTGTTAACCCTATGGCCAGCCTTTTGCTGTTGATCCTGTAGTTGAGTCCCTCTGCACTTAGCTAGCTTGAATCTTCAGATGTATGTACATTTCCCGCTTTGTTGGGACCGACCAGAACTTGTTCTCTACTGAAACAGCCTTTGAGAACTGAGTTCCACTTGACACCACAATGATACATCAGAGTATAACTTTAGTGGAGAATTATACCACTAAGTAGAGGATATGGAATGGCTAATTAAACTCTCCAAAGTATACTTTTCTAACTGAATTATAACAAAAACCCTATTCTTTTAATAACTAGTATTCTGTCCTTTCACCAAAATATGATAAGTTATTAAAGCATAAAACTTCACTTCAGACTTTTGGAGAATAGTGTGTATATACAAAGTGCTCTCCCTTCCTGCCTCCCTGTCTGTCCTTGTTCTTCTGTCTTTTCCTCCCTCCCTCCTTCTTTCTCTCTGTCTCTCTCTCTCTCTTTTTCCTCTCTCTCCACACATACATAAATATGCAAAATTAGTTATTATATATTGATTTGGATTTCTGTTCATTAGTATATAACTTAAATAGAAGGGGCTGCAGAATGACTTAGAAAACCACAAATTCCCATTACTTGTGTCATATTTTTATTTCCATTTTAAAATATTTCCCAATCACATTTTAATCTGGTTTGGAGAATTCCTGATGAGCAAACTCCTATTAATTCAACCTTACCAATATTTCTGAAAGAGTTGAGGGTGATGGGGGTGCTGAAATGTCCCATGACCTGCCCTGGGATGTAGAGGCACACCGGAACCCAACCAGGCTTTCCTGACTTAAAGTCCAGCCCTCTAGACCCTACACCACCCTGCCTGGAAGAAATGCCACAATCTATCTTTCCTTGTCATTTGCCTTATCTGTATAATACATTTATTAGTGTTATTTTGCATTTGCTGATGGGATTTTACTCACACAAGTATACCTCACAGCAAGCCTTGGAGGTGTAAATTAGTAAGCAGGACTCAGGGCTGTAATTTTATGATAGATTCAGTACACTTTCCAGGTTAGGTATGAACACAGACACACACAGATACACAACTATAGTGCACTAATAGCAGCGCAAAGGATCCTGGGACTGCTCACTAGTTTTTATTATTATAAAATGGATGGCAAATAAAGTGGCAAACAAATTTGCTAAATATTTTGCTGTGGAAGCCAGAGGGACTTCAAAAAATTCCTACTCCAACCACCTCATTTTACATCTGAACAATCTGACGCCCACAGAAGGGGAAAGTTTTGTCCAAGTCCACACTGTAAGGCATCAGTGACAGAGTCAGGACTTGAACTCTGGTCTGGGACTGTTTTCTCCATATTGGTTCCCCTCTTAACTGTCTATGAGAATGATTTTATGGGGCTGCCTAATTACTCACCTACTCTCTTCAGGTACGGCCGGCCAGCCAGTCAATGCTGCCACCTTGGCAGGGATCATTTGCCCCTCTTACGCCTTTGGATCCTCTGCCTATGTTGTGTCCCTTCTTTCTCTCTGTTATCAGGATAAAGGGCTGAGTTTGAGGGTCTCAGTTCCTTTGTCTGCTTGGTCCTAGCAATAATACTGGAAACATGGTGACGGAAGGGGCCCTCTGACCCACCAAAGGGCTTTGTAGCTAGGGAAGTGGCTGTGTGCTTGCTGGTTACACCTCTGCAGGTTCCCGTCATTAAGCTGACACTAAGGGTGACTTTATCAAATTATTTCCTTCTCCCTCTCTTCCTCAGGCAATGGGGCTAGTCAGTGATTTATAAGGAACATAATTTTGCATTCTTTTAATGCTATTCACTTATCTTCACTGATAGCAAAGTCTTATCAGAAATTTCTAGTGTAATGAACACCCATAGGGTGACGGTAAGATCATGTACACCTGCCTACTTGAGCCAAAGGTCAGCAACTGGGACTAAAGGTCAGCAACTGAGAAAAGTAAGAGATAAAAATGAGTGATTTCAAAATAGAATCAAATTCTATTTTCAG
This sequence comes from Sminthopsis crassicaudata, assembly GCF_048593235.1. Taxonomy (NCBI): domain Eukaryota; kingdom Metazoa; phylum Chordata; class Mammalia; order Dasyuromorphia; family Dasyuridae; genus Sminthopsis; species Sminthopsis crassicaudata. Next base: position 75,351,437 of record NC_133619.1, on the reverse strand, counting down.
ACAATTTGTAACCCAGCATGAAGAATGTAATGTGTAAAATGAACAAATGACCTCTCCAAACTCATGGTTTATCTACCTGGCCCATTTCTTCATATGGAAGGAAAAAAAATTTATCTAATGGAATTTAAGAAGTGCTGAGCACCAAAAACTATAATATTGCTATATTCTACTAACATACATTTTACTAACCTAATAGATGAATCCAGGGAACAGAACAATATTATATTAAAATGGATTCTTCAAAATTGAAAAGCTTCTGTACAAATAAAATGAATGCATTTAGGACAAGTTGAATGGGAAAAAAATCTTTTTTGGCCACATTTCTCAGACAAGAGTTTGGTATCCAAGACAATTAACAGAAACATATAACATCAAAAGGAATTCAGCAAGAAATTAAAGTGATAAAAGAATAGGAATAAGCAGTTCTTAAAAGAGAAATCTAGTAAGAAGCTAGTAAGAAACATATGGAAAAATGCTAACAAATTACTAATAATAAGACAAATTTAAATGAAAACAACTCAGCAAACTGGCAAAGATAACAAAAGATGAGAAAACTCAAATGTATTGGGATTGTGGAAAGATAGGTATATTTTTGCCTTGTAACTATGAATTAGAACAACCATTCTGGAAAGCAATTATCCAATCCAATAAACATTTATTAGGTGCCTATTATGTGCCAGGCACTGTGCTAAGCACTGGGGTTATAATTAACAAAAAAAGAAATACAGTTCCTGACCTAAGGAATTTAAAATTTAAAGGAGGAGACCAAAAAGAGGCAAGAAAGCCAGTGAGGGGGTATGAGGATAGGGCATCAGTGGTTTTTGGCATGGAAGGCTGAAATAAGGGCAAGGTAGCAGATACAAAGTAAGAGATGCAAATAAAGTGACTAAAATATCCATATTCTTTGACTCAAAGATTTTATTACTAGGCATATTTTTTTAAATTATAGTTTTTATTTATTTTATTTACCAGGTATATGCATGGGCAATTTTACATTGACAGCTGCCAAACCTTTTGTTCCAATTTTTCCTCTCCTTCCCTGCACCCCCTCCCCCAGATGGCAGGTTGACCAATACATGTAAAATATGTTAAAGTATAAATTAAATACAATATATGTATACATGTCCAAACAGTTATTTTAGGTATATATTTTAAGGAAATTTTTGATAAGAAGATACACCCAAATATTTATTGCATCAGTTTTTGCAGAGCAAAGAAGATATCCATTGGATGGGTAATGGTCAAAAAAAAAAAAATTTATGGCTGGGCTTTAAGAAATAATATGAAGAGTATTACAAAGCATGGAAAAATATTAACTTATTTACAGTGAAGAAAGCTAAGTAGAAACAAAACAAGCCAAAAACTCAATGATCTACACAATGACTACAATAAAATAATTGGAAAGACACACCACAAAACAATTGAACGTGAATGTTGCAAATCACAAAGAACAGAAATGGTCCTATAAAGAAGAGATATCAGAAGACACTTTTCTTTATTCCTGTGCAGAAGTGAGAGGCACATAGGTGTAGAGCACTGCACATATTTTTGCACTTTTTCACAATGATTTTGCTGGTTGTTGTTTTTTTTTTTAAATTTTTTCCCCTTCTTCCTTAAAAGATTCTTAAACAATTTGGTAGTGTTTGAGAGTTCCTAGATTGGGAGTTGGAAAGCCTACTTCATTTTACCAAACAATGCATGAAGAATTATAGGAGGAAATCACTGTTCCTAAGAATACTGTGATATTTCAATTTATTTATCTATTTTACTGTAATTAATTATGACAATTTTGCACAACTTAAAGGAACTTTATTCCAAAGAAATCCCAATAGACTTTGGAGAGATAAATGCTATCTGAATTCTTTTTCTGTTGTTTTTTTTTTTTTTTTTTTTTTTTTTTTTGGTGGTGGTGGTGGTTGTTTTTTTAATCTCTCCCATGGTTTTTCCCTTTTGCTCTGATTTTTTTCTCCTAACATGATTCATGAAGCCATATGTAATTAAAAATAAAGGAACTTTATTTGGAACACATAACTAAGCTGGCTGATTGAGACTCTCAGACACAGACCTTCCTCCATCTTCATTTCTGAGTCATTTTGTCTCTGCAACTTTGCTTTTATTAACTTTTTTTTGGTACTACAGAATCCAAAGAGCTTGCATCTTCACTTTTCAGCATTATAGATGACTAAACCATGGGGAGGAATATTTGCTATGGAGCAAATTCTACCAAGCGATTAGTTTTCACGTTAATACAATGACTGACTCACTATTTTTAAATCTCTCCAGGAAAAAAGTCATAGGGCAGTCAAAGGAAGTACAAAAGTAAATTTATAACTAGCATGGTTGTTCCGTATTTTTTGTCACAACTAAAGGTTACTTCTACCAAAGTCAGTGGAAATGTCTGGCTAAAAGGTCATTTTACAACAGAACTTTTTAGTCTCACAAAACAAAACAAAACAAAACAAAACAAAAAACAACAACAACAAAAAAAAAACCTAAACTTTTTATGTGCAAAAACATTCCTAGTACCCTCAGAGACCATCTAATCCAACTAGAATCCACTCTGTAATTTATCTGACAAATGGTCATATAGCCTTTGCTCAAATCCTTCTCATTAAGAGGATACCTACAACCTCCCCCAATGATCCATTCCACATTAGGAATTGTTAGGTAGTTTTTGCTTATAACAAGCCTAAAATCACCTCTGTGCAACTTCCACCCACTGTTCCCATTTCTGTTGTGGGACTGAGCAGAACACATCTAATCCTTCTTCTGTGTGAAAGGTTTTACATACCTGAACACATTTTTATGTTCTTTCTTTCTCCTCTCTTCTCTAGGCTAAACATTTTTAGTTCTTTTAATGGGACCTCACATGAGATGAGAATGGCGTCCTTCATCATCTTGTTTGCCCTCCTCTGAAAGCATAGCATTTTAATCTAAGTCCGTCTTTTTTTTTTTTTTAAGGTTAAAAGAGATTTAATTAAAAGAGATAAACAGGGCAATTACATTTTAATAAGAGGTACCATAACAAATGCAACAATAGCAATACTATACCCAAATATAATACCAACTAAATTTTTTTTATTATTTATAATTTTTTTCACAGTATATATGCATGAGTAATTTTTTTAAATAATATTATCCCTTGTATTCATTTTTCCAAATTATCCCCTCCCTCCCTCTACTCCCTCCCCCCGATGGCAGGTAATCCCATACATTTTACATGTGTTACAGTATAACCTAGATACAATATATGTGTGTAAATACCATTTTCTTGTTTTACATTAAGTATTAATCTAAGTCCTTAAAATGTTGCAATTAGAAATGGATACTCCAGATGTGAACCACAGTTGGACTATCACCTTATTGTGATCACTAGGCCTCTTGATGCAATTAGTTTATCTGGCTGACAGATCATATGGCTGGCTCATATTGAGGTTGCAGTCCAATGAAATCCCCAGGATGATCTTTTGTCTAGCCACTCCTCCATCATCTTGTTATAATGTTGAGATTTTGAATTCAATGGAAATAGCTGAGATACTAAATTTTACTTATATCAAACTATACAAAGAAAACAAATAGCTCATTTTTGCTCTTTTTTGTATCCCTAGTTCCATAGTTCCTAGCTCATAGTAAGCACTTAAATGCTTGTTGGTTGACAAGTTGGATAGAAAAGTTTTACTCTACACAGAATGGTAAGAGAGTAATTAACCAGAAATGTAAGATTTTATCAATGGAAGTGACCTTAAAGAAGAGGCAACATTATTTGTTTTGTTACTGCACCTAAAGGACCATGGGACCTTTCTACTGTGCAGCTGAAACTTTTCATATTGTTATTTTCCCCATTAGAATGTGAACTTGAGAGCAGGGATTTTCTTTACCTTTCCATTTATATCCCCAGTACTTTATACACAGTGATAAGTTATGCTTAAAGAGTACTTTTTCCATTCATTTTTCATTTATTCATTTTTTAAGCTACCTGTTCTTTCCTTTAAGCTATCCTGTTCTGTTCTTTGCTAGATCTTCATTCAGGCTATGCCCACTATCCATAAATTCCACTACCATGATTGGAACTTGACTTTGTTTCTTTTTCTATGCTCACCTGATGATCTTATCAGTTTCCATGGGTCCAATTATGGGTCATCTATGTAGATGAGCTCAAGATCTACATGTTTAGTTTTAGTCTCTTTGCTATATTACTGTTACATATAACTGTTATATATATTTGGACATCTTGAACTAACTGTCCTGAAGAAATCTTCCTCACAAAACTATTTTTCTCCCCTAAAAGCTTTCTTCCAGAACTCCCTACTATTGTAAAAGAGACCTCCATCCTCCCAGTTACTCAAGGCTCACAACCTTGGGCTCATCCTTAACTCCTTACTCCCACTTAATTCACATAAGTAATCTGTTGTCAGATTATGTCATTTCTACCTTCATAATCTATACTGAAGACATCCCCTTCTCTCCACTCACACAGCCATCACCCATAAGCTCTCATCCTTCATCATCTCTATGTGGACTATTTCAATAGTCTTCCAAATGGTGTTCTTGCCTCAAGTTTCTCATTCCAATCTATTCTCCACTCAGACATTAGAGATTTTCTTAAAGTGTAGGTTTGACTATATTTCCACACTATTTGACAAATTCCACTGGCTCCCTATTAATTTCCAGGATCAAATAGAAAATTCTCATTTTGGTATTTAAAACCCTTCATAATCTGGCCTTTTCTAATCTTTCCAATCTTCTTACATGTAGTAACATTCCTATATTCCCTATATTCAGCTTCACTAGTCCACAAGATAATTCCTCTCCTAACGTGACACTGGTCATTCCTTATACTTGAAATACTGTTCCCATATTTCTACTTTTTAGCTTCCTTGGCTTCAAGACTGTTCAAATTCCATCCTTTGTATGTCTTCCTGTGGGATTTTCCCTCTCCTCCCTTTTCAGCCCCTCTCTTCTAAGATCACCTTTCTTCTACTTTATATACATCTTGATGTACAAAGTTACTTGAATCTTTCCTCCCCCATTACTATGTGAGTCTCATGAGGACATGGATCTTTTTTTTTTTTTTTTTTTTTTTTTTTTTGCTTTATATAGCCTGCATAGTGCCTGTAGTAAGGCCCTAATAAAAACAAAATAATAAAATGCTGACTAACTGAAATGAAGATCTAGGTACATTACTTTAAATATGATATGGCTTCAGCATGCTCTGAAGACAGTGATAATATCTTCCTATGGCCACCTACCCCTATCTTTCAGCTATCCTTTAACATGGCAGGTAAAGATCAAGGCAGTTTGGAAAAACTTCTATTTGAACCCATTGTACTGCTGACCACAGTATATCCAGTCTTTTTTAGTTTTATTATACTGAATGATTTATATTGATCCATTCACTCTAATAAGCCAATCTACCTAGTAAAGAACTGGAAACATCTGTGAGCTAGCAAGAATGAAAGCAGTCTATAACTGTGCAACAGAGCAAATTCCAGAACAGAATGGAATTCATGATTCATTAGTTTGGTGATCTAATCAAAGAAGCCAATTAGTCAGAAGTAGGTAGACTTTTCCTTGTGCCAAGTTACCATTGGAATGATCAAGATAGATCCTCCCAATACTCTAGTTCTCATTCTTTGCTCTTTTCCCTACTGAGTCCCTCATTGGTTCCTCACTATTCCTATGAGTCCCTGCTTTGTCTCTGTTTTTCTTTTCTTTCTGTTGCCTCTTTACCTCTTAGAGACTCAGTTTTGTCACCTGTAAAATGAGTAGGTAAAGTGATTTTCATGATCCTGTCTAGTTGTAAACTTATGATCCTAAGTAATGGAACTTCTGTAGAGTGCCTTCCAATATTTCAACAAAGCAGCAAAAATTCCTGGTTATAATGTTTTCTGTGGCTGTTATCTGGTAATACAATACCAATTAGAAACAAAACGAAATGCCTTTTTCTGCACTTTGATGAGGTTAACAGCTCATGACTAACCTACTGAATAACCTAAAGTGTTTAGCCCAAAGACCTTTATCTTAGGTTGAAATCATTAGTTGTTTTTTTTTTTTTCCTGCTTTATTAATCTATTATGTTTCTTCTGCTACAGGGAAATTGTCAGCTTTTATTTTTGATTCAAACAGAGGTTCCAGACATTTTGCTGGGGTTGAAATTGAAGGTATAAGTTTGGTCAGAGCTCTGGCCAGGGAAAGATAGTATTTGGTTTTAGAAGAGTATCTAAGGTGCAGGGTGTTTGGCTGATTTACACTTTCCTAAACCACAAAGAAAAGGTGGGGTTCTGAAATAAGTGGAGCTTACCAGGAATTCTAGGGAGGATTAATGCATCACTATTATGTAGTGAGTCATAGGCTGCTCTAGTTATTGCTTGGTTTCTTAAGAAAGTAAGATTATTGTTTAGAGTCTATCATGAGTAGCATGTTTTGAGTCTTCATATATTGCATATTTTGCATAAAGCTATGAACAATCACTTTATGGTTTCCATCTAGAGAATAAACCAGCCAAACACCACAGGATATGTGTGTATGTGTGTGCGTGTGTATGCACGTGCTCACATATGTGAAGGATTATGTGTGTGTGGACTGTCACTTTACTAAAAATAGTTCAGGAACGATTGGGTAATTTAATTGTAAGATATTCTGAGGTTAGAGCTAGTGGAGAAAAAGGCTCAAACATGATTTACAAATAAAAAAGATCTCAGCTGGAAATTTAGAGAAAGGCCAAGAAAAAGCAGCACAGATAAAGTAAAGATGACTTTAGAAGTGCTAAAGAGCATAGCAAAAATCCAGCAATGCTTAATTATTTTAAAGAAAGTAATTGTGGTATCAATTGATGAACAGATTCACACTTTGGTAAAGAACATCTCAGTTTGGAAAAGAGAATGAGTATTTGGGGATAATATGTCCTTTAAATATTCTCCCTAATCAAACTTTAAAACCTTTTTGTATTTTTACAAATGCAAGAAAATGGCCCCAAGTCAGCAGCAAGACAAACAAAGATAACAAGGGGTCTGGAGCTCCAAAATTGGATAAAATGGGTCCTAGAATGATATAAAAGTGGTTAAATTTGGGTCATTTAAAAAAATTATGTGGACATTTAAATTGCTTTCAAACTTATTTGTTTGGCTAGAAAAAAAGGAATGCCTGAGAGAGTTGAATTTATATTGATTTCTTTGCTTATAAAGGTTTGACAAAACTAATGCAGATAAGATTAGAAGGGAAGCAATGAACTGGGAAAACATTTTTACAGTCAAAGGTTCTGATAAAGGCCTCATTTTCAAAATATAGAGAGAATTGACTCTAATTTATAAGAAAGCAAGCCATTCTCCAATTGATAAATGGTCAAAGCATATGAACAGACAATTTTCAGACGCAGAAATTGAAACTATTTCTAGCCATATGAAAAGATGCTCCAAGTCATTATTAATCAGAGAAATGCAAATTAAGAAAACTCTGAGATACCACTACACACCTGTCAGATTGGCTAGAATGACAGGGAAAGATAATGCAGAATGTTGGAGGAGAGGTGGGAAAACAGGGACACTGATACATTGTTGGTGGAGTTGTGAATACATCCAGCCATTCTGGAGAATGATTTGGAACTATGCTCAACAAGTTATCAAACTGTGCATACCCTTTGACCCAGCAGTGTTACTTTTGGACTTATATCCCAAAGAGATCTTAAAGAAGGGAAAGAATGTTTGTGCAGCAATGTTTGTGGCAGTCCTCTTTGTAGTGGACAGAAACTGGAAATTGAGTGGATGGCCCTCAATTGGAGAATGGCTGAATAAATTGTGGTATATGAATATTATGGAATATTATTGTTCTGTAAGAACCAACAGGATGATTTCAGAAAGGCTTGGAGAGACTTACATGAACTGATGCTGAGTGAAATGAGCAGGACCAGAAGATCATTATATACTTCAACAATAATATTATATGGTGAACAATTCTGATGGATGTGGCCATCTTCAACAATGAGACGAACCAAATCAGTTCCAATAGAGCAGTAATGAACTGAACCAGTTACACCCAGCAATAGAACTCTGGGAGATGACTATGAGCCACTACATAGAATTCCCAATGCCTCTATTTTTGTCCACCTGCATTTTTGATTTCCTTCACAGGCTAATTGTACACTATTTCAAAGTCCAATTCTTTTTGTACAGCAAAATAACTGTTTGGACATGTATACATATTTTGGTCAACCTGCTATCTGGGGAGGGGGTAGGGGGAAGGAGGGGAAATATTGGAACAAAGGGCTTGGCAATTGTCAATGCTGTAAAATTACCTGTGCATATATCTTGTAAATAAAAAGCTATTAAAAAAAAAAAGTTTGAAAAAAATTTAGAACCAATGCAAAAATCTCTGAAAGAATTTTGAAAAGAAAAAAGCTGTTGCAATCAAATACTAGCTAATTTCTTAATCATAAGAGAATAATTAGCAAAGTCATTAATTATCCTTCCATTTACATTTGATTCTCAGAGCTAATTGGTTAAGTGGCTCTGCCTAGATTGTGGATTATTAGGAATCACCAATAAATGAAATAGTATATTTGGATTTCATAGGACTTTACCTTTCTAATTAGGAAACCAAGCTCAGTCAATACTTGTGACAAAAGCACATTATCTTTACTTAAATACTCAGCATTAGACACGGAATGCAAACAAGGATTATTTCATTAATTGCTCTTTCCTACTGTTACATTAACTCACCTACATTTTTGGCTCAAATACAGACAATTGCTCAGTAAATGCTTGTTAACTCCCTGCTGGTATAAACTATCTGATTTTTGCAAACATGAAATCACAAGAGTCTTAAATGAATAAAATAATTAGAGGAGCAGATAGGTGGCACAGTGAATAAGAGTACCTGGCCTAAAGTCAGGGAATCTCAATTTTATGAGGTCAAATTTGGCCTCAGACACTCAACTAGTTATGTGAGTCACTTAACTCTGTTTGCCTCAGTTTACTCATTTGTAAAATGAGCTGGAAGAGAAAATGACAAATCACTCCAGTATCTTTGCCAAGAAAACCCCAACAAGGCAGAGTAGGACAGGATTGTAAAATGACTTAACAACAAAATTATTTAAAAGAAACCTATTCTAATGTTTCCTTTCACAAATCAATCACAGGGCTAATTCTGAATTCTTCTTATATTCTTAACGTCTAAACTTTTGTTGCTATTTCAGTAGGAAACTTTAGGAGTACAGAGTAACCTTTCTCAATGAGAGTAACAGAGGGATAACAATGTTTAATAGAAGTGAAAGTATAGAAAAACCAAAGCGATCTTTTTTCTTGGTTTTGCAACTCTTGCACATGCTGTAGAATCCTGGATTTATGGAGATACTTTCTCTGATATCTGTGATCTTATAGATGTGGGTGATCACTTCCAAGGGCATCCCATCAATGCCTTTCTGTCTTAGATAATGTTTGCCTGTGTCTGCATTCTGCTGGGAGTTGCTTCCTTGAGAGAGGAGCTTTTGGCTGATCTCAGTCATTCCTAGTTCCTGATACATGGCTGTCTCACCTCATTTTGTAGCCACTCACTATATGTCCTGCTCCGGATCTCCTGTGGAGTTCTTTGTTAGTAATAAGATACAGCTTACACACCCCTACCTTCTGTTTTATCAGTAACTTTGGGGGCAAGGGAAGGGAAGCTGCAATTTTAATACTCTGGAGAGTGTAGGATGATGTATCATTGGATAAATGTTAGTTTTTTAATAAAAGATGCACTGTTATTTCAGGGAAAAGCTTGATTTCAGTGTCAAAAAAAAAAAAAAAAAAAAAGCACTACACAATTTCCCAAATACAGCCCAATTTGTTCTCCTATTCAACTATAAGCCCAATTCCTTGATGGCTAATATTCTTAAGTGAAAGTGAAACTTTTATATTTATAATATGTTTAGAAATCTATTGTTCTAACTAGAGAGAGTATTATTTAGATAATGTAGAGTTTTAAGAAATCTGACTTATGCATGTATTTTTATTGATGTACCTACCCAATCTAAAATTCTTTAAGAATTGAGTCAAAATGTGCAGTTTTTGCATTAAGTCTCCTTATGAGAAATGACAATTTACAATATTGCTTTTTAATGATATATTCATGTGAGACTGGTAACCCATTTTTGCCCTTAAAGTATAAATCACATTAACAGTTCCAAAGAAAAGAAGATAGTCAAAGTTGGATTCATTTAAAAAAGCAAAAGCTCCAGAGGTAATTAGTGTCTGATATGCAGGCATGAACAGCATGAACACTGGAGTTGCTTAGGAACATGTTAGGTGAATTTAGGGAAAAAAAAGGAAAAAAGATGAACATCAGCAAAGGAAAGAACAGCATTGGTTTTAAGCATTTTTATATTCATGTTCATTGGCTAAGATCGTACCCTGAATGTAACTTCCTTAACTAGTCAGGCTTATTTGATTCCAGAAATTCTCCATGCCAATTCATTCATCCAAGCCTCCTATGTGCTAGGCATTGAGAAAATAAAGATAAAGACAAAGTAGAATCTGCTCTCAAAGAGCACGATTTCTGTTGAGGGAGAAACCTGAATTTGAAAAGTGAAGAAACAGGTGGAGAGCCATGGAGGGAACCAATTCCAGATATACAAAATACTTGAAAGTAGTTGTGGAGATGGGAAATCCTCTGTTCTGTATGGGGGTCAGTAAGAAGGGTGATTTGTCCAGGACAGAGGATGCATGAAAGAAATGGACTCGAAGTGCAAGAGTCTAGAGAAAAGGGGGAGAGTCGGTATTTTATCTGTTAGGTGAGAGGAGTGCCCTGGTGGCCAGTTTCATAGACAGTAAAGCTGTTAATGATTAATTGTTAGTTAACAAGTATTTCTTATGTATCTAGTGTGTACCGGTTCATTGGTTAGCAAGAGAGGAAAAAAGACTGGCATTCTAAGGGGAAGACAATGTCCAACTATAGATGATGCAAACAAAGGGTATTCTAGGATGGAAGGTACAGCAGTTGGAGAATTCAAGAAAGCTGGAGACAGAAGTGATGAAGGAGGGAAATCCAGGCATTGGGCGATAGCTAGTGAAAAGGCATAGGCTTGGAAGATGGGGGAGCTATCCAACAAACATGTAGGCAGTGCGGATGGATTGGGGAGTGCCTGGGAGGGGAGTAAGTGTAAGAAGTTTAGAAAGGCAGGAAAAGTCTGGGTTGTGAAGGGCTTTGAATTCCAGAGAGCTTTTACATTTGATCCTTTGAAAAAGCCACTAGAGTTTACAGAACAGGGGATCTATGTTTTAGGAACAGCTCTTTGGAAGCTGACTGAAAGACAGTTTATAGTGGGGAGACACTTGAGGCAGGGAGAACAACCAGGCTTTCAGAATGGTCCTAACAAGAGATGAGGAGTCTGTATGAGTGGACAGGAAAGGCGCATGGGGGAGAAAAGTGGTCAAAGTGGACAAGATGACACAGATTGGGAGAATGGTTCTCATGACAGAAATAAGGAAATTTTGGAGAGGGGAGAGACTTTTGGGTTTGTCATTACTAGATTACTATGGTCATTTACTACTGAGTATTGTGTACCTATTCTGCTATTCTACCACCATTTCTCAGCTAGTACCAGACTGTTATGAAGATTACTATTTTGTAATACAGTTTGGGATTTTATACTCATAACAATAAAAAAAAATGTGAAGGAAGGTAGCTTATGGATTCTCCAGATACTCTTTGTCTTTTGTTCTTCCAAGTGAATTTTGCTATTATTTTTCCTTCTTATATAAAATAATCTTTTGGTAGTTTGATTGGCATGCCCTTGAATAAATATATTAATTTGAGTAGAACTGTCATTTTTATTAATTGGTTTGTCTACCTATGAGCAATTAGTTTTTCTCCAATTGTTTTCATATAGTTGTTGGGTATTTTACATGGTCTGCAGTTGCTAATTAAGTCTTTAAATTTTGATAGAATTTACTTGTAAACCCACTTGGCTTAGCCTTCCTCCACCCTTCCCCTCACTCCAACAATTCATTTATGGGTTGTTCAATTTATTTTTCTGAGACTATTGTTTCAGATTTCTCTTTCTTAATTGTTAATTTGGCTATTTTATATTTTTATAGGTATTCATCAATTTTCTTTGAATTCTCAGTTTTCCTGGCATATATTAGAATATAGGACCTTCTGATAATTCTCTATTTATCTATTTTTGTGTGTGGATTCACTATAATCTTTTTTATTTTGCTCATTTGATTTTCATCTTTTTCTAAATAATTTTGATTAATGATTGTTGATTAACTGTATTACTCTATAAGAAAATGAAACAGGTCTTAAGAGTTTGACATTTTCATACTTTCAATTTCCAAGTTTCTCTATTATAAATATCTACTATTATATTCTTATATCTTCAAATGCTTAAAATTCACATATATCCATGACCTAATATATGACTTTAAATAGATTTCCCTCTTTAATTATCAGCTCCTAGGAGGGAGGCATTTCAAGTTTCTACACTAATATATCCTAAGACACTTAATAAATACGATTTAATTTTACACACACACACACACACACACACACACACACACACACAGACACACACAGACACACACACACAATCATTGAATTGTCGTTCTTGAATACATTTCAAGGAAGGAGTAAGCCAGACTGTTAAGTTTGAAGACTTCTAACTCTAAAACATTAAACTATTCATTTCAGAACATAGAGCTCAGTCTGAAAAGTCAACATTTTTTTTTGTATGGAAAGGTAAATACTCACTCTCTTCCCTATTGTGTAGTCAAGTTACTTATTTACAGTCTCACGAGTGGGGAAAAGCATACACCAAAAGATGACTTAAATAATAATATAATAATTTAATTATTAAATATTGCTCAGCAAAACTTTGAATAGTACTTTATTTTTCCAAGCATATGCAAAGATAGTTTTCAACATATACCTCTGCAAAATCTTGTGCTCCAAATTTTTTTTTTCTCTCTCCCCCTACTCTCTCCCCAAGACAGCAAGCAATCCAACACAGGTTAAATATGTGCAATTTTTAAAAAGTTTTCCATATTTGTCATGCTGTGCAAGAAAAATCAAAATCAAAAGGGACCAAAAGGGAAAAACACATAAGGAAAAAACAAAGAAACAAACAAACAAAAAAGTGAAAATACTATACTCTTGATGCACATTGAATTGCCATAGTTCTTTTACATCTTTCTCTGGATGTAAATGGCACTTTCTGTCACAAGTCTAATTTGAATTTGGGCATGATTTTTTGTACCAACAAAATGCATGTTGAAAATAATTGATATGTTTGAAAATATCCCTTGATGTCTAGGTATTTGGTATAAAATCAGTATCTAAAGCATGTCAAAAGTTTCATGATCTCTATACTCAAAGTTTCAGTAGGTAGTACTTTAGTGAACTATAGGTCTTACTCTGTCTACTCAATCACCTATCTCTCTTGTAACCTCTCTGGAAATAACAATTTCATTTAAACCTGTTAAAAATTACCAAAGACACCCACCCATTTATTTGAAGACTTTAACCAGCTGCCATTTACTTTTGAGATAGTAGCATAGGGAACAATTTGAATGTGTTTTCATGAAACAAATTAGGTGCAAAACAAATTCAAAATACTAGATAATTCAATTTAATTCAACAAATATTTACTCTGTAAGGCACTACTTAGGTCCTGGGGGTACAAAGAAAAAAAAGACATAGTATCTGAAAAAGTGTTTACTGTTTTGGTAAATAAAAATCAAGTATAGGACTGCACTATGCTTACAGTAAGTACTCAACTAATACTTGCTGAATGGAAAGTCACTATCCTTGCTGTGCTATAATCACAATGCTTCAGAATTATTAGATGTAGTCAAAAGTCTGTTAAATAGTTATGTAAATAACCAATGTTAAATGATACAATTATGCTATCGTATTTATAGCTACAACATGACTTCAAGAACAGATCTCATATTAAGAGCTCCTGAATTGCCTCTGCAATGGATATCTAAGCAGGCATTCTTTAATCATTTTGAGTATGATAACATTTTGTATATGACAACAATACCTTCAACAAATTATGTGTGGTCAAACACTTTTCAAATATAAAATGCTATTTTATACGAATCCTACTGGGTCTGGCTTAAGGGCAGGAATAATTAACAATCAACTAAAAATCCAAACTAAATTATTGGAAGATATAGTTTACAGTTGATTATTTTCTCTCCAAAAAAAAAAAAAAAAAAGCCACTGCATATCTGAGGATGGGGAGGTGGCAAAGAAACAAGAATGCTGGGCATAGAGTTAGGAAGGCTCATCTTCCTGAGTTCAATCTGATCTCAGACAAGTTACTTAATTCTACTTGCCTCAGTTTCTTCAACTGTAAAATGATGTGGAGAAGGAAATAGCAAACCATGCCTTCCCTTTGCCAAGCCCAAAAGGGGTCATGATGAATTGGACACGACTGAAATGAGTCAACAATGACAATGATACGTGTATCTAAACATAAAGATGTTTAACTCAAAATAAATACTGATATGTTTAGAAAAGTGAATATGATATTCTTCTTTTAAAATAACAAAGTAATTTAAATTCTAAGACATGCAGTTGCAGTATTAATATGCAGAATTGTTGAATAAATGTTACTTATTTAACAAATGATAAAATGGTATAAAGGGTAACACAGGTCTTGAAAGACTTATTAACCTCAACTATTTCAGCATATAGGCTGAAACATTCTGACATAGCCATCAATGGCTTACTGGGCCAATTCACAAGCCAAATTTAAACTCAGAGACAAAACTAAAAACCTCAAAGAGCTGGCACTGTATAAAACTGTCCAGAGTAGATCCTCCTCCTACAATAGGTTAACACCAGCATGAACATAGTTCGGATCAGTCCTAGTCTAAGTACAGAAGAAACCTGTTCTTCTATGGCTTACTGCTACATGCAGGTGGAGAGAATCTGGATCAGATGGTGTTTGTTCTGTGTAAACACAGTAACTACACACAGCAGAAGCCTGCTAGGACCCAGCCAGCTTAATGATAAATTAACCACGACAACTATACAGCACGTTAGAATTTACAAAGTGTCTACCTCAAAACAACCACTTAAGTCAGAAAGTCCTAGAGAGGTCACTTTTAGAGACAGTGAAGCTGAGGTTATTCTGAAGGGATGAGTGACCTACCACAGGTCACACACAGTCAGGAAACATCACCATGGGTCTTGGTGCCAGGCCTGATTGCAAAAGAAGTTTATGTTCCCCCCCCCCCTTTGCTTCTCAAAGAAAATAGCATGAAAAGAGAGAGGAGAATGAACAAATGCAAGGAAAAAAAAAGGTAAGGCACTTATAAAGATGAGACAATTTCTCCTTTTGCAGCTTCTAGGCTCCTGCACCTCATTACAATATACACTGAGTGGCTGTCTCCCAAGAAAAGCCACAAAAAGGAAATATCATTAAAAAAAAAAAAAAAAGCTTATAACTTTGGGTGAGCTCTCCCCTCCCTTAAGCCTGACAGAGCGGAGGCTGTTGTTCTCTATTGTTGAACAGGATGTAACAAGACTGCCAAGCACAGCCCACAAACCTGCTAATTAGGTGCACTGATTGTGTTTGTTTTGGAACCATTTACTAACAAAGGAATGTGTCATGCTGATTAGTGAGAGAAGGGTATGTAATGTATGTGTATTCAAGCCCAGATGAGGGCATAATCCAGGTATTCACTCTGTTTGCCCAAGGATTGACAAAAATGAAGGCTGTGCAAACAAGGGGACCAAAGGAAAATAGGCCAGCTTTTAAGCAGGGTCTCTTGCGCTTCCTCCCTCCAACTCCCTTTTCTTTCTAAAAATTACTTGCCTGAACCTGGACTGATCCTTCAAAACACAACTGCAGAAAGCAGCTTGTCCCAAAACATTAAGGCTCTTTCATAGGGTTTATGGGAAGTTGAAAGTTTAATAGTTTCAGAAATATCCCGTCAAGTAATGACAATTTCACACCAAACCATCTAGTTAGCAACTCCATACGTGAAGGAGAACAGTTGGAGGGTAATATGCTGGGCCACTGGAGGCTGGGCCCAGCTCTGCAGGAACAGAAATAAAGGGAGGAGCCTCTGACTTTATTGGTGTAGACAATGGAGGGAAATCTTTCTCTCCAGGCTGGTACTTTCTCTGCCAAGTTATAGTTTTAGTTGTAGGAGAGGGGGAAGCAAATGGTACCTCTTAGATTTATGGGAAGAAAGGATGTTCAATATGTTACAAAGCAGTTTCTATTTTGAACCTGATCTCTATATGGTTTTACTGCCATTGGCCATTTGCTGGCTCTACTACGATACAGAGAACTTAAATAAAGAGAGATAGGCCCAAGCCCAAGAACAAAGTCCATGCCCCGGCAGGCTCATTATCAACCAACGTGCTCATGGGTAGGGGAGATTACAGTGTGGTGCAGAATGCCTGGGCAGCCCGATCCCAAGGTCAGACACATTCCAGAAGTCTCGACATTCTCTGAATTCAATTGTTATTTCAGGAATTTGGGATGGATGAGGACAATGTGGTTTGATGCTAGATTATGGTGGGCTCTCCCACTTGTAAGCTAGCACCATAGTGAAAACATAGGAAAGGGGAACAACAAAAAAAGGGACGAACAGTATAGTAGAAACTGGGGGAGTGGGAGTGAATGCAAGCCTCATTTTATAAGACAAGTCCAATCAAACATTTCTGTAACTGGTCTTGGCCACTTTCCCACATACTAAAATGTATATGGTCAATCGACATTTGTGAGAGATATCTTTTATATAAAAGTTATATCTTATATATTGGCTACAGCGTTCAATTAGTTAAGCAAGTATATGTTGCTAATGAGGCTGAGATCCTTGATACAAATATATGAAGGATTACTTAGTTCTATGCAGAGAAAAATTCTATTCCATTACTACCATCTATATCCCTAACACTGACCTGTGGTTTTTAAACACATTTTTAAAACATTCTGAACTTAACACCAAATATCATTATTTCCACATGTAATGTAGATCAGAAAAAAAATTGTACATAAAACTACAATT
The DNA here is from genome assembly GCF_048593235.1 of Sminthopsis crassicaudata. NCBI lineage: Eukaryota > Metazoa > Chordata > Mammalia > Dasyuromorphia > Dasyuridae > Sminthopsis > Sminthopsis crassicaudata. The sequence goes on along the minus strand of NC_133619.1, from coordinate 75,334,428 downwards.
CTCTGTTAAAATATAGTTTTTGCTGAAATGAAATGAACAAGACTTGAGGTCAGATCCTGCTTTGAACACTTACCAGCTATATGACCCTGAGTAATTTACTTAAGCTTTTCACTGTAAGTTTCCTCATCTGGGAAGTGGGGGAGTACCTACTTCACAGGGTTATCGTGAGGATCAAATGAGATGATAAAGTTCTACAATTATTATTCTGTATATTTAAAAATGCTTCAATGATCTTTTTTTTTCTCCTCCCCCCCCATTTTTTCCTATCACTATCCTCTCTCCTCTTCCCATCTCCCCTTCCCCTCAATTATTGGAAGAAAAAAAAAGAAAGAAAAACAAAGCCCTTGTGACAAATAGGTTGTCAACCAAAACAAATTCTTCTATTGGACTGCTCATCAGTCTTTGAATTTAGGTGAATGCCATTTTTACCTGAGATTTGTGAACTTAAAAAAAAAAATTCTGATGACTATTTCAGTTGATTTCTTATGATCTTTTTATTTTGCATTTAAAAACATTCTGAGAAGGGGGTCTCTAAATTTCACCAGACTGCCAGAGGGGAAAAGGGGTTAAGAAGCCTTGTGTTAGGGGTATTAGGCAAAAGTCTACAAATGACCCAGAGCAATCCTTACAAGAGGCTGACATCAAATATTATATTTGTTGTCTCACATGAACCTACAGTGTTCGTTCCATATTTATCATGTATAGCATTCAATTTTCTATAGTATTTAAAAATTTTCTCCACTTATAGGAAAGTCTCTTTGGCTTTTTTCAGGACTTCGAAAGATTCATATTCAAAAGCTCATCAGAGGGAGCTTTATTGCTCTCCCCACTGATACAGACTATATAGCCCCTCTCTTAAAATTTTTTTTTTTCAATTACACTTATTTTTTGTTACATTTCAAGTTTTGAACTGTTTCTTTTCCTCCCTACCCCACACTAGAGGGAGCCACCATTTAACACAGATATATGTGTGTATACATACTTATGTATATTATATATATAACATATTATATATATATTTGAGATATATAATATATACATATAATATATATATAAATGAAATATAGACAGATATGCACATATGTGTGTATTCATCTATCTATATCTGCATATATATAAAACCATACTATGCATATTTCTATTTATCAGTTTCTTTGGAAGTAGAAAGCATCTTCCTTCATAGATCCTTTGTAGTGGATCTGAATATTTATAATACTCAGAATAACTTAGCTGATCATAATTATTCTTTGAACAATATTATTGTTACATATACAGTATTTTCTTGGTTCTGCTTTTTCACAAAGCCCCTCTTTCTTAGGAAATAACCTGCTGCTTCTTTCTCTCCACCCCAATATGGTAGCAAACTTTCTGGTGACATGTTTATTTAACATTTCTTAAAATCCAGGATTTTCCAGCAACCTTAAAGGACATATATGTGGTACCTCCTTAGAGGGCTTATGGGAACTGTAATTAATTTTTTAAAAATCCAATTTTTTCGGTGTCCATTATATTAAATAGATTTAGAATTAGAAAGAACAATAACAGTCATCTAGTCTGATCCCTGAATTTTACAGATAAAACAGTGGAGGTCCTGGGAAGTTAAGTGACACAATCACTCAAGTAGAAAGTAGACCATCCAGAAAGATGAAGTTTGAACTACCATCCTCTACAAATCCAATACTCCTTCTTTTATGTCTCACATTGGGATAAGATATATACATGTATTCAAAACCTACTGAAGGTATTATTGCTAAGTGTATGACATTTATGAAATATATTGTCTTCCATATTTGCAAATGTGAAAGAAAATTTAAGCACTCAAAATAGAATGGAATGGAATCAGTTGCAAAGTATATTGTCCAAGTTTTTCTTATGGAGAATTGCTGTTACATTAGATGAAGTGCTATGCATCAGGACTCATGGAATGGCACCATCATAGAGATGGAAAGCATATCCCTGGTATACCCAAAAAGAAATCGTTAGAGGAGAAAAGTAATTTAGAAATTTCAGGACACAGGCTTGGCAACAAGATGACTTTAAGGATCTCAATTCTGTGTTATCTTGATTTCAATGTGTTTTTCTTTTTCTTGAACTAACCAACCTAATTCAACCGACTTTCTCATTAATGATTCTTAAATTGAGTGCATCTGTATCTTTAATTAAGTCAAATAAATTCACTTTGTATTCCTTCTGGATTTAAAGTTTTATTATTAAGTCTTAACAAATCTTTATTTTTTTTCTCCTAAACTTGTAATGTAGTTTTTGGCCTCTGGAAAGATTCTGTATTTTAGATTATGTCAAGATAAGGCAATCTTGAGGCTGAGTAACTAACCCATATTTCAAGATTCAAATATTTAATTTTATTTAAAAATCTTGAAATCTTTTATTTTAACTGTTCCCTGTTCATATGAGCAATGTACTTGCATTTAATCTTCTTGAGGAAAAAAAAACATATTATTAAGAATTTTCCAAGATACAGTTTTTAGTAGTTCCTTCTAAATATGATTTTTAACTATAGTTAAAAAGGGGGAGCATGGCTGAAGAGACATCTTGAAGATTTATAATGAGTATGAGTGAAAAATTAATGAAACTTATACAGTTATTAACTCCTGAAAAAGAAGCTCGTTGGGTACAGATTATATAGTACATGACAGGCTTAGTAGAAATCTAACCCAACATAATAGGCTAACCATGAGTATGATCTAATGACTTGAAGCACAAAGAAGAGCTCCAAAGTCTGTTAAAAAATTATTCATCAAATATTTTTTGAAATTTTAGTGCCTTTTTTGGTAGAAAATGGTTAAAGAATTTTGATCATACCAGTGAGATCAGTTATGTTGTTTAAAAAGTTTTAAATATGTTTCCCTGAAATGTTGAATTTTAAGTACAAATAGTGAACTGATGATTCAGTTAATTTGCTCTGTATTTCTATAATTTTTAAAAATCAATTCTTCCATCCCTACAGCTTTCATTTTTAACCATTGCATTAAGCTCTCTTATTCAGAGACAAGTTTCAATTCTCTCTTTTTGATGAACATTTTCTTTCTTTTCTTTTTTTAAGCTGGTGCTTTTATTTTCTTAACTTCTTAAACTACTTCTTTTTTTAAAACCACTTCCAATGTTTGATTGGAAGCTGAACACCAGGGAGCTCCAATAGTTCCTGGAAAGTATTATCAACTCAGAATTCCAGGAAGAGTTGGCAAGACTCCTTCAGACTCAAACATTCTTAAAGCTTGTAGAATTTGGATCTAGAGAGAAGAATCTGAAAAGGGGGAGGGCAAGATGATATTCAATACCTATAAAGTCTTTAATGTGGTTTTAAGCTTCCTTTTCTATGAATCAACAGGTTTTGAGCTGATAGCACTCCATTTGATGATGCTGCATGCAGAGTGTTTCTGACCAGAGTTGGCAAGTCAAGCCAGGCCGTGGCTAGTTTGGCCATTTCCATAGGTCCCAAGATAGAGGACCACATATAGTACTCATAGAGCAACTCTTCAAGTGAAAATACCTGCACCTGGTATGTGGAGAGTGGGATGCTGGCATAAGATGGGAATGGTTGAGCCTATGTAAAAGGCTGTTTACAAAAATTCATCAGTTCTGGAAGTGGTCAGGATAGCCTTCTGTCAGTCTTTCTAGTCTAGCTCCATTATAGATGCTTCAACTTCTTCTGGTTCTATAGTTTACTTCGGCTTTGAGTCAATGTGCTGCATACTGAACTCTAGAGTAAGTTTGGGAATATATACACACACATGCATACATATTTATCTTATGCTTTGGAGGATGAAAGGAAAGATAATAAGGATTATTATCTGATTCAGGAAAAGTAGTAATAATAGCCTCTTGAACATGGATGGGGGAAAAAGCTCTCCCTTACTAGTTAGCCTAACGATGGTCAGGCTGCCATAAATGTTACTTTAGTTAGGAAAAAACAAAGCCACCGAAACTTGTGCCCCTCAAACTTTCATTGTTGCATTGTGCTGCATCTATGGGACAGTATGGTAAAAAAAACAAAATAAATCATGTAGCTAGCTATTCAATTAAAGCTTTTACTTTTATTCTTTCAAAGATCATACACTTTTAACCTTACACTTTCTAATCTTGGTTTATGCTATCTTTTCTACAGTGGACTTGCTCCTGTAATTCTTGGGTCTAGAAAGGTTGTAAGATTGTGTCATCTCATTCTTCACTACTAAAAATGAATCCAATTATCTTAAAATATATATTTTTGGAAATATCATTTAGTATTGCTATTTCATTTTGATATTAGGTCTAGAAATCGTGGTAAGAAACCCAAATATGAAACAATACCTAATATCCAATAGAATATACATAAGCTAAGGACAGGGATAAAGTATTTCAGCATACCTGAGCTCACTGCAGCTAGAGGAGATTGAAATGTGGATAATCTGAAATTTGAATACATAACATTTCATTATCATTTTGTAAGACAAAGTATTTTGTACCTGCTTGTTGAAATATCTTCAAAAGGGTAAAGGATCTCTCCATTGTTACAGATTTCACAGATGAAGCCCTTTTGGCTACATAAGCTGCAGCTGTACACATGAGAGGTGGCAAATTTAATGACCTTCCCCAAGAAAGGGGCCAGCTTTCCTTCAATTACCTGGGAAAAAAGAAATGGGATAGTGAGGCAAATCTATTTAAAGTAGGATTCTTGCAGGTTCAATAAGACTGGAATTCTCTCTCCCTAATGCAAACCGGAAGAAATGCTTATTGCCAGATTACCTTTATCATTTCTCAGAATTTCACAGAAATTTGAAAGAATAGTATTCATAAAACTTCATTGGTCTTTTTCTTCATTTCTGCCTTAGCATACAGAAGGTAAGAGCTAACATGTAGCGTTTTACTTTAAATAGAATACAAAGCTATTCAAATAGATATTTTTTATGACATCATGAAACTATATGTACATATCTATTAATAACTTTAAAAAGTTAATATGTAAAATTTTAATAAGAGATTTTCCTAGGAGGATCTATAGTGGAGTTTTTAAAAATAAAATCCTGAACCTCTCAAGAATAAGGCATATATTCATTTGATTACAATCAAGTTCTTCAACTCTGCATATGGCAAATATAATAAATGTATTCTACTCTACTTTGTTTTTTTTTCTTTGTTATTATTAACAAAATCTAAAAGTTCTTTCTAGCACCATTTTTACTTTACTAGAACATGGTAACCCTCAGCAAATCAAATAGTTTGCATGGAGAATAGGTTTTTACTCACAAAACTGGGAAAACTATCATAATTTTAGAGAAAAAATTAATGAAGATTATTCTTTCATTTTTATTCACTGATAATTTTTTTTTTAACATCAGTTAAATTTCTTCCTTTGGCCCTTTTTCTTTACCCTGTGTTAGAGCAATCAATAAAAACTATGTAATTTGACACTGGGGAAAGCTTATAATTATGAAAATGCAAAGTCATCTATTTGTTTTACATAAAATAACAAGTGAATCTGAAGCAGCATATAGATAAAATGTGGTATTAAAATGTAATTATACTTAAGATACATGGATAAAGAAACTGTACCAAAATAGGAATATCACTTTAGCACTACAACGGACACTACTATTGATACAAATGAAACATTTTAACAAGGATTATAAGAAGACTTCAATTAAATTTTAAAAACCCATACGAAATCAACACTGGCAGAGGTGAGAAAGTATCTGGAACATTTTGTCCAATAAAGAACTCTTTCATAATTTCTCTGTATCATGTTGAGAAATCATTGATCCTCCGTTATGCCTGGGGTATGCAAAGCCAAGGAGCCACTCTTTTACAGGAAATTCTAAAGTCATACCTATTATCAAAGCAGGAAAATCTAAACTTAAGTTTGCCTCAGATACATACTGCTTGTGTGTGTGACTGTGGATAAGTAACATTTCCTCTTCTGTAAATGGGACTAATAATAACACCTACCTCTCTCAGGGATGTCATTAGGATCAAATGAGATAACATATGTAAAGTGCCAAAAATATTACTATTGTTTTTATAAGTCAGAGGAACCAACATTTTTAGAGATTGCTTTTCATTATTTCCTTCTCCTTTATATGACTAAACTTAGATTACTGGGAACCACATTTTTAAGAAGGATCTTGAAAAACCATGGGACAATACATAGGAGATGACTAGCATAGTGAGGGGTTTTGAAGCAATAATATCAAAGAAATGATTGAAGGAACTAATGATATATACTTTATGAAGAAAAAGCTTAATGGATAATGGGATAAATATCAAATATTTGAAGAATAAAAATGAGTTATTCTGTGTTGTTCTAGAGAAGGATAGAAAACAAATTTGGGCCTTTTTCAAAACTTAGAACTATATAAAGATAAAATGGATTCTTCAATAAGTAATTAGGTTCTTGTCACTGGAAATGTTCCAGTGGAAACTGGATGACCATTAGCACCTAAGTTTGCTCAAGTCATCCTCTTTTTTCTCCCACTGTTCCAATAGCCTCTTTACTGGGCTTCCCATGAGCAGTCTATGCCCTCTTTAATCCATTCCACTTGATTGTATTAAGGGTATGGCACTGTTCAGTTAAAACATTTGCAGGAGCTGCCACTGTCAAGTGGATAAAAATCTAATCTACCCTTGGTGCACAGTCCTCCCTCTACAATCTAACCAATACTGTGCTCACCTTCATATTGTCTACATACTATTTTGTCCCTCATTCTGTTCATCTCTGCACTTTACTCATTTGTAGGCCATGCCCCTTTCCTCAAACTCCATTTGTTAAAGTCCCTCCATCCTTAATGGGCTAAGTCAGATTGTTTTTACCTTTTATGAAGTTTTACCTTATCCTTCCTACCTTATTTCTTCTATCCTTGGAGAATTTTCTCTTTCACACTGATTTTCCTCTCCTTTGTATCATAATTCTTGCCCCCATTATAGTAATTGATGTCAGTATTTGTGTAGTACATATGTATCTTTGTTGCCTGTGCTGATGATTCACAAAAATGGCATTTCCATATATGAGACAGAATATAAAAAAATCCATATGAAAAATTTGAATTTCTAATACATATATATTATCTTAAGGTTTGCAAAATGTTTTACAAATATTATCTCATTTTATCCTATAATAATCTTGAAAAATAGGAGGGTCACAAGGCTAGTAAATGTATGAGTCTGGATTTAAACAGGATCTTTCTGATTCTACTTCCACCTCCTTGTCCACTATGCCACCTTCTCTTAAGCATTAATTCTTTGTTGGGTATTTTTATTCTTTGTCATTTCCAAAAGGGAAAAAAAAAGTATGGATTTTGAGGTGCCTACATCTCAAAATCTTTTTTTTAAACTTTCAGATTTATGCCTATATTTTAGATAGTTGAAGTTACCAAAAGTCCACTGAGTGAGCACTACTTCATATATGTGCAGAGCTCTTTGACATACTGAAAATGCATAGGTATACTTCCAGGATATATAGCAACATATTCAGCTCAAAAAAATTGCATTTAATGTCTCATTTTTAAGATTGCCTAATTTTTAACTGAAAAAAATTAAACTTTTCTAAATTTTAGTTTCTTTAGCTTGATGAACAAAAATGTCCTTTATAATGAGTATTCAATAAACGGTCACCTTAAAAAAATAAAATTCTTTAGGTACATATTCTAATGACATGTGTTGAGCATGAATATGATTGTTTGCTTAGCAAAATGGAATCATGAATGTGAATACTATCACTGCCTGCACTGGGAAGATGATATAAATTTTTTGGCTTCTAGTCTACAAGGCATTTTCAGATGTGACTTTTAAAAAGAATGAGATACTTTAAAACATGTACATATACATATGTATATTTATATCTAACACATTCACATACACATGTGTGTATATGTATATGTGTGTGAGATTTTGTAGAGTTCTTCCAAATAAAATCCCAAACTAAAAAGGAAAGCTTAAATGCTTCTACAAGTTGGGACTATCCTTCCTCGTTTAAGAAGCTGATGTCTGATGACATGAGGAGGAAAAAAAAAAATCAACTCAATTGATGTATCATTTTATTCTCAAGTTACCATAAAATTTACAAAGAATTTTGTAAAACAATAAATCCAAATTGTCTCCTACGTGCCAGGTTCTGTGCTAGACACTGGGATCCCAAGACAAAAGCAATCCCTGCCATCAAGAAGTTTACATCTTTTTAGGGGAAAAATATCACAGAATTTTTAAGAGTTGGATGAGACTTTAGTTCAACTAATTCAACCTACAGAGGGAAAAGAGTTTCTACAATGTGCTTCACAAGTGGTTCTCTCTCTCTCTAGTTTTGAACTGAAGAGCTTTAAGGAGCATAGGAAACCCACCATTTTGGGGGCAGTCCATTCTACTTTGAGATAACTCTAATTGTGAGGAAATTTTTTTCTAAAATCAAGCCTAAACTTGCCTCTTTGCAGCTTTTACTCAGTTCTGCCCTCTGAGGTCAAACAGAACAAATATAATCCTTCTTCCTCTTAATGGCCCTTAAAAGATTTGAACATGGGGGGATGGGGGGGATGGTGGCACATAGCTAAATGGTGCAGTGGATAGAACACCAGCCCTGAAGTCAGGAGAACCTGAGTTCAAATATGATCTCAGACACTAACACTTCCTAGCTGTGTGACCCTGGGCAAGTCACTTAACCTCAATTGCCCCGGGGATGGGGGGTGGGGGTGTGATTTTGAACACAGCTATCATTTTCTCCATGAATCTTCTCTTCTTTAGACTATCCATCCTCAGTTTCTTCAAATGATCTTTAGTTGATAGACCCAGAGATCTTTATACTTTAGTTGCCCTTCCTTGCATTCTGTCAGGTCTGAGGGTCTTAGATTTCTCTAGGAATGAGTATTTTATGCCTTAGGCAATCAGGAAGCTACATCAATGACTTAAGTTCTAGTCCCAGGGATCAGTGGTGTCAAATAGAAACATGGGGGATGGGGTACTAAATTATACAAAAGAATTCTTGTGGGCCATATATTGACTTACATATTAACATTATCTGTTCTATTTAGCAAAATTAAAATGTTTTTCTCCTACTATATGTTGTTTACAGGAAACACACCTGAAACAGGGTGAGACATTCAAACTAAAAGTAAAAGGGTGGAGCAGAATCTATTATGCTTCAGGCAAAACCAAAAAAGCAGGAGTAGCCATCCTCATCTCAGATCAAGCAAAAACAAAAATTGATCTAATTAAAAGAGATAAGGAAGGGCATTATATCCTGCTAAAGGGAAGCATCAATAGTGAAGCAGTATCAATATTAAACATGTATGCACCAAGTGGTGCAGCATCTAAATTCTTAAAAGAGAAATTAAGAGAGCTGCAAGAGGAAATAGATAGCAAAACTATAATAGCGGGAGATCTCAACCTTGCACTCTCAGAATTAGATAAATCAAACCACAAAATAAATAAGAAAGAAGTCAAAGAGGTAAATAGAATACTAGAAAAGTTTGATACGATAGATCTTTGGCGAAAGCTAAATGGAGACAGAAAGGAATATACTTTCTTCTCAGCAGTTCATGGAACCTATACAAAAATTGATCATATACTAGGGCATAAAAACCTCAAAATCAAATGCAGTAAGGCAGAAATAGTAAATGCATCCTTTTCAGACCATAATGCAATCAAAATAACATTTAATAAAAAACCAGGGGAAAATAGACCAAAAAATAATTGGAAACTAAATAATCTTATACTAAAGAATGATTGGGTAAAACAGCAAATCATAGACATAATTAATAACTTCACCCAAGAAAATGACAATAATGAGACATCATACCAAAATGTGTGGGATACAGCCAAAGCAGTAATAAGGGGAAGTTTTATATCTCTACAGGCCTACTTGCATAAAATAGAGAAAGAGAGGGCCAACGAATTGGGCTTACAACTAAAATTGCTAGAAAAGGAACAAATTAAAAACCCCCAGACAAACACAAAACTTGAAATTCAAAAAATAAAAGGTGAGATTAATAAAATTGAAAGTAAAAAAACTATTGAATTAATTAATAAAACTAAGAGTTGGTTTTATGAAAAAACCAACAAAATAGACAAACCCTTAGTAAACCTGATTAAAAAAAGGAAAGAGAAAAAGCAAATTGATAGTCTTGAAAATGAAAAGGGTGAACTCACCACTAATGAAGAGGAAATTAGAACAATAGTTAGGAGCTACTTTGCTCAACTTTATGCCGATAAATTCGATAACTTAAATGAAATGGAAGAATACCTTCAAAAATATAGCTTGCCCAGATTAACAGAGGAAGAAGTAAGTAGTCTAAATAGTCCCATCTCAGAAAAAGAAATAGACCAAGCTATTAACCAACTTCGTAAGAAAAAGTCCCCAGGACCAGATGGATTTACAGGTGAATTCTACCAAACATTTAAAGAACAACTAACTCCAATGCTATGTAAACTATTTGAAAAAATAGGGATTGAAGGAGTCCTACCAAATTCCTTCTATGACACAGACATGGTAACTGATACCTAAACCAGGTAGATCGAAAACTGAGAAAGAAAACTATAGACCAATTTCCTTAATGAATATTGATGCTAAAATCTTAAATAAGATATTAGCAAATAGACTTCAGAAAATCATCCCCAGGATAATACACTATGACCAAGTGGGATTTATACCAGGAATGCAGGGCTGGTTTAATATTAGGAAAACTATTAGTATAATTGACCATATTAATAATCAAATTAATAAAAACCATATGATCATCTCAATAGATGCAGAAAAGGCATTTGATAAAATCCAACATCCATTCCTACTAAAAACGCTTGAGAGTATAGGAATAAATGGACTATTCCTTAAAATAATAAGGAGCATATATTTAAAACCTTCAGTAAACATATGTAATGGTGATAAACTAGAACCTTTCCCTGTAAGATCAGGAGTGAAACAAGGTTGCCCACTATCACCATTACTATTCAATATAGTACTAGAAACTCTAGCCTTGGCAATAAGAGCCGAGAAAGAGATTCAAGGAATTAGAGTAGGAAATGAAGAAATCTAATTGTCACTTTTTGCAGATGACATGATAGTATACTTAGAGAACCCCAAAGACTCTGCTAAAAAGCTATTAGAAATAATTCAGAATTTTAGCAAAGTCGCAGGATACAAAATAAATCCACATAAATCCTCAGGATTTTTATACATTACCAACACAATCCAACAGCAAGAGATACAAAGAGAAATTCCATTCAAAATAACAGTAGATAGTATAAAATATTTGGGAATATATCTACCAAAGGAGAGTCAGGAATTATATGAGCAAAATTACAAAACACTTGCCACAAAAATAAAGTCAGATTTAAATAATTGGAAAGACATTCAGTGTTCTTGGATAGGCCGAGCGAATATAATAAAGATGACAATACTCCCCAAACTAATCTATTTATTTAGTGCTATACCAATCAGACTCCCAAGAAACTATTTTAATGACCTAGAAAAAATAACAACAAAATTCATATGGAAGAATAAAAGGTCGAGAATTGCAAGGGAACTAATGAAAAAAAAGTCAGAGGAAGGTGGTCTAAGTGTACCTGATTTAAAGCTATATTATAAAGCAACAGTCACCAAAACCATTTGGTATTGGCTAAGAAATAGACTAGTTGATCAGTGGCATAGGTTAGGTTCACAGGGCAAGATAGTGAATAAAAATAGCAATCTAATCTTTGACAAACCCAAAGATCCCAAATTTTGAGATAAGAATTCATTATTTGACAAAAACTGCTGGGAAAACTGGAAATTAGTATGGCAGAAACTAGGCATGGACCTACATTTAACACCACATACTAAGATTAGATCAAAATGGGTCCAAGATTTAGGCATAAAGAATGAAATCATAAATAAATTGGAGGAACATGGGATGGTTTACCTCTCAGACTTGTGGAGGAGGAAGGAGTTTGTGTTCAAGGGAGAACTAGAGACCATTATTGATCACAAAATAGAACATTTTGATTACATCAAATTAAAAAGTTTCTGCACAAACAAAACTAATGCAAACAAGATTAGAAGGGAAGTAACAAATTGGGAAAACATTTTTACAGTTAAAGGTTCTGATAAGGGCCTCATCTCCAAAATATACAGAGAATTGACTTTAATTTATAAGAAATCAAGCCATTCTCCAATTGATAAATGGTCAAAGGATATGAACAGACAATTTTCAGATGATGAAATTAAAACTATTTCCGCTCATATGAAAGAGTGTTCCAAATCATTATTGATCAGAGAAATGCAAATTAAGGCAACTCTGAGATATCATTACACACCTGTCAGATTGGCTAAGATGACAGGAACAAATAACGATGAATGTTGGAGGGGCTGTGGGAAAACTGGGACACTGATGCATTGTTGGTGGAGTTGTGAAAGAATCCAACCATTCTGGAGAGCAATCTGGAATTATGCCCAAAAAGTTATCAAAATGTGCATACCCTTTGACCCAGCCATACTACTACTGGGCTTATACCCCAAGGAACTACTAAAGAAGGGAAAGGGACCTGTATGTGCCAAAATGTTTGTGGCAGCCCTTTTCATAGTGGCTAGAAGCTGGAAGATGAATGGATGTCCATCAATTGGAGAATGGTTGGGTAAACTATGGTATATGAATGTTATGTAATATTATTGTTCTATAAGAAATAACCAACAGGAGAAATACAGAGAGGCTTGGAAAGACTTACATCAGCTGATGCTGAGTGAAACGAGCAGAACCAGAAGATCATTATACACTTCAAAAATGATACTGTACGAGGATGTATGCTAATGGAAGTGGATTTCTTCAACATAGAGAAGAGCTAATCCAATTCCAATTGATTAATGATGGACAGAACCAGCTACATCCAGAAAAGGAACACTGGGAAATGAGTGTAAACTGTTATTTTTACCTTCTGAATCCAATTCTTCCTGTGCAACAAAAAATTCAGTTCTACACACATATATTGTATCTAGAATATACTGTAATATGTTTAACATATATAAGACTGCTTGCCATCTGGGGGAGGGGGTTGGGGGAGGAAGGGAAAAAATCTTCTTTTAGAGAAAAAATTAGCCTAGACTATGTGGTAGAGACCAGATATTACTTATTGTTTCATATTTGGATTTCTTACCTTGATTTCTAGACCTGATATCAAAATGAAATAGCAATATTAAGTGATATTTCCCCCCAAGATATTTTTTAAGATAATTGGATTCATTTTTAGTAGTGAAGAACAAGGTGACACAATCTTACAACCTTTCTAGACCCAAATGAATTGCAAGAGCAAGTCCACCTTAGAAAAGTCCACCTGGCTACATAGACCATGTTCATTATATCAAAGCTGAAGCAGAATCATGGGTCGTACAAGCAGGAGAACTGAGTGTGGATCCATCCTTAGCCTTATCTTAGGAAATTTATTTTCCCTCTCTGGTCTTCAAGTTCTTGATTTGTAAAATGAAAGGGGCAGGTAAGACCGCTAAGTTTCTTTCAGGTCTTATGTTCTATGATTCTAAGAATAGGAATGGTAAACTTAGAGCTCATAAGAACCTAACTGGTTTAGGATCTTAAACCAAATAGACATTTTCTGGGATTCAGCCTTACTTACAGCCCACAAATACATAAGGAAACAAGATCTACTGGGTAAAAAATGTTATATTAACTACATAACATCTGTTGAAACATCAATTTTTTCCGCTAACATTTGGATGGACTTATTTGAAATGAATGAAAAATATGTAGATTATTTTCCCTTATATTGGAACATAAGCAGTGTTTGAAAAACACCATGTGATACAAGATGATCTTTAAGGATCTCTTAGCTTGGACATTTTATGTTCCCATGATTTCTGAAAAAGTCAAAATATTTGGATGAAAAACAAAACAAATCTGAAAACTTAATTTAGACTAACCCTCTAACCAACAGTTGAAAGATATATGACTTTTCTTTTACCTGTACTTAAATTAGTTTCAGGTCAATATAACTTTAAATTAACTTACATTTTTAGACATCTATATAGATTGAACAAAACCAGCTGATTATCTGGACATGACATGAGATGTTAGATGTGCTTTAGGTTGCTATGTTCACTGTATCTCTAACTTATTCCTTCTGTTGTGTGCCACCCCACACCCCACCAATGAATACATATATGGGAAAAAACCCCAACAGACTAATTAGTGTAAAACATAACATAGTTCTTTTTCCTTCTCTACTCTTTTCACTCAACCTCTTTCACCTCCTCTAAATACCAATTTGTTCTGTCTTTTTGAGAGAAAGCAGCTGTCCAAATTGGGGAAAACAGCTTGTTTCTGTTTTCCATTAAACTTAATTTTTTATATTATTGCGAGGTACCTGATGATTTTCTCATGTGTGCATATATTACTATTTCAGAGATAGGGAAAACATGGATCTTGTCTTCAAAGAAATATACTCATTTCTAATGTGAATTACATATCATTTTATAACATTTCAGAAAAAGACAAAATGCAATATCAAACTGATATTGTTCCCGTTGATTTTGCTATTTTTAACATTTGTAGTTTCTAAGTAAATTCACTTGCATCTGCCATTTCTGTTATTCCTAGGCCTGCAGGGACTGCTAAACATAATTTTTCATGATTATTTGATTTGCAGGACTCTCTGCTCATAAGAATTATCTAGTATGCTTGCATACTAGATAAACTTGCCTTGTTTATCTTTCAGTTGAGGGGCACACACTCACATTCAGTTTTTTTTTTTTTTGTCTTGTTCTGGTCAAAAAATGGTCAGTGATGGAATTTGAGGCTGATGGCTTTCTTGAAGACAAAGAAAATAAACCATATTTGATTTGCTTTCTTGCAGACCAATCAAAAATTACAATTAAGTTAAAAAAGAACCTAGTGCTGGCTCCTCCAAACCACTGAGCCAAGCTCAGCTGCTTATTACTCGTGTGTGGCACCAGGAAATTGCAGTGTCATGTTCAAGACCCGAAGCCAAGCAAGATGTGTGGGACTGGAAAAAGGGAACACGCTCCACTCCATTTCTGTCTGCTACCTTCACTCCCTTGGCACACTCATAACATCTAAAGCTATGGGGGCTGGGAGTGGGAGCAGCATTACTAAGTTGGAAAAGAAGAAAGAAAGGAAGAAAGAAAAAAGCCTCTTTATCACCCATTTCTTTATATACAGACTCATTACTCTCCTCGATTCTGCCATGGAGCTTCCATTTCAATACAAGGCATTCCTCAGTCTATTATTCTCCATCTAGATTCTGGACAACTGTTGGTAACACTTTGATGAAGAGGGTTCTTGCACTTGACAAATGGCCCCTCCTTAAAAGTCTTGCTAAAAGACATTATGAAAGTTTAACAAAGCCATCTGCCACTCATTAGTAACAAGCTAACTTGATGGGATAAGAAGAAACAATATTGTCACACTGTAAAATAATTTTAAATATAATCTCCTTTCCAATTCCCACAGTATCTCTAGTCTAAGGGTCAAGAAAGACTTTATTCATAATTATGGCTCTGTGCTTTATTTTGAAGCATTTACAGAAATTATCCTGGAACAGACATTTCTGTATCCTTAGGCAAAGCAAGTTGGTTAAAATAAAAGTTAGGAAAAAACTATTGAGCTCTTTTCAAGTTTCAAAAATCTACAACTAAATGAAAACATTCTATTGAATCCTTGCTCAGTTTTAAATATCACCCCATGTAGAGCCATATGTTTTAAAATAAAAACTGAAGGCAATAAGTATGGAGTGTTTACAACTATTCAGTTACTAAAACATTATTAAACTCCAGTTAAATGTAATTAACTTTTGAGCTCCTTATCATTACTCATTACTGAGATGTTTGTATAAAAACAGAAAGCTGTCTCCTTTTTAATTAGTCTGTTTCCAAATTCATTATGTAAGACTACAACTTACTTATTTGCTTGGCAAATCAATTAGTTCAGTGAGAGTAGATTATGATGTCACTAATTAGCCCTAATCTGATCCACTCAAAAGAGCTGAAAATTTCCTTCCATTTACACAATAAAAACTTGATGAAGATTAAACTAGGTGGCTTTACTTCCTTCGCCAAATAATGAATTGTATGGAGTTGTGGAGCTGAAGGGCTTAAGCAATGACAGAAAAAGAAATTTCAACTTCACTTTTCTTAATTATCCTAAAATAAATACAAAGGGAATACCTAGCTTAAAATTCTTCACAAAGGAAACTGCAAACATTGTTTTTGGGCAGAGAGCCCTTGGTCAAATGTGTGTATATGTTTGCCCAGAAGAACAGTCTACTTAAAGGTCCCAGTTTGGTTTCTAAAGAACTTTTTTACAGCCTTCAAGACACAATCATGAAAATACTGGGCTGAGAAACTTCCTGCCAAACCAGATATCAGACCTGTTCCAATCCAAGACCATTTCTATGAGCAAAAACTTGGGGGGTGAGGGGGAAAAGGAGGGTCTGGGTCAGAGGCACCTAACTGGCACTGGCAGCAGTGTTGGATGTGGAGGCAAGAAGATTGGTTTCAAACCCCAACTCAGCCACTTAGTAGTTTTGGAGTAGGACAATTAATATATCTCTTCCATTTTCTCATCTATTACTTGAGAATGCAAGTAGGTAGGTATTTATAGTACTTACCTTTTGGGGCTTTGGTCAGACCAGAAGGAAATAATGTAGGTAAAGTATCTGGATAAATATCTGTTATTATTTTTGTCATCCCAGGATCTAAGGATCCCAGATAGTAAAAGCATAGACTTTTTAAAGCTGGAGGAGGTCCTTAGAACATATCTAATCTAACCCCAACCTTTTGCAGACAAGGAAATTGAAATCTAGAGATAAAGTGACTAATCCAAGGACACACAAGTAGTAAATTAGCACATCCAAAATTCAAACTCTGGTCTTCAGAGGGCAGTAAATCCAATATTCTCCTTCCATTACTGGTTTTACTTGAGGGAGGCTGTTCAAAGGGAAGTCAATGGGGTCTGAATCACACTTGGAATTCTGGTGTGCTTGGGGGCCCATTGACTCCTAGAAGACTGACCTAGAAGATTAACTGAGTTTCCTTTTAGAATAAGGATGGTCCAGGGGCAGCTAGGTGGCGCAGTGGATAGAGCACCAGCCCTGAATTCAGGAGGACCCGAGTTCCAATCTGATCTCAGACACTTCCTAGCTGTGTGACCCTGGGCAAGTCACTTAACCCCAGCCTCAAAAAAAAAAAAAAAAAGAAAAAAGAAAAAAAGAATAAGGATGGCCCCAAATGAACCTGTATTGGTTATGTAGTACTAATCCTGTACATAAAGATCTCTGTGGGCTGCATAATGATTTATTTTTAAAATGTAGTATTATCTGTTTTATTTTATTAAATATCTCTTCATTACAATTTAATCTAGCACAGTGGACCCATGCAAACTAATGTTGTTTGAATGTCAAGCAAATTAGTTTATTCACTTCTCAGACTGTCAAAAATTATGACAAGAGGTGAGATCTCCATCCCTATGCAAATTTGCAGTGCACATATTTTCTAAGCTCAAACTTGAAACTCAGTTCCAGCAGAGTTTTTCAGATCTTAATGCAAATGCAGAAATTTTCATATTTCAAAATCTAGTTAACTATGCAATGGAAAAGCTTCTACCTAACCTTCAATGGGAAGTGATTAACCTACAATTCAGTGACATGGTAAGGGACAAATAGCAAGAGAAAATCTAATTGGAATTCTATAAATGCTTTCCAAGTGATAATATACTCAATTAAAATCATATGCTTGTGGACTGATATCAGTATTTGGCAATACCTATCTACATGAAAAGACATTATTTATTTATTTAAAATACACATTGCTTTATGAATCACATGTTGGGAAAAAGACATTTTTAAGGTTAAAATGTGTAAAATTTCATTAAAGAATAGCATTAACAACAAGTGAACATTTGCAATCAATTTTGCTGATAGAGAACACTAACTTTGAAGCCTAAGCAAGATGTTATCCCCTGAAATGGATTCCATTTTTCCCTTGGTATACCCTGAATTACAAAAAAATTATACTTTATTAATATTATTATTGTTGTTGTTAGAAATTTATTTTCTCTCTTATATAAATACAACCTTATCTTTGCATTTTGGCCCTCAAAGCCTAAAATACTATCAAAAGTTTGCTGACTCCTAATGTAAAATATGCCCATTCACAGCTAGATTGGGGTAGTTGTTTCTCTCCCAGACACTGATAAGTTAGTGAGGCATATTTCTTAGAGGATTCCACTCCCAGAGCAACTGTACCTGTAGTTAGTTAGCTTGTCCCCAGCACACTGTCCCTTTTCATGACTGTCATTTGTACTGCTGTTCCTCTCAAATGATTTTGCCCTGCTTGAAAAAATTCCTAGTTATATAGGAAGAGCAACAGCACATTTGGGTGAAATAAGCAACAATAAATAAAAAGTAAAGAGAAGAAATATGAATAAGGAGGGGAGGGATGGTTGAAAAAATAGACTGCCATGAAGGAAAAGAAAACAAAATGTTTGGGAGACCCAGATTCTAGCTTAGCTTTACCACTAACCAGTTGGGAGACATCTTATTAGTCATTTACTCTCTTTGGGCCTCAGTTTCCTCATCTCCCAAATCTTTAAGAATTGTAGGCCATTAATATTCTATGAAAATATGGGGACAAGAAGTTGAATCCTTTAATAAAATGCTTAATGATTAAATAAAATTTGAAAAAAGCTTTAATAAAAAGAATATTCAGAAACTGAAGAAAAAAGTAGGAATAGTCAAAAGATGGACTTAAACAAATGAGAAGTGGAGAAAAATGTATATATGAATGGTCAGTTTTAACCATAAGTCAAATACTGTCTGTCAGTTCTCCCTTCCTTGTTTGTAAGATGTCATTCAAAGTAGTAGTTAATACTTTCCAGGAATTATTCTCCCTGCTTAGGTGAAACCAGATATGGGCTTTCCTGGAGACCTTTGCAAATCCCTTCACTTCATCAATTCCTTTAATTAGTTTATGTTTGCATAGTATTTTAAAGATGAAAAGCACAATATAACTTCTCAGCATTATTATTACTTAACAATTCTTGTGAGCCTAGCAATTTGTGTGATTAAAAGGAAATGAAAAGAGTTCTCAGCTAAATTCTGATTTACAAATCAGATTTCCTCTATGATAATTTTATAGAGGGGAAAAACCCCTTGGACAGAAACTGGTACTAGTATTCTTTACTAGTTCTCAGGTCATACTGCAAAGTTGTTGGTGACTTTTCCTCTCTGCTTTAGGGTGTGAATGTCTAAACACCAATAGTTATGACTTTCTATGCCTTAGTTCTCAAGAACATTATCTGTGTTATTTAAAAAGATCCCACAGTTTAATTAGTTGATAAAAGTTTTAGAAGTGTATGTATCAAATTCAAATGATATAGGTAATATATTTTTTTAAAAGGCTCTTTGAAAGAAAAGTAGAAGTACTTATTTACTACTTTCTCTATGGGAGGTAAGATGATGTAGATGAAAGAGTGCTGGGCTGGACATTCAAGAAATCTGGGTTGGAATCCTGGCTCTAACCCTTACTAGTCACATAATTTGGGGCAAGTTATTTCTGCCTTCAGTCTCAGTTTCCTTTTTTTATAAATGATGGAGAGCAATACTTGTTCATTTCTTCTTCAATGGGTCTTGTGGGGAAATTGCTTAATAATTTTGACAATACAGAAATGTCAGTTGTTATCATTATTTTAAGTAATTAAAAGAAAGCTGTTTTCCAAAGTTATCAGAAAGAATTTATCTGGTAATGAAGGTTTCTCTTTGTATTCAAGTATCTGCACGTATCTATGGGGACCCAACAACCTATCAAAAATGTTCCCTTTTGTGTTTTTAGGTGCAGGTCTTAAAAAGGCAACAGGGTCTCTTTCTTCAATGAGAATGATTTATAAGATGTGTCATTAAAGAGTCAATAATAATGTCTAATATAAGGTAATTGAAGGTCAGTTTTTGTTTGCACAATTAACTCTAAATTGCCACATTTAATCTTATCTCCTTAAATTTGTATCTAGTAGTCAGCAAGCCAGTTATCAGCCTGAGGGCATATTTTATTTTCCAAGGAAATGGCTTAAATTTTTAAAATGTCACCCTTCAACTAAGATCAATATATACTCTTTTATCAGGTTTCTATCCTGTTCTTATCAGTAATGGAACTTCAATTCTTAGCTCTCATATCATGAGGATATTAGTATATCTGATATTAGTTATTTGGTTAACCAAGTTATATTAGAGCAGTTTTAACATTTGTATCCACATAATTAATTAAAGATGAAAAATAAGAATGGCAACAATACTCAGTTCATATATCCCTACATACTCAGGAGGTCACAGAAAGAGTTGCAATCATCCCATGAAAGCATGCCAGTAGAAACCTATCTCATACATTTAATTTGGGGACTAAACCAAGAAAAAGTTGCTGAATAAATGGACCTGCAATAACTAAAGGTCCAGATTGTAAAAACAAGATGACATTTGGTGATAAAATCCGGGTCAAAGGGAAGACTTAAAACATACCTAATAATGGGGCTGGGCAGTAAAGTAGGTGGTATGGTAAAGAATTGGCCCTCGGATCAGGAAATTATGAGTTCAAATCTGGTCTCAGATACTAGCTATATGATTTTGGGCAAGCCACTTAATCATCTTTGTCTCAGATTCCTCATCTATGAAATGGGTTGGAGAAAGAAATGGCACATTGCTCCAGTATCTTTTCCAAGAAAACTTCAAACAGGGTCATAGAAAGTTGGACCTGACTGAAACAACCCAACAGCAACAAGAAAGATTACTGACAGATATTCAGCTTTTAGAGAATGTGATAAACTATAGTTCCATCCATTATAAAAGTCTGGCTTCGCCAGCCCAACAGTGACTCAGGACATGATGGACACTGGTGGGGAAATTTGGATGTACTTCACACTATTCCTTCTGCCAAGGCTGAGAGAGAATTCATTCTGCTGTTGATAGGACAAACATTCTTAACTTTGACGTTTTAAAACATGTTCACAGGCCCTGTTATAGCATTTAGAAAATGCTATTCATGAAACCAGAGAGACAGCACATCAGGCTGGAGAGTCAGGAAACCCTATAGCTGTTTTACTTATTTACTTATTTAACCTTCTTTATCAATGAGACATAACACTGTGCTCTCCTACCTCCCAGATTTGTGGGGAGCAGTGAAGCCATGGGGCTGGACACAAACTCATGGGACAACACTTGTAATATCTACCTTACAGGATTACTGCTAGGCTCAAATAACAATGTATGTCCAAGATTTTACAAGCTCTAAAGAGTTACATAAATTGTAGCTACTGCTATTATAAACACAGGTATCCATATTATTAGAAAGTTATGTTGGAAAGTTAGTTCTAAAAATGAAAATTTTAAAAATGATCTCAAAATAAATGAGGTATTGAGAAATAGATAATTATCTAATTATTATGTAGTTAACTTCCTTTTCTTTTTAAATTTCTTCTCTCAGTTGCAAACATCTATCTTTTCTTCTTACTGGAAACAGTCTCTGATGAATGAGTAAATCAACTGCTGAAAGGATTAATAGGATGGAATTATAATTGGAATGGAACAGCTGTTGCCCCCAACTCAATAGTTTAGACTGATCCAAGCACATTATTATATAGTATTTAGAGTTGGAATGTATGTCAAAGAGGTAAAAATTCCTGATACAGGCTCTGGAGACAAAAATTCAAGCTGCAACACTGGTCAAACCACACTACACATGCACATTACTGAGAATTATTTAACTTAATGGTCTGATGACAATGAATGGGGGGAGGCAATGGGGGGGGGGGGAAGGAGAAGGAGAAGTTCCTACTTGTTAGGAAGCCCACAACACAGAAAGAGCTCTGGGAGCTGGGTGATTTATGAAGCTCTGGACAAATGTAATTCTTAAGGGATGGGCCAGCTTTCTTAACATGAGAAAAGACAAGGGTGAATTCTGTGGGTGGTCAGATTGTCTATGACAGAGAATAGCTGGACTGCTCTTTAAAAAAGCTTGTCATTGTGATGGGTGGCATTCTTGTTGATTCCAGAGAATGAAATGAACCTAAACATCTGTACACTTTGTGTATGTTCAACTCCTTCTGTGTATCCAATTAATGTGTAATTTGTAAATGTTTCACTGCTTGCAAAACAGTGTTGACTCTGCAACTGTTCCTGATGTTTCAGGGCATTATTTTTATAATGTATGCTTTGGTAAAAACCCTCATTTTAATTGACTAAATGGACAAAAATTGACATTTTAATTCACTAGATCCATTTTAATTTAAGGCACAAATTTGCAAAAATTTCCCTGCTGAGGAAAATGAGACTAATTACTTAATAAGTAATATATACTAATGCACAAATATACTAGCATACTAATAAATAATATGCTAAAATACCAATAAATAACATACAGAATGTAATTATAATAATATTAGAAAACAAATTAGGCATAAGAAGGCTATGAACAATGTAAAAGGCAGCATGGTGTGGTAGAAAGAACACTCAATTCAAAGAGTAAAGAAACTCTGCCTCTGTGTCCCTGCTTTGCCCTAGCCAACTTTGAACCCTTAGTGATGGATGTCACTTAACCCCCATAAAAAAACTCTCGATCTGAAGACACTTCATCTCACAGCTCCCAACATTTTCTTTGCCTTTCCCCTTTGCTTAGAATTTTCTCCCTCCTCGGCTGACTAATGACCTCCTTGGCCTCCTCTGAGTCTCAACTAAAATCCCACATAATATAGGAAACCTTCCCTAATATTTATAATTCCAGTGCGGTTTCTTTTTTATTTATTTCCCATTTATCCTGTTTTTCCTGATTGATTTAACACCTCTGTACTAATTTTCTTACCTAAAAACATTCTTTCCAACTTTTACATTCTATTATTTTCCAGCTCCCAGTTAGGTAATTTATTTTATTTTTTTTTTCTTCTGAGGCCGGGGTTAAGTGACTTGCCCAGGATCACACAGCTAGGAAGTGCTAAGTGTCTGAGACCACATTTGAACTCGGGTCCTCCTGAATTCAAGGCTGGTGCTCTATCCACTGCGCCATCCAGCTGTCCCACAATGTATTTTTTAAAGCCAACTTTCTCCCCCTCTTTCTTTGACTTTCATACCAGTCTTTCTATTTTTCATTCTCTTTTTCTTCTCCTGAAGGTATAGGTTCTATCTGAGGATCCTCAACTGAGCTTTAGTTCTTTAAAAGGAAGGGGCCAACTTGACGAGGAGAACATTTTTGGAAGTAGAAGCCTAGAGTGAGCTTTTTCTTTTCACTATATTTTGCTTGAGGGCCAAATGGTCTATTTACTTACTTTTCTTCTAACTTCTTTATTTTCCTCTTCTGCTTGTGCCTTATGTTTGCACATGTCAGCCAATGGTATTATCCAGGAGGACTTAAAGCAACTGTTTTTTTAACTTCTGTTTAAGGTCCTGATTTAAATAATCGCCATCTGGGAATGTCAGAAAAACTGAGAGTCTAGTTTCAGCCTTTTTTGCTTTTTGTTATATAGCTAAATTCATTTTCTACTGGTTTTCAACATCAAATGGGACCTACTGTATCTGGCTTGGAATAGATTAAATTTAAGTAATAATTTTTTTTTTAAGATTTATGACTTCATGGTTGTAGGGAACTCAGCTAGAAATCCCTCTTTACTGATGCAGTTGGCAACTGTTCTATAAATTCTAGTTTTTAGAGAGTTGCCTGGGGACAACAGTAGGAAAAATGACATATCCAGCACCTCACAACCAGCATGTCATCATAGGTTAGACATTTGAATTAAGATCTTCTTGACTTGAGGTTGGGTAACATTTATCATATCATATTGCCTCTGTATATGTTGACAAGGTCCTTTACCTCATCGAGTCTACATTTTAGTTAAGGGATAAAATGCAAACAAATAATTAGAATGCATAGAATTACATGATGCATGTGCTTTGTATGAATAAAATACTCTTTGAAGTTTAAGGGTCGTTATCAATAGAAGAAATAAGGGGAGGATTCATGTCCTAGGTGACAGTTGTGAGTAAAGGCAGCAAGGCAAGAAAGGACAGAGTATGTTGGGGGAAAGAGTAGTTCAATTTGGCTACAGCATACTGGGGAACTGCCAACACTCACAGCCAGATAGATGAGGTCTATTAAGATTCAGGGCAGGTGATGGTCCCATCTTAAAATTCTAAAGTATTTTGGAGAGGAATTAGGGAAAGTAAAATCAATATGTGACAAGTCTTCAAGATTTGAGGACAGAGACTTGCAAATGTTGAAAAGACAGCTTTTGAAGCCAAGATTCTCACTTAAGAAGGCTGTTTTGAGCTTTTCTCAACTTCTTGGTGACAGGCATTTGGCTTGAATTCCATGGTCACAAATGGTTATTTATCATTTTCCTATTGTGAAAATGGCTAAAAATGATCAAAGTGATTACAAGTAGATTGACTGATCCTATAGTTCTTATCAAGTAATTCAAATGGTTATCTAATGATAGCATGTTTAGGTCAGACTATAAAATCCTTATTTAGAAGAATCTGCTGCAAATTCTTTGACATGTACATAAAACCTCAGGGAATCATCTATTCTAACTCCTGCTCCTAAAATGAATCCTAACTCAACAATATTCCTAGAGGTAGTCCATTACCCATTTGGACATCTCTAATTGCTAGAAAAATTTTCCCTATGTTATATTGAAATCAATCTCCCTTCAACTGCTATTTAGTTCCAACAAGTTTCAACAAGACAGCCTTTCAAATATTTGAAGACACCTATGTCCCCTTCAATTCTTTTCTTTCTTCTGACAGAGGAAACGTCTTTGTTCCCAACTGATCCTGAGATGGTTTTCAGCATCCTTACTGTAACGGTCATCTTCCTTGATATGAATCTCAGCTTGTTAATGTCCTTTCTAAAATGTAGTGCTAACATCATTTGGAGACTAGCTAAACCTATTTTAGTATATGAATGTAGAAGAATAATACTGAATTATACCTAACAATAAACATGAAAAATTTAGAAAACTGATGTGGAGTGAAGCGGATCTAGCAAACAATCTAGACGATGATTACCACAATGTAAATGGAAAGAACAAAGAAACCGAGGCTGAACACAGTGCAATTATAATAACTAAGGTTGACCTTAAAGAAAACATGAGAAAATATGCCTATTTCCCTTCTTTGCAAAAGTGGAGAGTTAAGAATGTAGAATACAGCATATACCTGATGCATCAGTTAAGTTTGCTGAACTGCTTTTCTCTCACTTAAAAAGTTCTTTATGGGGACAGCTAGATGGCACAGGAGGATAGAGCACTGGCCCTGAAGTCAGTAGGACCTGAATTCAAATCCAGATTCAGACACTTACTACTTCCTAGCTGTGTGACCCTGGGCAAGTCTATTTAACCCCAGTTGACTCAGCAAAAAAAAAAGAGAGTGAGTGAGAGGGAGAGCGAGAGCGAGAGCGAGAAAATAAAAAATTATTTATTATAGAGGTTGACTCAGTGGGCAGAAGAACAAGGAGAAACACATTTGTGAGTGAAGGTGATATAAAAACAAAAACTATTACTATAAGTTTTTAAAATGTGATGCCCATAACTAGACATAATAGTTGATTGGCTATTAGAGTGTATATTCTATCCTTCCTCAGAGTGTTATATCCTTCATTTTGTAAACTATGCATCTATTACAGTCTAAGATAAGGGAGGGGTTATGTTTTATCTTTATTTTGGTTGCTCTGTCACTCTGTTGACTCATCATGTTTGTGGTCAATTTTTTTGCCTTTAGAGACTCAATCATTTTGATACTAAAGTTAAATGTGGGATAACCTATCCTTGTGATTTCTTTCACTGTCTTTTCAATCATGTCCAATTAGATATTTTTCTTTTTAAAAAAAAAATTCTTATAAATTGGATAGACCTTTATTAAACATCTACAGTAGGCCAGATTTTCCCTTAAGCTCAATGCCAATATCTTATTGTTATGGAAGTCCTAGAGCTAGTCAATGCTAAAAGCAATAGGCCCATTTATTTGATGGGTGAGAGGTAGGCCAAAAAGAAGAGGCCATTTGGTGCAACTGATGACAGAGGAGAGTAGGAGACAGAGATAAATGGGAAAGGTAAAAGATTAGCCCACTGGCTCCTTTTCCCTTTATTTGAGTCTGAACTGTCACTTCCAGTAAGTAAATAAGACATTTAATAGAGCCTGCCATGTGCCAGACAATGCACTAAGCACTGGGATTACAAAGGAAAGTAAAAACAGTGCATATTCTCAAGAAGCCACAGTCTAATGGGGATGAAAACATGCAAACAACAATATATGAACAAAGTATATATAGGATAAACTGAAACAATTAATACAGAAGGTACTCTATTAAGGGGGATCAAGAAGGCCTTTAAGAAGGTAGGGTTTTAGCTGTGACTTGAAGGAAGCCAAGGAAAATGAGGAGGTGATGGAGAATATTCCTTGGGGGTCAGTCGCTGGGAGACAGAATATCTTGTTTGAGGAAAAGCCAGGAGGCCAGCATTGTTGGATTGCAGGGCACTGTAGGATGGTGTAAAGGGGCAAGTGGGCATGTTATGAGCATCAGACGATTTTATGTTAATTCTGGAGGTGATAGAGGTCAGAGAAAGAGACAGACAGACAGACAGAAAGAAGTTGAGATTACACTTAGGATTTTACCCTAATTGGCTGGATAGAGAATGGTGCCCTCAACAGTAACTGACAAGTTTGGATAGGATGAACATTGAATTTAACCTAGGTTTAGAAAGGGACAGCTAGGTGACACAGCGGAACACTTCCTAGCTGTGTGATCCTAGGCAAGTTACTTAACCCCAATTGCCTCAGAGGAAAAAAAAAAAAGGTACAGAACATTCAGTTTGAGATATAACTGAATGCATAGCAACTGCTGAGATCGCCTACTACCGCCATATGGGGAAGCCGAGAAGGATGGCCCAGGAGAGAGCCTGATAGGAAAGGGAGCAGGCAAGGCCCGGATGAATATCCAACAAATCAGCCTGGGGAGGAATGGTCAGACAGGTAAGGGGAGGATCAGGAAAGATCAGAGCCATGAAAACTTAGAGAGAAGAAAGTGTCCAGAAGATGATATGCAGTGGCAATGAACAAAAAGAGGTCAAGAAAGGCCATGATTTCTGGCATTTAAGAGAACACAGGAGAGGGAAATGCTGGTTGAATAACGAGGTTAGCAGCCAGACTGTAGAAGACAGGAAGTAGAGTCCCCCACTATAGATGGTCTTGTCAAGTTCAGCCACAAAAGGGAGCAGAGATATGGGTTGGCAGCCAGAGGGCTGGATCTAGGAAGGAATTTTTAAAGAACGAGGGAGATAGGTATGTTTGTATTCAACAGGAAATCAGCTAGTTGATAGGGAGACTAAAGATAAATGAGCATAAGGACCAAGGGGACAATCTGCTGGAGAAGACAGGATGGAATGGATCGCCTTGCTTATAGAGAGGTTTTCTGTGACAAGTAGAAGGGTTACTTCTCTATGTGAGATGGGGCAAATGAGGAAATGGGGCAGAAAGGTGAGGGGATGAAAGAGCAAGTTCTTTGCACACAGTCTCATTTTTCCCCTCAGTAAAATATGAAGCACACTAAGGTAGTCTATTATGCAATTTTTCAAACTAGGGTAGCCTATGATCAACCCCTTGAGCTTGATCTGATATCTTCAAGTGGAACTACAAAGGAGCAAAGAAAGGATATAACCATGGCTATCTTTGGGGACTCTAGGTTAGTATATGGCAAAGAGAGGAAGTCCACAATAGTCTCTTGAGAGATTACTTCCAGAACTTGTTATATGATTACAAGCTCTTGCTGTTATTCTTGGTCCATTTTTAAGAGCACCTCCCTCAGTTTAAAGGTCATCACAACTTCTGGGTCAGAGAAAATCAGGTTTTCTAGGAAAGGAATAGGTTGGACTGCTTGGCAATTTGGGGGACATGGTTTCAACTACTTTCCTAGATGGCCAGAACAAGTCAAAGTTCCACCAATAGGTATTGATGTGTCTATTTTTCTGTAGCTCCTCAACATTTGTCATTTTAGCCAATATAATAGGTATGAATGTAAGGCTTTAATTTGCACTTATTTAATTGGAGCCCCTAATACTACTGCATAGTAGGAGTTTAGTCAATACTTACTGATTTAAAGATCCATTAGTACAACTATACTTTCCTGGGAAGAGAACATTCTGTGATTAAGTGGCCTTGGAGGTATGGACTTATTTCAGGTGATTCAAGGCTTCAATGTCTTCTGTAGAAATGAGTTCCCATCTCCAGGCCCACTTATCACAGAATGTGTGCTGTTTTACAGACCTCACAGAGTGCTGTGGAAAGTGCTTCATAACCCCCCAGAATTATATAAATGTCAACTTCTTTTGATTACCATGCATATGATAGTTTTCATCTGACTAATTCCACGTGCTACTCGAGCCAAATCATTGTTTTGCTATTATTCTTTGTTGTTGCCAGTGTTATTTTTGGAACCTGTGATTTCAGTGATGTAGGGAAAAGAGGGTGGGGAAAATCCACTCCCCCCGCCCCCAACAAAGGCAGCTTACAAAGCTATAGCTGACAGCACTGAGAAATAAGGTGACTGGGGCAAAGTCACACAGTTGGTATGACTCAAAGGTAGATCTTTCTGACCAGGAGGACAGCTTTCTAGATACTGCCTCTCAAAGGCTTGTCTTGAAGTTTGCAGACTTAGTATGTCTGGTTGTGCTTTTTGATTATAGATCGTTTTGATTATGCTGATCCAAATCTACTTTTGACTAACAAATATTTGACTCCCCCTTCCCTTCCCTTCCTAAATTGTCTCTTCAGCCAGAATTTTCAGTTTCCCACTCCATTTAAAACATTAGTTGTAGATCAAGGTATTGATACTATACATTAAAATGAATGATTTTTTTTTTTACTAGTTAAAATATTGGACTCAAAACTTTCTATTTCAATTGCAAAATTTCTATATATTATTGATTGGCAGTCTATAAATTTTTATTAAACTTTTCACCCTTTTAAGACAATTTATTAATGATTATATCTTGTTAAGGCAGTCTTGTTAAAGTGATTAGTATATAACTGGGGCAATAACATCAGCTTCTCAACTAGAGACCTTTTCTGACTCAACAGAAGGAAAGACTTGAAGTTATATTAGAAAGATTGACATTCCTTACAATCATTCATTTTGGAATACTTATAGGCAAGGGGATCACAAGACAAACATGCATTTTATGAAAGAAAAAAAAAAAAATAGTCCCTCATGGAACACAACTGTTCCAAATACATTTCAATGCAGTCACATTTTGAAGATAATTTTAAAATAAAGAAAACAGCATATAGGTTTCTTCCTGTGTTGGACCGTCAGGCATGGTGGTAACTTTTTATCCATTATCACATTATTTTCTGACAAGCTGGCTGGACAAACACTGTAATTAAAGAATTACAATAATGACTGCTGGTGATTCAACTACTTATTCTGAGTGGTGGCTAACATAATTTGTTGTTCAATGGGTTGATGTTTCCTAGCTGTGCTTCTCTTTTATAAAGTGAACAATTTGCATGTTATATTTCTGCCATCAAGACAGCCCACACATTGCATTTTACACTGAAAGGAACAAGCTGGAATCAGCTAAACCTCTTCAGAAACTTAACTGCTGGCTACCATTACAATACAATACAAATAAGACAGCCTTTCAAATGAGAAACAAATGACCCCTGTATTTTAAATGTAGAATATTAATATAGAATTTCACTGCTGACATACTAAATGAGTCGATTTCACCTTTTAAAATAAGAATATTGTCAGGAAACACCAAATGAATATACCATCACAAAGTAGGGGTTCTGAATTGAAATTCAACATTTACTCTTAATGATCAGTCACTTCCAAACAGAAGGTTTTTTCTTATGTCTTTTTTTTGGGGGGGACCATTATGTTTTTTCCTGTAATACAAGCAGGTTATCAACATAACAGGGCAACTATGTAGCATAGTGGATAAAGTGCTGGGCCTGGAGTCAGACTCATTTCCTCAAGTTCAAGTCTGGCCTCAGACACTTATTAGTTGAATAACCCTGAGCAAGTCACTTTTTGCCTCAGTTTCCTCATTTGTAAAATGTGCTGAAGAAGAAAATGGCAACTACTCCAGTAACTTTGCCAAGAAAGTTCCAAATGGGAAGAGTCAAGTACAACTGAAAAATGACTGAAAAAACAGCAAATTAACATAATAGGATGTGGTCAACCTTAGGGAAGGAGATGATGTGAAATGCATACTTATTTATAAACTTCAGGTCAAGGCCATTAGTAGGATTTATACAGTTCAAGGACCTCATAAGAGTCTACCTTGATAGTACTAACATTCACAAGAAATCTGGATATATAGAACTCTCTCACTTCTGTGTGTTCAGGGAGCCACCATTTTTGTAATCTCTCTGATATGCAATTTTAGAATTTTGTGAATGTGCATTTCCCTTAGTCAACCTGTTGTTGTTTTCCTCCCATTCCAAGTCAAGCTTTCCTTCTTTTTCTTTACTTGTTAGGGATACTATTTTTATTGTATTAATAGTATGGCTACCTTTCCTTATTAGTCCTCTCATCTTCAAACTCCTCTACCAAAGAAAGTCAAAATACATCAACCAAAGTAGTTGCTTTGCTTCTGCCTTATGGTATTTCTTTAGGCTTTTTGTATTGCTTTTGCATCAAATTTTAATTTCTCATTCTCCCTGTTAAAATTAATTTTTTTCTATTCTTCCTATTCCTTTCATGATTATTAGGAAAAGTTTTTAGGGTTGCCTTCTTTCTTATTCTGTTATGATTTTATTAATTCTCTATACCAAAGAAACAGGGCAACCTCTATTAACTTTATGTAACAAACTATGTCTTTTAAATTTTTTACCCACATTCCTAGAAACACTTTCTTCTGGAGAGCTAGTATGAGGTTTTCAATCCAGTCCCCAGCTCCTCTAATCTTGCTTGTTTTAATCCTGTCTGTACTTTAAGGCCTAAATTAAATGCATGTCCTTCGTGAAGCCTTTCCTGTCAGAAATGCACAATGTTTTTGTACCTCTTTCATTCACCCTCTTACCTCATTCTATTCTGCATTAGCTACCTCATAGAGAGTTTATCCATGTACAGGTTATATCTTCCCCACTAACCTGAGCTCCGCAAGGCCAGGATCCATGTCTTAATGATTTTTGTATTGTACCACAGTTCTATAATTGAAGCAGACACTTATATAGCTGTTGACTGAAAAAGGTTATTGAGCATAACAGGCTCGGGCTCAATTTATACTTGACAGTGCATCTTGTTTGAGTTTATCTAGTCCAGACAGGGAGTGCAGTGCTGGTGGCTCAGTAAATCTTTACTACTAATAACAGTCCAAGCTTTCAGTGAATAAATTGCTCCCTGCCTGGAAACTGCTCAGTCTTCTCAAATGTGAATTAAATCTTCCAGGATCCAGATTACTCTTAATGTGATCTAAATAGCTAATTTACCAAAGTGACATTTTACACTCTTAAGTGTCAATTTAACTCAATAAACATTCATCAACTACCTTCAATATCTAATTTAGCAAGCAGAGTACTCCTAAAAAGAAGGTGAAGTAAGAGGAAGAGAATTTCTGTTAAAACTGCTGAAACAAACCATGTTGATCTCTTTGAAGTTTGGCCACACCTGTAAGAAGCACGGAGCTGCTCCTTTGGTGGAATGGCCCACCAAGTTAACTAAAGATCCACCTACACAAGCCAGAATACATGTCTGAGAGTGGGAAAGACTTAAAAAAAAACCTAACCAACCCCAATCCTAAAGATAATGGAAATCATCTGCTCTGCTGTCATTTACAAACCTATAATTTATGGGAAACCGGGAAAGAGAAAATCCCTAAGGAGGCATATCCAAGTACTGTGGTGAAAATTCAGCTGTGCTCAAAGATTAAACTGGAAAAGGGTGGAGGTGGGGAGGAGTCAAAAAGCCACAGTATAAATAACATGGCCCAAAGAAGCCAGTGCCAATTTTCCCCCAAGTGTCCCAAAGCCATTTCTGGGCCAAACTGCTTTTTTCCCTTTCTTCTGCCTTTCCCCCACCCTCCCAATTCTATTTCTGGATTATATTTTCCCCCTGACTTTCATTTCTCCATTCCGATGCAGTTTGGTGGCAAACTTGCTACAGAGTCCATAAGCTGAATACTTTCATGGACTGATCTTCTGATCTTGCAAGGAGGTTGGACATCTTAAGAAGCAGGCATTTAAATAAGTCAGAGAATGTAATAATCAACTAATACTCAATATTAGTAGAACTTTTCAAGTTATAGCCCAAGGAAAATGTCAGTCTCTTAAATGCTGAAAGTAAAGATCATATAAAGGGTAATCATGAGGTACCTGATGGGTACAAGCAGGTGGCACCCCCTTTCAAAAAGCCAACTGCCAAGGAAATGTGTAAAGAATAACATCAGAGAAATATATCAGTGGGGGAAAAAAACAAAAAAAAAAGATGAGCTGCACATGTGGCAAGGGGGAAGGATAACTGATGGAGAGACCTTTTACTCCAATAATAATTCTGTGATAGAAGAGAAAGCATGTTGGGTAGACAGGGCATAGATCAGAGTCACTCAGGAAGAGCAGCCATGGACAGACTGTAATTTGCATCATTAAATGTGTATACATAAACACATGCTTTAAAAATGGAATGAAATGATTTGGCAATATAAAATGCCATAATATATAGAAGATTTATTACAAGCAGTTTTCTAAATTACATAATTAAAATTTTCTGCTACCACTTGGTCTCACTGACATCTAAGACTTATTCTTCCCCCTAAATCCTCCCTCCCCCCCTACCTTCTTTGTTACTGTAAAGGGCAATACCATCCTCCCAGTCCCTGGGGCTCCCAACCCAAGTTGTCATCCTTGACTTCACACTATCAGTCACTCCTCCACATCCAATCTGTTGCCAAGTCTGTTGATTCTATCTTTGCGACAGATCTCAATAAGCCTCCTTCTCTCGGTGATACTGCTACCATCCTAGTGTATGACCTTATCATCTCATGCTTAAAGGGAGTCTGCCAGCCTCAAGTCTTTCCCCATCCAGTACATTCTCTATTCAGCACCACAGAACAGGTCAGATCACATTCCCCCTACCTTGCCAACCTTTCTTTCACAAATTCCAATGGCTCCCTATTGCTTCCAGGATAATGCTCTGTTTAGCATTCAAAGCCTTTCATAACTAAACCCTCCCCACACCTCCATCCCTATTTCCAGGCTTCTTATACTTTCTGCTATCCCATTTACTCTTTGATTTAGTGACATGACCTCCTGGCTACTCCATGAACAGGACACTCCATCTCTTGGCTTCAGACGTTTTCTCAGGCTTTCCCCCATTACTGGAACACTCTCCCTTCTCATCTCTAGCTACTTTATTCCCTGGTTTCCTGTAAGTCCTGACTAAAATCCCCTCTTTTCCAAGAAGCCTTTCCCAATCCTCTCAATTCTAGTACCTTAACTCTTAATTATTTCCTGTTTTTCCTGGAAATAGCTCATTTATACATATTTATTTGCTTATTTTCTCCATCACTAGACTGTTAACTTCTTGAGAGAAGATACTTAAAGTTTTGGGGATTCTGAAAATACAATAAGATAGGAATAATTCTGATAAGGAAAGAGAGAACAATGTGGCTATACAGAGAACACATCTACTAAATTAGAATTTACAAAGACATATGAGAAATGTAAGAAAGGGCTGGTAACAAAGAATGAATAAAAATGTGTAAAAGGTTTAAGAGTGCAGGATCTCAGAGGACAGGCTAGTAAGGAATTCTAAAGGCAACAAAAATAGCTTTTAAAAACTGTAAAATTGGAACACAAGGTTTTATAAGAGTTAATGTTGAAAAATTTTCCATGCATATCTTTTGAAAATTAAAATTTAATAAAAAATTTTTTAAAAAGCTATGTTGTGAAAGTCCATTATAATCCTAGAATATCTGAATTGGGAAAAAAAAAAAAAAGATCTTACAGCTCACCATTATCTAAAAAGAAATAGAAAAAGATTAAAAAGAGAATGTTTAAGATGATAATACATAGTGAAGATAAGGAAGATTATTTAAGTTTAATTTAGCATATGAGTGCTCTGAAAGGTCTAAACAAAAATGGAAGCTGAAATCCAAGATAGAGAGATCATCAGATCTATGTACTTCAAAATTGATAGATGTGATCCTGAGCCTCCAAAAACTTCAGGTTCCCTTCCTTCCTTTAAGATGCTGCTTCATCTTTGGAGTTGTCCCTGACTTTTCTTTGGCAAAACTGATCTCTCCTTTTCTAAATTTTTCATAAAACCATCCTTGTATCTTTCCTTGTCCTCAGGTATTTGTGTACATGTTTTTTACCCCCCAAAACCAGATTATAAATTATTTCCAAGAAGGGTCGATTTTTGTATTCTGATCACCTTACACTTGATTCTTAATTAATAAGTGGATATTGAATTAAAAGATTCCTGTAGATTTGCTTTTCTTCTTATTATTAAGTGATAATAATTCTGTTTCATAGTATTCTAAGACCTTATAGCTCACCATAATCTAACAAACAGAATACTGTTTTTAGCATAGTAAAACATTGCTCTTTTCAAGGGTCCCTAAAATGCTATATTTATAGTAATTCTATTTATTTACTTAGGTCAATGTGACTTAAAAATATTAACTTATTGTCAGAAGCGATACAGCTGAAGGCTGAAACATCAAATCTTCTGTAGCTTTTCTATTTTCAGAAAATGTGACAATGTACAAGAAGATAAATATATTTAACCAGGTGGTTTAGGTACATAGAAAAAAGAATCAAATATTATGAAACAAATACAGATTAAGAAATGAAGACTGCTTTGTTAATTAGAGCTTTATAACCATGAAGTTAACTTAATAATGTTAATATTTTCTTTGGGAATTTCTAGAGGTAGACAAACTTCCTATTTAACAAAGGGCTATATTTCTTAACTACACCCAGAGAAGGAACACTGGGAAGTGAATGTAAATTGTTAGCACTACTGTCTGTCTATCCAGGTTACTTATACCTTTGGAATCTAATACTTAATGTGCAACAAGAAAATGGTATTTACACACATACATTGTACTTAGGTTATATTGTAACACATGCAAAATGTATGGGATTGCCTGTCATCGGGGGGGGAGGAAGTGGAGGGGGGGGGGATAATTTGGAAAAAATGAATACATGGGATAATGTTATTAAAAAATTGCTCATGCATGTATACTGTGGAAAAAAATTCTAAATAAAAAAAAATAAATTAAAAAAAAAAAAAAAGGGCTATATTTCTAAAGTGTTTGTAACACTTCCAAATAACTATTTGGAACTTGGAAGGCATTTTCTTCTAGAAACTAGCTTCTCTGAGTAGCTCATAAATGACAAATTGGTTCACAATGTAGATGTAATTAATTTATGTCTTTCATTTGAGCTTACCTATATGTGACATTGTCCTATAGTCTCATCCTTCTGTTTCTATATTGTTTTGGCTACATTAAAGTGATAAGAGGAGGTAAACACGAAGATAATAATGCAGCATCAAACATTTTTCACTTTTCGGGGGAATTTTTGGGTGATCCATGTTATGTCATTCACTTTTATATAAAGGAGGGATTCTTAATTTTTTGTGGGGCCTTGAATCTTTGTCAGTGTGAGGTAAAGGCAACAAATCCCTTTTCAGAATATATAAAACACATAGGATCACAAAGAAAACTAATTAAATTGAAATCATTATTAAAGTTTTTTTTAAAAAATTCACAGACTTCAAGTTAAGAACCCCTTATCTAAAGGATGTTTGCTGGTTGTGCAAAAGCCAATGAGTATTTGTATTTCAGAATTATATTTATTAATATAAATGGTTGCTACAGTAGTTATTGAAGTACTTGTCAAAGACTTCTTCTCTTAACCAAAAGGTAGCTCATGCTCCTTGCCCTCTGCTTATTCTGTTTTCAATCTCTGTGCCTCTTTTCACCACCTCAAAGAATTAGAAGCTAAATTCTTATATTATAAGGGTCTTTATCTGAATGTTTTCTTATCACCTAGGTAGCTGAAGCAATGTCTCTGTCTCACTTTCATCATACCCTGTACGTTCATTTTGTGTATGCTTATTAAATGTTCCTATCTTCTCCTCTGCTTCCCCTAATTCTTTCCCTGATGAAATTTTAGTTGGTAGTCTAGTAAACATCCCACTATAAGTGTGTTGGAGAATGAACCAGGAGCACATAATTGGAATGACCTGCCTCTGATTAAAAGCAGAACAATGGTATTTTAATCATGGGGAAAGAATTGAGTAAGACCTCATAACTCCTAAACTCCAAATCTTTTTCCTCAGTCCAGAGATGACATACAGCTTCTCTATTCTAAGCATGGGCACACCATTCTAAGGCAAAGGTGCCTTCAGCAAAACTCAGAAAGAATTCAAATCTCTGATTCCACTTTCTACTTACTCAGGAAAGGCATTCTCCTTTGCCCTTATCTCCTATCCTCCTTGTCAAATCCTTCACCTGGGGTTAAATATATAACTAAAAATGCATGTCCTTATGATCTAACTCATGGCTGCAATTTATGGACATGGAGAAAGAGAAAAAACAGCAGTCAGTTGAAAAACAAACAAAAAAGTTTTGTTATCTCAATGTTAAATTAAACTCAGATCCACTCGATTTCCTAGCCACAACTAGTGCCACAACTATTTTGGCCCTGAAGTTTTTTGAGGCCAAAGTATAGCATTGTGCTGCTGTTTGACCATGTGTGCC
Organism: Sminthopsis crassicaudata; assembly: GCF_048593235.1. Classification (NCBI taxonomy): domain Eukaryota; kingdom Metazoa; phylum Chordata; class Mammalia; order Dasyuromorphia; family Dasyuridae; genus Sminthopsis; species Sminthopsis crassicaudata. The sequence goes on along the minus strand of NC_133619.1, from coordinate 75,297,706 downwards.
AGGACCAGCTTCGAAGCCAAAGCCAAGGAACACCCTTCCTTCTCTGGGTTATGGCGGAAAATGGGAGGCTGCTAATTCCTTTTGTGACCACTGAGAGCTGAATGGTCAACAATTTTGGAAATTATAGACACATCTAAAATGTCAGTTCCTTTGGAGAGTTTTTTCCTCTGTGCTTCCCAATGCCTGAAAGAAACCTTTGTGCTTTTGGCAATCTCGGAAGAGTCTGTTTTCTAACCATACCCATAGAAGGACACAAAGCAGGAAAGGACTCTTGGCTAAGTGTTACTTCTAATGACCGTCTTGCCACAGAAACAGTGAGAATGGTGATCAGTAGCATTTGCCTGAATACATATGCACAGCATCCTTACTTATAGAGATCAAGTTCAGTTTTCATAATTCAAAAAAGAATTCTGCTGAGTGCTTAGCAATCCAAAGTACTCTTTTCACAATGATCCTGCTAGGATCTTCAAAATCTTGATATCCTTCCTGTTTTGAGTGAAGGTCCTTTCATCCTCATTGTACAGAGGAAGGTAGGAAACCAGGAAGTCAATGACTTGCCCACAGAGACATAATCATGGTTTGAGCCAGGGACAAAAGTCAACAGATTTTTAAAGTCCACTATAGCAGCTATTCCAAACTTTTGATAACTGTAAATTCAATAAAATAATTGTAAATTGAATTTTAAAAACTCAAAAAGATCAGTTCTAATGTTTTATTATAATACTGTAGATTTAAATATTGCTCGTTCAGAGAAACTAGCACTTTAGTGATATCAGTGATATCAGATCAGCTTGCAATTATTTTTGACTCAAAGTTTAAATATGCACACCAATAAGCATTGTAGGAGCTGAAGAATGACTTATTCTTTCAGCCCAACATAGTTCCTGGGAGGTTTAGTTGGTTAACTTCCTCAAAATGAGTTTTGGGGATAGAGAAGAAAAATCAAGCACTTAAAAGGAGTTAAAAAGGAATTTTCTAATCCTAAATCAGATAGCCAAGGACTGAGATTTAGCTCCACAATAAAGGAACTCTAATTAATAGACTCAATCTTAGCCTGGTGACTTCTGTTAATTTTTTCTGATGGCTCATACCCATCCATACATATAGATTCTTCACTAAAATAACTTTAGCTAAAACTGTGCTACATAGCTTAGTAGGTGGTACACCCCATGAGGTCATAGCAAAGGGCAGCAGATAACCTTGAAAAGACTAAAAATCAACAGGAGGTAGCAAAGAGAAAATAAGTGATCATGAGATCAGTAGAAGACCAGTGAAAAGCAGATATGTCATGTTTAACAGAGACAATTCAAGACCAAGTAAAAAAGCAGTAGAGTCGAATGATGTCACCACATGGGCACAAGCATGGCTTTGTAACACAAGAGAAATCATTAAAAGAAATAGGGATAGAAGGGGCCTAGCAGGAGTAGATCTCAAACTATATCAAACTAGAAATATAAATTACCCCAGAAATTCTACGTTCTTTCCATATTTGCATTTGTGTCTTCCCCATTGGTGACAGTAATCTATGAGAGGATATCACCCTTATATAAGGGAGGGAATGTTTCTTGTCACTTATACTATATGCTACATCTTTTGCTTTGACCTAATAAATTCTCCAGGTTAGTGGTAAAAATAAACATACTGATGAAGGCTCTTGAACTATGGTTTCCACTGGATATTAGTCTATATCCATAATTCTGAGGTAGTAAATAATCCAGGGTGGGAGTTGTTGGAGGGAAGGGGAAGGTAAGGGTAGGTGAGGTGTTATGCTAGAAATATATGAATTATTAATTGAAACTTCAAAATCTTCTGGTATATCAATCAATGAGTATTTATTAAGTGTTTACTATGTGTCAAGCACATGGTATGATTTTGGGACTTTATTATAGTGGGATTTGTTTGAATAGGATATGACCATTGTGTAACTCTAGGAGGCATGTAATATTATAAAGAATTTGTCTGGTGAATTATGGAGTTACTTTCAGCAAAAAAAAAAGAGCGAAATCTCATTCAAAAGAAATAGAAACTATATAAAATATTTGCTATTCACTATACCACAGCACATTCAAAACATACAAGTACAATGACAAAATACTGTCAAAAGATACTCACTGACCAGCCCTGATCCATGCTAACCTAATAAAAATGATGATACTAACAATATTAATATATAGATATGTTATAGTAATCAAACTATCTATTTGATACTTAATAGAGATTGACAAGATAATAACAACATTTACCCAGAGGAATAGCGTCTAGAATCTAAGGGCTGGGGGCTTGTGCTCTATCTACTCCCTCTCTTCTTTAGTCCAATCTGTTTATTTTAAAGATGGTAATAATATATAGCATTTATATAGCACTTCAAAGTTTGCAAAGCACTTCACAATATTACCTTATTTGATCTTCACAATAACCAAGGGAGATAGGTGTTATTGTTATCCATGTATTTATAGATGAGAAAGTTAGGATGAGGCTACACTGGAACTTAGGACTTCCTGACTCCAAATATAATGATCTAGGGATGTTAGCCAACCATTTCAAAGTAGTTAATAGCAATATGGAATCTATAATGCATGATTTCTAATTTCCAATCAGTGTTCTCTCTGGGGGGAGGGGGGAGATTCTATGAAAAATAGGCTAAAATGATGTAAAATTTTGCTTTTTCTTATTCTTCTCTTCATAAAGTCAACTATTGATTATTCAGGGATGAATTAACCAGCCATCAGGAGGGGCAGTGTAGTAGAGTATCTAGAAAGCCAATCTTGGGGATAGGAAGAATTGGTTCAAATCTACATTTGACAATGTATCTTTGCTGTGAGACCCTAAGCAAATGGCTTAATTTTTTGGACCCCGAACCCAAGCAACTTTGTAAGTTGCAGAACATTTGTAGATCTACTTCAGTAAAGGAAATTTCCTTATTAAGTAATTATCTGCTGTAATTAAATCAATAGTCCTAGACCAAAAAACAAAATCCATCAAAGTGCAGACTATAGCATTTAGCAGCTCTGCTGTATTTTTTCAGACTATTAAATAAGGTGGAGAGTGGTCTCTCTAGCTTTTATTACTTGTTGGTTTCTTCCTTTTCACTCTCTCTAGTTCCTATCCCGTTGACCTCCTGCGTTGTCAAGAACACTTTTCACAACTTTTCAGTAGATTTTCCTATGTACAATTTGCAGTTTTCTTTGCTGTAACACCCTATATCTTGTGTACAAAGATTCCCTCCTTTACTTTTCTCCTCTGCTTGTATTCCCATCTTTAAATTGTTCTTTCTTTTTCAGTCTTTTCTAATTGCAAATGAACTTGGGAACCTTCTCCTCACCACGTATTTTGGCAAATAGCTCATACCACATCCTCACATGTGCTTATTCTGGATGCTTCGTCCATTTTAGAATGGAAAGTTCCTATTGTCAGGCTATCACTCCAAAGACCATATAACTGTATCCTTACAACATTGCTTTGAATGCCCATGGGTTAAAAAGTAAAGAGAGGTCACAGTCCCTCCTTTGAGGAGTACACATTTTGAGATTGTTTAGATTACCCAGAGCAATTATATGAATGCTTAGAAGAAACGAAGAGAAAAAAAGCCCTAGGAATTAAAGAGAAATGAAGGAGGGCTAGGCAATCCCAGTGAGCATAAATCTGAAGGCAGAAATCTGGCTGTTTTATGCATATGAGCTGAGAAAAAAGTGTAGCAATATGATGACCTGGCTTCAGCAATATGAGCGACTGATCTGGAAGCATCTGTCTATCTGGATCAGCCTGGGGTTCAACTTCTTAGCAATAATAAGAGCACAGAGCAGAAAGGGACAAAGGGCCCAGTGTTGTTTACATTGTAATAGTTATGAAAGGCCCCTCCCATTCCCCCTCCAAAAAAAGCACCTTTAATAGTGGGGCTTGCTGCAAGGTTGAAAATAATCTTTATTAAGGTCAAGTTAAGAAGCCACTTTAAAAACCAATATTCTGCTTTTATGAAAGAGATGAGCAAGCAAGGAACAGAGAAAATTTCAGACATAAGCCGTGTTACCTCCAGAACTTAATGGAACACATGAATTCAGCGAGAGGTCCAGAATTTAGACAAGATTCAACATCAGCTAATTCAAAAGAGTAAAGCCCCTTTAGTCCACTTCCCTTCCACCTCAATGTTAAGGAAGCAAGAAAGCCAATTACACTAACAGCAGGGACTCTCTTCGGCTAGAAGGGAGAAAGTATTGCAAATCCTCCATGTGCTTTATGAGTTAGGAGAACTATAATTGCAGGTAAAAGGAAAAATGGTTTCTCTTTGTTTCTGCCAACGTTTAATTCCTAGGTAAGCTTTTCCCTTTCATTTTGCAGAGATCTGTACCAAGTTACAATGATCAGAAAATGTCCTGAATCTAAACTAGATTTCTGTATGTGCATATTAAATGCAGTAAATACTACAATTCTGTAAAATCCATGACAATTACCGTGTTCTGGATGTGTTAAAATTGGAAAGGTACTTTTTGTGGGCTGAAAAGGGAGATGTCAGTGCTGTTTGCCCTTTTGAATAAGTATTAAGGCAAAACATTAGGGTCTTGTTCTATTGGTTTTCTGGGAGGTCCAAGGTAAAGAGACGAAGCCTGCTGTACTCTAACAAGATTACCAAAATATAGAAATTGTTTCATGGTGACCTTGAGGCTTTCTGTCTAGAGAAAATCAGAACTAATATAAAGAGATCTGATGTCTCATAGGTTGTCACCTGGCCAGCACAACCAAAGTCATATAATGTTGGAATTAGGACCCACCCTTAAAAATCTAGTTTAATTTCGTCACTTCAGAGATGAGGAAATTAAGGTCCTGACAAGTGAAATAACTTATTTAATGTCACAAAAGAATAATAAAGCTAGACTAAAATGCAAGACAGATACTCTCATGTGCCTCCCCAGGCTGGCACATTTGTTCTTCCATCAGCTGGCTCCTATTTTTCTCTCCAAGCCAGAGGAGCATCTTCTGCTCCAACCAAGTGGCTCTACTCATTTTCTCTTGAATAGTCCTATTTCTTTTGTCATAGCTGCTCATGATGATACCCTCTCTTCTATTCATTGATTAAATAATCATTGCATATATGTGCTAAGTACACCGAGAAAGAGAAAGGTTACCATGTCATGGTCCTAGATCTCAAAGTTTAAAATCTAGCAGCAGATCAAATGGGGATAAAGGAATAATTAACTACTGGCATCAATTTTCACAGACTAATTCTATGACCCTGAGGATGTACTAATGTCTCATTTGAGGGAACACATACAATCCAGTGATGCTCAGTGCATTTATTTGGCTCTCCCTTCCTAAAGTCATCCTAAGACAATTTATCATAGAGCTGCTTAAAAGTATCTTTTGATCAATAACCTAAATACTAACTAATGAAAGTAATTAATCTGTTTCATCTTCAAGCAAACAATTTTCACTTTCTTTAACCAATCTTCATATGAAATTATTTTGAGACTTTTCACCATTCTGAATTGCCCTCCTTCTGGATGTTCATTCATTCATTCAGTGCTTGTTACATATCAGGGCAGCGCTGTGCAAGATGTTGGGGATATAAAGAAAGGAGAAAAAAGCCCAATCTAAACCCCCACTGAGTTTACATTCTAATAAAGGAGGGCAGCATGTAATTATTTAGGTAAATACAAGATAGAGGGACATCATGTGAAAAGATGCTCCAAGTCATTATTAATCAGAGAAATGCAAATTAAGACAACACTGAGATACCACTACACACCTGTCAGATTTGCTAGAATGACAGGGAAAGGTGATGCAGAATGTTGGAGGGGATGTGAGAAAACAGGGACACTGATACATTGTTGGTGGAGTTGTGAATACATCCAGCCATTCTGGAGAGCCATCTGGAACTATGTTCAAAAAGTTATCAAACTGTGCATACCCTTTAATCCAGCAGCGTTGCTACTGGATTTGCATCCCAAAGAGATCTTAAAGAAGGGAAAGGGACCTGTATGTGCAAGAATGTTTGTGGCAGTCTCTTTGTGGTGGCCAGAAACTGGAAACTAAGTGGATGCCCCTCAATTGGAGAATGGCTAAATAAATGGTGGTATATGAATGTTATAGAATATTATTGTTCTGTAAGAACCAACAGGATGATTTCAGAAAGGCCTGGAGAGACTTATATGAACTGATGCTGAGTGAAATGAGCAGGACCAGGAGATCATTTTATACTTCAACAACAATACTATATGATGATCAATTCTGATGGACATGGCCCTCTCCAACAATGAGAAGAACCAAATCAGTTCCAATAGAGCAGTAATGAACTGAACCAGGTACACCCAGTGAAAGAATGCTAGCAGATGATTATGAACCACTACAAAGAATTCCCAATCGCTCTAATTTTGTCCGCCTGCATTTTTGATTTCCTTCACAGGCTAATTGTACACTATTTCAAAATCCAATTCTTTTTGTACAGCAAAACAACTGTTTGGACATATATACATATATTGTATTTAATTTATACTCTAATATATTTAACATATATTGGTCAACCTGCCATGAGGGGCGGGGAGGGGAAGAAGGGGAAAAATTAGAACAAAAGGTTTGGCAATTGTCAATGTTGTAAAATCACCCATGCATATATCTGGTAAATAAAAACTATTAAAAAAAAAAAAAAAAAAAGGATAGAGGGACATCCAAGATATCCAAAGACAGTTGCTATGTTATCTTAGAATATGTAAGAACAGAGTATATAATATATGTGTTTGTCAGTCTCCCCAAATATAGAATAGCTTTCTTGATTCTGTTTTCATTTTCCCTTGCCCCTCCTCCTCCCATTACTATATGAGATAACAGTATGTTACCTAAGAAATTTGATGATGTCTTTCTACTCTGTATTCCACAGGATGGTAATTGCTATTGACAATAATTGTTCATATTTTGAGATTCATATTATCAATATTCTAGCCAAAATGACCTATTGACTCTTTCCTGAACATGGCATTCCATCTGCTGCCCCTATGCCTTTAGGTGGTGCAAACTTGAGTCAGAAAGATCTGAATTCAAATCTGATTTCCAAAACTTAACTAGCTATGTAATCCTGGGCAAGTCACTTAACCCTATTTGCCTCTGTTCTTCACTAAACCTTTTAAGGCTTCCTAGAATGTGGCTGTATCCCAACATTCCTAGTTCTAACCCTAATATCTCTCCTTCAGACAAACTATACATCAATGAAACTGGAACTCTTGTTACTCTCTGAACAGTTCCTAAGTTTCTTTGCTCCACATTTTCATTCAATATATCCCTTCTTCCTGGAATAGCCTTCCTTGCTCTCCTCTTATTCCTGCCACAATTAGCTTTTCTTAACTACTCTTTTTTTTTTTTCCCCCAGATGAAATTCTAATACCATTCCTTCTGTGAAACCTTCTCTAGCACACCTCTCATCCTCACCAATTGCCTCTGTTCTTCATTGGTAAAAGGGGCTGGAGGAGAAAATGATAAAGCACTCCAATTGTTCTTCCAAGAAAACCCCAAACAGGGCCACGACTGAAACAATTTAAAAAACCACCTCCTGCCTGGTATGCCCTTTCTCCCTGCCTCCACCTCCTGGAATTCCTAAATCCCTTTTAAACTCAGCTCAGGTGTTACTGCCTAATCTCTCTGTCCCGGTTGTTTAGGATTCTCCCCCACCCCATTTGAAATGAACTTTGTATTCACATTGATATATTTTGTAGTTAAGTTTTGTATCTATATTGTTTCCCTCCAAAAGGCAGGACCTGTATTATTTTTGTCTTTTTTTATAATAAGTGCCAAGTATAGTTCCTGGCATATAATATGATTGCTGAATCGAAATGAAAACTTTTAAATAATAACTTGCATTAATAAAGGGTTTTTTAAAATAACAATCCTTTGAATTTACCCAATTTTACAGATGAGAAGATGAGAAAGAAAAAGACTAAATGACTTGTTTATGATCATTCACTAATAAGGGCTGATAAGTACTCCCCTCCTCCCCTTTAACACAATTGTTTTAAGTATTTTGTAAACTCTAGTCTAAAGCATGAATGTTATCAAATGATAACTATTATTACAAATTATCAAAAAATTCCTGATTTTTAGGGTTTGCCAGTTGAATACTGAAACATGACCTTGGTTTTCCTTAGTGTTACTCTCAACCTATCCATGCATTTTGCATGAGGCTTGTGTTGAATTGGAAAAGTTTCCTAGAGGGCTTGCTGCTTATCAGTTTAAACTTCCAGGTTCTTTGGATCTGTGTATGCATAAAAATGGAAAGAATAAAATCAGACCTCCCTATTATATGGAGGCAACGTCTTACCTCATTTGTTCCCTTAATGATACGAAACAGAAGAGATATGATAGAACTTGAAAGGACCAGTGTTATGACCACAGGATAGCTCTATATGGATCTTAGTGAATTTCCCAGGGAAAGAAAAAAACTACTCGGTAGCTTCAAAAGCTCAGGCCTACTGAAGTGTCAAAGGCTTAAAAAAAAAAAAAAAAAAACCATGTAGGATACTCCATTGAATTCTTGCTGTTGCTAGGTACGCTTTTCTTTCTATGTTGGGCTGCCTGGTTCATGTCTGACATCTCTCGATTTGGCCTAAAGCCACATGGAAATTCCTGGAGTGCACTTGTTGACTAAGTTATATAGAAGTCTGTCTAACTTCTCTGAGCAGTCTGCAAGGATGAAGGTTAAGAGTTAGTAGCAGTTTTGTAACTTTTCCTCAAAAGGAGGGTGGTGATGGTGATATTATTTAAAATTTATTCAGTTCCAAATATAAAGGAAAAAACTTCAACTGGAGAAATTCATTTTTAATACCACTTATCAAGTGGCAAATTGGTGATTAGCTGGGAAGTGTGGCAGTGAGAAAAGGAGTATGACAAAGCTATAGATTGTCACTTTATATTTATGTGCAGAGTACATCATGCAAAATGCCAGACTAGACAAATCAAAAGCTGGAATTAAGGTTACTGGGAGAAATATCAACAATCTCTGATATGCAGAAAATACCAGAATGGCAGAACATAAAGAAGAATTAAAAAGCCTCTTGATAAGGGTGAAAGAGGAGCTGGCTTGAAATTAATATCAAAAAAACCTAAAATTTTGGCAACTGATTCTATCACTTCATGGCAAACAGAAGAATATCAGATTTTACATTCTTGGGTTTAAAGATCACAGCAGATAGTGACTGTAGCCATGAAATTGAAATACATTTGCTTCTTGCAAAGAAGCAAATCTGAATAGCATACAGAAGAAACAAAGACATCATTTTGCCAACAAAAGTCTGCGTAGTCAAAACTCGGGTCTTGCCTGTAGCAATTTTTGGCTGTGAGAGAATAAAGAAAACTGAGTGCCACAGAACTACACTTTCAAATTGTGGTGCTAGAGAAGATTTTTTGAGTGTCCCTTAGAGAGTAAAGAGATCACATCAGTCAATACCTAAATAAATTCAGACTATTCACTTCAAAGTCAAATAAAGAAGTTGAAGTGAATAGTCTGAATTAATTTAGGTCAAATAAAAAAGTTGAAGCTTAAAAAACTTTGGCCATATATAAGAGGACAGAACTCATTGGAAAAGACCCTGATGTTGGGAAAGACTGAAGACAAACGGTATGGCAGAGGATGAGATGATCATGAAAGCACTGAACATGAGCTTGGACAGACTCTGGAAGACAGAAGGGCCTGGCCTGCTGTGGACAATGGGGTCATAAATAGTTGGACATAACTGAACAACAACAGGACGTGCTAATGTCACAGTGTAAATATGAGATAACTCCATGTTACAGTGTCAGCATGGTTGGTTGTCTCGAACATCATCACATAAATGGAAATTCTGTGGATGTTTCTGCAGGTTATTCTCCTTATTCCTATTATTGACTTACCCTTCTCCTACAACCTCAGGACTGGTTGCCACAAGGCTGGCAAACAGCAAAGGTCCCATTTCTTTATCGTCAGAACTATTAATAGGCATGCTGAATTCATAAGCTGTGCCATAATCAATAGGTATCATTGATTATTTCCCTAGGAAAGGAACAACTTAAAATATTGATTATTTAGAACACCACATAATTCAAAAGGTGGATGACAGATAAACACTGAGCTTATCTTCCTGGGCAAAGGAATCAAGATAAACTTCAGTACCTTTTTGGCCTGCATTCTGAGTAGTTTAAGCATGTTACTGAATCTATCAGTATGTCATGGTGATGAAACAATATCATCCTTGCACTTGCCTCATTCCCATTTTCTTCCACTGAAACTATTTATGTGCATGTGAAAAAAATAAAGCAACACTCTGACTAAATAATTTTCCATCATTTTGTCAGAGTGATTCAAAAGCACCCTGCAAACAGAGAGCTCTTTAGAAATATCAAATCAGGCATGAACCCTTTTTCCTAGATTGCTTCAGGGCTCTAAGAACTTTGGTTAAGTCAAAATGTACTTATCAATCACTTATGAAGTGCCAGGTACTTGGGATACAAAGACAAGAGTGAAACAGTTCTTGCCTTCCAGAAGTTTGTATTTTATTGTGGAAGACAACATATGGGTAATACAAGATAAATACAAGGAGATTTTCATGGGGGAAGTCATAGGAAACTAGGGGATCAAGAAGAGCTCATTCAGAAGGTAGTGACTGAATCTTGAAGAGCACTAAGGATTCTAAGAGGTGAGGTTAGGAGGAAGGGCCTTCCAGGCATGGATGGGGAACCTGGACAAAGGCACAGAGAGGGGAGATGGAGGGATACACAGTAATTATAAACTGGAATATTGAATGCCTAAAGAGAGTGATATATAATGTGGATGGAAAGGCGGGCTGTAAACAGGCTATGAACAGCTTTAAATAGTAACAAAAAAGGTTAATATGTCATTTTGGAGAAAAAAGGGAGCCACAGGACTTTACTGAGAGAGTAACATGATCAGACCTGTGTTTTAGGAAAATCACTTTGGTATTTGCATAGAAGAGAGATTGAAGTTGAGAGAAGGAAATAAATTAGGGGTCTGCTGCAATTGTCAAGAGGTGATATGGGAGTGGTCCTTATCCTAAAGGGAGGAAGAAAATAGATGTAAGAATGGCAAGATCTCACTTTGACTAAGTAGCCTAAGAACATGTGGAAGGATGCTAAGGTTTGCCAAGATTGTGAACCTGGATGACTAGAAAATTAATGATGTCTTTGATAGAAAGGGGGGAATTCAGAAGAGCAGGATTTGAGCGAAAGAGAATGCGTTCTGTTTTGGACATGTTGAATTTTAAATAGCCATAAAGCACCCAGTTTGAAATGGCTAGTAAGTGGTGACAGGGTAGATCTGTGTATACATAATTTGTTCATCAGATTATAATTAAATTCAGAACAGAGGATAAGGTCAAGAACTAAGTGCAGAGAGGAAAGAAAAAAGGGCCTAAAATAGTACTATGGGATACCCCTACAGTTGGTGATATGACAAAGATGATGGTCCCGCAAAGAAGAATGGGGAGTGTTAAGAGTCAATGTATTTGTTAAGTGTGTACTACTGTGCTAGTGAAAAGTTCAGGATGAAGAAGACTCTGAAGGACTTTTGGGGTTGTTCTTTCAGACTGGATGTTATTGGTAGAAACGGGAAACAGGGTTAGGCTGGGCCAAGCAACTTAGATGACAGCAAGCATGAAGAGAGATGTAAATGCCTAATCATTTTTTGAGACATTATCAATGACAGGCAAACATTATATTCCTTTTTTCATGTGAATGATGATTTCACAAGTATAATTTTATTTATCCTCTAAATCCTGTTTTAAAGAAACAGGGGAAAAAAAAAAAAAAAAAAAAAAAAAAAGGCCCTGAAGTCCAGATCTGTGCTGATGGAAGAAGTACCCACACTGATGACAAAGATCCTTCCAGTATGACATACTCGAAAGAACATCAACTTTGGGAGTTTTGAGATGACAGAAATTGGAGAAAACTGGAAAGCTTCATTTCTCTAAGGCTTAGTTCTTCATCTATAAAATTAGAGAGTCAAAGGTCCTTTCAGGCCTAAATCTATGATTCCATGAGGCTTTGTTTTTTTACCCAAATAGATGGATATGATGTAATCAATTTTTAAAATGGCTAATGTAGTCAAATAATTATACTAGATTTTAAACTACTTGAAATCAAACACTGTTTTTTCCCCCTATCTTTGTATCCCCTATAGTACTTAGCCCCAGTGTGTTATGAATAATAAATGCTCAATAAATACTGGCTGAAGGAATGAATAGAGAATCCTCCTGAAGGAGAATCTATGTTTTTCTCTCTCTCACACATAGAGATATATGCCACTCTTCAAACAAAATAACTATTGACCCACCATCAGAAATTGTTTTAAATGCCTGTACTCTTATATTCGCCTGTATTGTCTCTTATTCAGTTCTCCTTGGGACTACTAGTCTGCAAGTATGAGGTGGAAGCCTAGGTGGACAGTTAGTGGTAAATATAATATGTAGGTAAATATAATATGATCTCATGGCAGATAATCTTTTGAAAATAAGTAATTAGGGGGCAGCTAGCTGGCACAGTGGACAGAACGCTAGCCTTGATTTCAGGAGGACCCGAGTTCAAATATGGTCTCAGACACTTGGCACTTCCCTGCTGTGTGACCCTGGGCAAGTCACTTAACCCCAGCCTCAGGGAAAAAAAAAAAGAAAGAAAGAAGAAAGGAAGGAAGGAAGGAAGGAAGGAAGGAAGGAAGGAAGGAAGGAAGGAAGGAAGGAAGGAAGGAAGGAAGGAAGGAAGGAAGGAAGGAAGGAAGGAAGGAAGGAAGGAAGGAAGGGAAGGAAGGAAGGGAAGGAAATAAGTAATTGACACATAAAACTGTAGAATGTTGGAGTCACAAGGGACTTTAGACATCATCTGATCCAACTCCTTCATTTTCCGGATGAGGAAGCAGAGGCCCAGAAAAATTAAACTTCCTCCTCAAGATTATGTAATAATATAATTATTACAGTAGCAATAGTAGGAAGAAAACTCAGAATTACAGACTCCTCACTTAGTACTATTTGCACTAAAATGCAATATCTTTATCATTAGTGTTACCAATTATTTTAGATAAATAGGGAAAGAAGATAATAGGGAGATGATGAAATTTCAAATTTTATATCAAGTCAGAAGCAGCTGTTAGAAATCTCCAATTTCCAGTAAAGTGATTAATACAGCCTTTATATAGTTCTAACACACTGAGCAGATACTTATAACATGTTCTTTGTTCTTCCTAGGGTTAAAAATGTATTAATTATGCTTTGAGATAAACTACAGTATACTGGCTTTGGGATTTTGAGTACAGGCAGTGCTACAAGTCAAACACTCAGAGACAAATGTAGAGCCACCCATGGTAGATGATGACCTATCAGGAGGACATGGACTTTTTGAGTTATTTCACTTGTGGCGATGTCTTTGCAGTATTATCCATATCCAAGCATTTGTGAGACATAAGGCTGTCTAAGATTATGTATATATCTTCTTACTGTGGAACAATTGTTTCCAGGGAAAGATAAACCAATTAAAGCAAATAAATTAGTCACAAAAGTGGGAAAAATTAAACACCCAAAGATGACTGGTTTAGACAGAAAACAAACCCAAAAGCTTGAACTAATTCACAATCACATGTTGCACATGTGTGCAAACCTTTTTATCTCCTACCATATAATATGTGGCCATGCACAGTAAACAATGAATAAAAACCCAAGAGAAAGCTTTCTTTTCCTTTTCTACTTCCACCAGAAATAGAGATAGGCTGGCAGGACAAATGGTGATAGGGCAAGAGAATAGGGGAGTGGCTAAGTGTCTGATGGCGGTTTAAGATCTACTAACTATGTGGATCAACAGTGGCCTTCCAGTCTCATAGCCTTTAACCTGCCAATCATCCAGAAAACAAAATGTTTTGTGATTCACCTCTTGCCTCCCTTTCCATGTGTTTGTTGGGGAGAGACAGGGAAAAATACCCCTCACTTAAAAAAAAAAACAAAAACAAAAAAAACCCACCACATTTCTTTAAAAGGCATGATTTGCCTACCAAGTAACTTAGGTCCCTCTTTTGCTAATTCATTAAGTGGTTGGAACAGTTCTGGATAAAGTAGCTAACAGAGATTTAGTGATGTTTTAATAGAGGCCTGATTCCTTGCCTTACCCCAGATTACTCTCAGGGCTTTAGGAAGGCTCTGATGGCTACAAGAGAGCATAGTCATTGCCCACTGAAGAGAATGTGGGAGCTGTCACGCTTTGTTTTTCTGCTTGTTAAATCTGAATGCTCCTAATTAGTTATCTTGCCTGCTAAAGCCTGGGTGAACAATGGAGAGGAGATCAGAGGTGGGGAGAGGCTATGAATACATGTTACCCAAGCTGCTAAGGGTGGAGTAGCTGTTAACTTGGTTGTAGTCACTGGGGTACTGTGTTTTGATGAGATCTGGATTCAAAGCAATCAGTCCTTGTGTGAATAAAGGTCATCACCTGTTACTTCTTCGGTTAAAGGGCAGCTGTGCTACGATGCCCCTTTGGGCAGGCCTATTGTTGGCAGAGTCAGTGAATAGAGAGGAAGAAGAATAATGTTCCCATATTACGTTTGGGTGATGGCTAGGGTTATACTAAAATAGCATAATTTGCTTTAAGAAATAATGCAGTGAATGAAGTGTATGGGGAAAAAAAAAAAAAAAAAAAAAAAAAAAAGGAGCTTCAAAGTGCATTAAAAAGGGCTTTAAGGAGCGCTTGCCCTCAGCCAGAAAGCCTAATAAAAATCACAGCCAGGTCTAAAGTTGTGATTATTTCCTAACACAGCAAGTCAGACAAATGTTCAGGTTACATATACTATAATTTCCTGAGTACTGGAGGTGAATGGAAGAAATGGGAGGTCATTCAATCAATAACATTTACAGCTCACCATGTATGTGCATAAGGACAAATCTTAATAGTCTACACTCCTGAAAGAAAGCAGACTTCAGATCAGCCAAAACATGGCAAATAAATCAAAAATCACTTTTAGTTTGCTTTGTGATGACAGCATGATTATTTTGCAACAATCAACAATTGCAAACAATTTTTGTTTGTTTTAGTTAACTTTACTATTAGTTTGCATTTCCTGAGCACATACTGACCAAGGCAGCAAAGGAAGACATCAAGGTCTACTGGGAAGAAAAAAAATGAAAAATTTACTTTTTTTGGGTTCTCATTTTGCTTAATTAAGTCATCTTATTGGTAAATGAAGTGTGCTGAGGCAGTGTGGTGTCCCTACAATAAAATTAGCCCTAGGCAAACCTGTGAAGTATATTTTTGGGGTCCCCTTCCTCCTCTGTGGTGATACCTGGCAGCTCAGGGCCTTAGACTGTGGCTGAGTGTCCTATCTAGTCTGCCATACTCCTGAACTTACTTGACTCTCCTTTTACATAAGAATTTACAAATTCTCTGTTTTCCAACCAGAACTTTGGGAGAAGGCTGACTAGAACCACTCTAACAAACTAATTCAAGTTAAATTATTAATAAGTAATATGTTACATGTTTAACATATATTGCATTACTTGTTGTCTAGGAGAGGGAGATGGGGGAAAGGGAGAAAAAATTTGGAACACAAGGTTTTGAAGGGGTGAATGTTGAAAACAATCTTTGCATGTATTTGAAAATAAAAAACTACTACCAAAAAATGTGTTACTATCTCAGATAATATACCTGAGTTTCCAAAGAGTCCTTAAGTAGCCCAAAGGCTTCACTGTAGTGGATCAACTCAATTTCAGGGATAGAGTCATTTAATCTCTCAGTTTCCTTATCTGCAAAATAAGGGACTAGATAATCTCTCTAAGATCTCTTCTAGCTCTGATTATGGCATGCTAATTAAATCCTTCAGGTTTGTAAGAAGAACAATGTTTCACAATATTCTAAGAGAAAAAAAATGCTTGTTTATGAATACCTCAGTATTTTAAGAATCTTCATGATGTGAATATTCATTCCCTGGAGATAGTAGATCTCCATATGCCATAGTAGAAATCTTTTGAGAATTCCAGGGGCAAAATGATCCTTACCTAATCATCACTTGGTGGCCAGCCAAATTTACAATTGATAAATTGCCCCAACTATTCTAGTCCTCAGATGGCATTAATAGATACCATGCTTGAAGCTCTTCCAGCATGGCAGCATGGCAGCATGGCAAAGTCTGTGCTGACTCAGTGTTGCTTCTCTGCCATGAGAAGGCTAGAATAGCAGAGATATTTATTGGAGGTATGAGATCTAACAAGAAGAAGAAAAAGAAACGGAATTACAAATTCTATTTATTCATCCATCTATTGACTATCTTTCACCTGGATTTTGATTTTACAGGTATGATGATCTACCAACTGGAAACTAGGCCCTAATACTAATGCAGATTGACAACTTACCTCATGGCCTAAATGAATCTAGATCACTGCCCACAATGAAGGGGAGAAGAAGCAGGATTTGAAACCAAAACTTTCTAACTTCCAGAGCCAATTCTCTAGCCACTACGGCATGTTGTTGCTCATTTAATTAATTATGTACTTAAGGGATATGTCTTGGTGTAGGCCTGAGGATCTGAGAATATTATGAACAGAAATTCATCTAACAAAATTCTAAGATTAATTGCACCACCTTGTCATGTCCTCCCGACTCCAAGGCCAGTGCTCTCTCCACTGCACCATCTGATTGCCCGGATACCATATCTCAGACATCCCCTAACTTCCCAGAATTTGAATATCTTGTCTTCTTTTAAACATATTATCCTTTCCCATTAGATACTTTAGTATCTAATTAGTCAAGAGTTTTATTGACTATGAGTTTTGTTCATCCTGATAAAGAAAAAATTTAAAATGCTGATCTGATCAACAATTTGCTTTGCTCAGTTTCTTATAATCTGAGATCCCCAATAAGGAAATTATCTTTTAGCTGAATAAAGAAATTATGAGGTTGGGTACAGAATGATCAACTCAGGTAGAATTTTATCTTGGTAATAAATATCAGTCAATAGTTAGGAGCCAGACAGCTACAACTTTCATAGGACAATGAAGTGAGTTCTGATTGCTAAGCAAGAATGAAATATTTCGGGTCTTAATATTTCTACTCAAAGATTTTGTTATCAAGTGAATAGGTAATATCAACCAAAATGTCTGAGTAGAATTTGTTATATTAGCTTCATATGAACTCAAGGTAAAGAAATTATTTAAAACATTAAAAACTGTTAAAGTAGTTGAAGACCCTTATCCAAATATCAATTTAGTCAAATTGCTAAAGCTTTAAAGAGTGTTATCTTTACAGTACACATGAACACCTAACATGTGTATTGTGCTTAAAAGCTTGCAAATACCTTACATATATCATGACTTAAATTTTGTGTTTGTATCTTGACTATTTTGTATAGTGTGTGGAACATTGCAGGCCACATGCTTGCTGACTGTTTGATTTCATTTGAGTCCGGCAACAACTATTCCTTAAGGAAGGCTCTACAGGTATTACTTTACCTCTTTAACAAAGGAAACTAATGATCAGATAATGACTAATTACTAAGTTTCAGTGGAAAGATTTGGATCCAAATCTTCCTCATTCCAGGTCTAGTACTTATGTTGTACTTTTATAGTCCATCTAAGCCTGTGTTATTAATTTTCTGTGTATTATAACATATTTTATATCCTAAGATATTAGAATGAAATCTCACATTTTCCTCTTTAATATCTGCTAGCTGGATGACCATGAGGCAAGTCACCTAATTCTTCAGGGCTTTAAGTTCCTCATCTGTAAAGTGAGACTGATACTACTAAAAATCTCTATTTTATAGGATTGTTTTGAGGTTCAAATAAGATAATGTAAGCAATTTATAAATCTTAAAGTATTACATACAAATATCTATTATTTCACTAGATTCATTTTTAAATTATTTGTATCTTACCATATAGCTGATCATGCCCTATTAACTGGATTACTCCCACCATCTTTTTGTTAGTTATTTTTAGTCATGTGAGTCTTTTTGGCTCCTTTGGGGGTTTTCTTGGCAAAGACACTGAAATGGTTTACCATTTCTTTAATTTTGCAAATGACATAATTGTGGCAAACAGGATTAAGTGACTTGCCCAGAGTCATACAGCTAATATATGTTTTTGAACTCAGGAAAATGAGTCTTCCAGACTCCAGACCCAGCACTTTATCCACTCTATAACCTACTTGCCCAACAACTTAACTCCTATTAACCTATTGCCTGAATGAAGTTGTAGAAAATAGTGAAACCATGATGACTGAGGTTCACTACAAATGCATGTGACATTTTAATAACTGGGCCCTCATTTGAAGCAAAGCAATCCTTTTATACCTCCCTAAATGATTTACCATTACATTCACCACAGCAGCTTTCTAACCCCTTATTCAACAAATTCTAATGGCTCCCTATGACTTCTAGGACTCATTATAAAACCCTCTATTTAGTGTTCAAAGCCCTTCCTAACCTGACTACTTCCTACCTTTATTTCTTATACTTTACTCCCGAATCCTCTGTGCTCCACAGTCTGGTGATATTGGTCTCTTTGCTGTTCCTCAAACAAGAGTGTCTCCTTGTACTGTGCATTTTCACTGGCTGGCTTCCATGATCAGAATTCTCTCCATCCTAATCTCTGGCTCCCTTCAAAACCTAGTTAAAACCTCACCTTCCATAAGAAGTCTTTTGTAATTCCCCTTTATATCAATGTCTTCCCCCAGTAATTATCTTTAATTTATCATATATCTCCACACCCCCCCATACCTATCACACACTTAAAAGATACTTAAATGCTTGATCTGACTTAACTATCTTATTTCTACTATAAGTTAGGACTCCATTTTACCTAAACATTGATAAACGTTTGTTGAATGAATACAAGGACAAATTCCTTCTTAGAGGTTTGTAGCTTGGGTTTTATAATAAAAGTCAAGAATAAAATGGAATTTACAAAATATAAATTTGCTTTCCAGAAAATTTTGTAGAAACATGCATGTTCTCTCCACTGTATTCTTTTAGAAGGTCATGGTGTTATCAAATAAACCATGAAACACTAGATAGCAGCTAAAATGGCAAAGCACATTTGAGGGGTTAGAGTCAATTTACAGGATGTCCTTTTCTAGCACCCATGATTCTTCCAGCAGTGTAACAGTCTATTTTCTCTCTTGGAAAGAAATTTTCTTTCTCTTTCAATATATACTTTTTTTTTTTTTTTTTTTTTTTTTTTTGGTAGAGACAATCTGATTAAAATTTATTCTTAAGGAGGTTGTAGAAGAAACCTTTCAGTATAGATAGGATGGGTAGAGATCAAAAGCTAAATCCAATTTAATGCCCTTCTAGTAGGAGTAGTAATTGAATTAAACTTCTTCTAAATATGGTAAATTTGGAGATCACATAAAGATAAGCACAAAGAATCAGGTTAGAAAAAGCTGTCAAACCCAAGGAAGCCTTGTGACTCTTGTCTTTCCCCTACCACAGGGGAGTTTGATAAGCTGTTGATTGCCTCTATCACTTTACCACTAAGGTTGAGAACTGATTAAACAGCTTAAAGGCTCTGGGGGATAAAGGTCTGGGTCTACCAAGGTGACTGACTGCTGCTTCTGATTTAAGCTACTTGCTATCTAATGGCTGGATTATTAAAAAAGCAGCAGCAGGACACAGAATAGTCTTATAAAAATGGACTTCTGCAAGATGGCTATGATAGTCATTTTAACATAAATGTAGAATTACTCCTATTTTGGCTATTTTATCTGATAACAAAAGTTGGTTTTGAAAAACTTTTTTAAAGAAAAGTCACTCTGCGGATCTTTTCCAAGTAATTCCAAGTATCATAATTTCCATCACTTAGGGGCTTTAAAAGTTAATTCCTTTAAAAAGTACTTTAAGAGATACCATGGGCAGGTATATAAACAAAATAAGCAAAAATATCTATCAGCATTGTAACTATGATTATTTCCCTAGGAATCATCTGGACAGAAAAGCAAATTACAAATGCTTTTCTTTTTTCTCTATACTAAGGATTACTCTTCAGTTGCATGATAAACAAATATGATGTCCATCATTTCCTAAGCAGCAGAGTCTAAAGATTCTTGCTGGGTTTCTGTCTGCCATCAATGAAGATATCTTTATTTCTATGCTACATTCTATGCTACATATAGCTGATTCCTTTCAAACAGCTTCAAAGAATCTTTGCTTACTCCAAACAGGAAAATCAAAAGAATTCTTACCAACCACTTCAATATTTGCAGAGAACCTATTGTGTGTAATAAGACTAATGTCTTATGACAAATATTAATTGGGTTACACACACACACACACACATTTATCTATTTATGATGACAGGTCCTAATACCCTGAGTTCTTTGGATATAAGGCTCAGTTGTATTCCCAAGCCTAATATAATGCCTTGTGTAATAGGTACTTAATACGTGTCTATTATATGGAATTATTCTTAAAGATTCTATGGATTATATTTATGTGGGGCAGGTAAAGTACTTAACTATTTAAAAAAATTTTAAGATCAAGCAAGAAAAGAAATGTCCAATGAATGGAAGGGATAATAAGTTCAGTAGGAATTCAGGGGCTAGCAGAAACTGTCAATTTTCTCTGCTTCTCTGGTTCTTCAGGGTGGTTTGAGTTTTCAACTGGAGATGGTGGAAATGGTTTGAACAAAGCTAGTGAGGGCTGACAGTGTAGATAGGGCATGTGTATGCTAGAATGGGCAATCAAGTCTAGGGGCAGTGAAGGCTTCATGTAGGTAGTACTGGAAGGTAAAATTAGAAAGGTAAATATGGGCCAAATTTTGGAGGTCTATATATTATACAAATGGGCAGGAAGGAGAAATCTTGGAAGCTTCTGAAACTGGAGTAAGAGGAGCAAAGCAATGTTTTAATTCTAGTCTGTCAATGAATCAGCCTGAGAAGTGCTGAGGGTGGGAGGGACACTTAGGATCTTCTCTCCAAGGAAGAGTATGATAAGTAATCCTCCTGCTTTCTCAAATAACGGTTTTATCATAACCTGGCAGGAAAATGGAATTTGGGAGCATTTGACCCAGGAAATCCTTAACTATTCCCTAAAATGAATGGTTATGTCTCTGTGAGAGGAGTTAAATTAACAAGAAATGGAGGGGAAATAAAACATATGACAGGTACAGAAAATGGAAAAATAGGAAGAAAAAACAACTTTAAAGATATTAAAATACTTTATAGTGAAATATTTATTTATTTCATTTCTTTACCACTACTTATTCTTTGAGCTTCTATAACCTGGCTTCTACCTAACATTATTGGATTTCTGCTTTATCTCCTTCAATCTTTCTGTTATAGTTGAAATTGTTGATCATTCCCTCTATCACAAAGCATTCTAATAATTTAGTTCCTATTTTATATTTGCTTTCCTAAACTGAATGGAATGTTGTGGTCAGAGTTTACCTAAATTTTAGCAATGCTTTTGGTAAGATATCCTATAAACTATTTTTGTAGAAGATAATATATAACTACATGGCTTCAAAAGTAGTTGGTATCTTTTTTTGGGGGAGAGGAGGAGGGCAAAGCAATGGGATTTAAGTGACTTGCCCAGAGTCACACAACTAGGAAGTATTCATCTAGAGGCTGGATTTGAACTCAGATCTTTATGAGCCCAGGGCTGTCCTCTATCCACTGCATCATTTAGCTGCCCTCAAAATTAACTGGAAAGCTCAACGCAAAGAGTAATTGGTTCAATTGCAATATAGTAAGAAGTGTCCAGTGGAATGCCAAAGGGATCTGTTTGAACCAAGTTAGATGTTAGGAGAAATAGCCCAATAATTAGAACTGTGTGTCATCTGAGGAGTCTAGTGGAAGCTGACCTAAATGATTAAGCAAAACTTACTGCATTTAGGTCTTCTGAGTTTGTAGCTCAATTTTTTTCTTTCCTGGCTCTTGACCACTTAAATCTTTCATAAACCAGTAAGATAGGAAAACTTTTTTTTTTTACCTTAAATATGGGGTATATTTTTTAGGTTTTCAAATTTAAAAACAGGGGACTGAATGAATATCATCAAAAGGTTTAACTTTCTCCTACCTTGCAGATCTTTGCTTTTTATTTTATTTTTTACACTAATGCATATCTGTGAAATCCACTGAGTTTGATAAGCCATAATAAAAACTTAATAATAATAATAAATTTTAAAAATTAGCAAAGGGGAGACTTTTTCAAGGGAGAAGATAAAAAGGAAACCCTAAGATAATTTACCTGCTGTAGGTCCGCAAGAGAGTACAGATGGATCTGTTGAAGGAGGTATTCTCTGGGGAAAATTCTGAAAAAAAGGAAAACAATACGAGTAATTGGTGAAGTCATAAGTCTTAATTTTTCTTGGAAGTCTCTAAAATCCCACAAAACTAGTTTGTTTGTTTTTTTTCCCCTAGAGATTTTCTAGAGATACTGCTAATACTAGTGGAACATAGCTAATTAAACTTTTCATTAATGAGTTGTCTTGTATCTCTGATAAATGATGATCAATCATGTGAACAAAGTGCAGGTTACAAAATAAACTCCCAATAACAAACTACATTTTTATATAATAGTAACAGAATTTAAGAGGCAATAATATAAAGAAAAATACCTTTCTAAGTAACCACAAAATATATATAATACTTAAGAGATCTACCTACTGAAATACACAAAATATTTGTATATAACCAATTATAAGTCTTTCTTAAAGAAATCAAGAATAATTTAAAAGCTACAGAAATATCAGTACTAATGGCTAGACTGTACTAATATAATAATAAAAGATGGATATTACCAAAGCCAATTTACCATTTTAATGCTATACACTAAGACTATAAGTGTAGATAAAATAATAAAATTCATTTGGAGAAAACAAACCACTATAATATCATGGGAAACAATAGAAAATGTTAGAGATACAGGGAGTATAGTACTTCTAAACTTCCAACTACATAATAAAACAGCAGTCATCCAAACCATTTGGTAATGGTGGAATACAAATACAAATACCAAGCTAAATCAATGGAAATTACTAGATAAGGGAGAATCAAACAACAGAACTCAATTATTCTGGGTTTGACAAACTATAAATTAGTTAGAAAAGAACTTTCTTAGGGACCGACACAACACCATATACCAAGATAAGATCAAAATGGGTCCATGATTTAGGCATAAAGAATGAGATCATAAATAGATTAGAGGAACAGAGGATAGTGTACCTCTCAAACCTGTGGAGGAGGAAGGAATTTATGACCAAAGGAGAACTAGAAACCATTATTGATCACAAAACAGAAGATTTTGATTACATCAAATTAAAAAGCTTTTGTACAAACAAAACTAATGCACACAAGATTAGAAGGGAAGTAACAAATTGGGAAAATATTTTTACAGTTAAAGGTTCTGATAAAGGCCTCATTTCTAAAATATACAGAGAATTGACTTTAATTTATAAGAAATCAAACCATTCTCTAATTGATAAATGATCAAAGGATATGAACAGACAATTCTCAGATGATGAAATTGAAATTATATCTACTCATATGAAAGAAGGTTCCAAATCACTACTGATCAGAGATATGCAAATTAAGAATAAATAAAGGAATATTATGACCTTAATATTAAAGATCATACCATGAAAAAATAAGAATGGAATATATCATCGGCTGATCATATACCTTTCATATCTGGTAAGAGATATGTTCTTAACCAAACAAGGGATAGACAAAAGTACAAAAGATAAAATAGATAACTCTGATTATGTGAAACTGAAAAAAAAAATTAGGACAAATAAAATCGATGCAACAAGGATAGGAAGAGAAACAATCAAATAAGGAAAAAAAAATCTTTATATCATATTTCTCAAATGAAGGTCTGATATTCAAGATAAATATATAACTAACTAGACTTAAAAAAAAAAAATGGCACTCTCCAGTAGATAAATGGTGTAAGGACTGGACAATTCACTTTTTTTTTGATGAGGCAATTAGGGTTGATGACTTGTCCAGGGTCACACAGCTAGTATAGAGTCAAGTGCCCGAGGCCGGATTCACATCTTTCTAACTCTAGAGCTGCTATACCTATAGCTAACTACTATACTACCTGGCTGTCTGCTCCTAGACAGTTCTTAAAAGCAATATTGCAAACTATTAACAACCACTTGTGTCTCAAATTTTAAATTTTAATTTATAATTTTTTCATTGATATATAAAATAAAGAAGCTGCTAAGAAGGGAAATCAGCAATAATCACAATTTTTCCTTTCTCATCACCCATATCAAGGAGACCAAAGAGCATCCCAACTTAAGACAAGTGAACATGACCTTGACTTAACCTGGCATAGTGCAGATAATAAAAATATGGAAGGCTGGCACAGAACTAAAAAGATTAGGACTAGCAACCCTATGCTTAAAGGTCAATCATAACCACCGAAAACAAGCCAGAGTATTTTAGCAATACTGAAGGGAAGGGAAAACTCTACTATCTATCCCACCTCAAACAGAAACCACAACTGTTTTTATGTATCTTCACACTCACATTCTCTCCCTCCCCTCTCTCCCCCTCTCCTTTCTTCTCTCCCTCTCCCCCCTCTTCTCTTTCCCTTCCTTCTCTCCCTCCCCCCCCCATTTTCTTTTTGAACAAGATTTGCCCAGGGTCACAAAACTAGGATATGTTAAATGTCTGTGCTGAGGCTGGATTTGAATTAAGGTCCTTCAGATTCCAGGGCGGTGCTCTATCCACTGCACCATTTCAATATCCATACATTCTCTTTTTATGTATATGAAGAAGAAATATGATTTCTTAAGAGTAGGTACTTCAGCAGTACAAGCATATATACCCAATGAACAGCTTTTATGATGTTGAATAACTTACTGAATATTTTAGATCACTTTTAAGAAAATCAAGACCGAAAGAACTTCCTTAGTTTTGAATAGGGCATCTGCATTCATCTCTTTGGTCATTCCCACAATAATATATTTATAGCTATGAGATGTTAATTTAAAAAAAAAAACAACACTTTATTTTCTTAACCTTTCTTATCTTCAGTTTCGCCTAGAGAGAAGGAAACTAGTATAGAATTGATGCCAAATATTCTACTTCTTAAATGAGATATATGCTGCCTACATGGACCATAATGAGTGATGAGGGCTGTTAAAATATGTATAATCATTATAGAACCCTGAACAGAAGAAAAGATGGAGAGAAAATGTTCTCAATGCTCTGGTAGATCCCATTTCTGATCCAAGAGATTTTAAGTTTGTCCTTTAAAAAAATTTTTATTAAAAATGTTATTAATAAATTAATTACAATTAACTTTTAAATTCCCTTGAGCAGTGGTAAAGGGAGTATGAACAGAATGCATGTTATAAAACAACCAACAAAACAAAAAATCCCAAAGAACCAACAAGCCAAAGGGATGTTTTAAAGTGACTGAAGTAATATGTCCAGGTTATATACCCAAATAAGATGGAGGAATAGATATTTTCTTCTATACTTGGAAATTTTTCAACCTCTCTAAAAATGAATGATATGCAAGAAATAAAGCAATTTTGGCTCTCTCCATGGTCTAGGACACCAAGAAATCGAAGAAGGATTTGGACAACACAAGGAGCTAAAAACAGCAGAATCTCTAACCTCCAAGGTGTTTACTCAGCACTTCTGCCCTGCACTGTCAACCACATTCCCAGCACTAAGGCTGAACAAGCCAGCACAACAGTTTGCAAGAAAACTAAACTTTAGACTTTTTTAGACCCCATTCAAATGACTGAAATTTATATAAGATTAGCTCTATTCTACAAAAGAACTTGACCAGAGAATGGAGGAGCAGAATGAAAAGGACAGGAATCTGAGGCTTAAAGAGAAAAACTCATTTTTTTAGATTTCTATGACCAGTACTCAGCACAATGCTGTATGTATGGTTTTATAAAGTTTAATAAATGATTTTTCATTCATTCATCATTTGAATCATGTCTAATTCTAGAATTTATAATTTAAGGTTTGGATAACTTCTTATTTCTCAATTGCATACCTGGTCCTATTATCTTCAATAAATTTGTATAGTAATGATTCATTATGATTCATGCATGCTACCTTTGTTGTTTTTTGTCATTTCAGTCACGTCTGAGTTTTTGTGACTCCATTTAGAGTTTTCTTAACAAAGATACTAGAGTAGTTTGCCATTTTCTTCCCCAGTTCATTTTATAGATGAGGAACTGTGGCAAACAGGGTTAAGTGACTTGCTCAGGGTCACACAGCTAATAAGTGTCTAAGGCCACATTTGAACTCAGGAAGATGAGTTTTCCTGACTTAAAATCTGGCATTCTATCTACTGTGCCACCTAGCTGTTCCAGGTATTGTATTGTTTCTATTCTAGAACATCTACAAACAGGTTTCATATATATTCCTACTGCTTCTCCTTTTAGGCCATAGGTTCTAAGAGAAGGAATCGGCCTTATGATTTCTTTCTGAATTATTCTAAATATAGTTTATTACTATGTTTTCTCTGAGGTGAGTAATAAGTGCTGATTGAATTAATTATAGGACTGGAAAATAAATCTCTGGAAAGGTTGAAGATCAAGGACTATTATGCTTGGAAAAAAGAAGGTGGTCAAGGTACTTAATAACAGTTTTAAAGTATAAAAAAAGGCTTTTATACAGATAATAATAACCAACTCTTCTAATTTACTGAAGCTAGAAGTAGCAGCATGCTAGTAGTAATTAGGTACTGCTTAGTTTATGAAATCAGATATGAGGAAAAATATCCTGACTGTGAGAAATGTTAGATGCCAAAATGAATACTAAGGAATATTATGATACCACGTATTAGAGGAGACTGCTATTTAAAGGAGGAGGGCAAGGGGAAGAAATGATTCTCATGTGTCTAAGATGATTTTGGGCTACCTGAAAACAGAGGTAGGAATAAGATTACTTCTCCAAGTCCCTGCCAGTAGGATGCTTTTATGATTTTTGACAATGTCTCCTCCTTTCAAGTCATACTGAATTTGCAAGATTGCTTCTAATGTTTTTCATAGAACTTTAAATAGGATATCAGCAAAGGAAGCATAGTTAAAAAAAAAAAAAAAAGACTTGATAACAGAGCTTAGAAAACTGATTAGTAATAACTTCCCTGCTGATTTATAACTGGGCTACCTAAGTAATAATAAGACTTAGACTGTTTGACTGGAGCGCTCTAGTATAAGTGGGGTGGGAAGATTGGTTGTGGAGAGATCCCAAATCTATAAGGGAGGCTCTTGATTCTATAAAAATAGGTCTGTTGTAAGCTTCCTTTAGTATCTAAGATTCCTATACCACATAGCACAAAAAAAATGACAGATAAATTCCTCAGCAATGACTAGGAGAACTTATAGGGGAATTGGGGGCAAATTCTTTAGGCTCAAATTTCATGCCCACTTTCCCTTGAATTCACACAAGAAAAGATGTTTAGTCATGTATAAAAACTAAGGTTCAAAAAACACCAGAAAATAAGTCAGAGACCCCAAATCTCACAACTAAATTCATACCATCTTAAGACAATCTTAAGCAATTTGCTTTCTCTGGCTCCTTCAAATAATTTCTCCTATAACATCCACCTTTTCAAATAAAAAAATTGCAATGCTGTGCTTTTCATTGAAAGAAAAATATAGCAGTAATAATTTCCTTTGTGCCCTGGATACTATGCCACAGGGCCAGATCTAAATGTTACCTCCTTTATTACCTTCTAGCAAACAGTATCTTTGCTGCAGGTGAGTGCTACTTATGCTCTAGGCAGGTTGTACTGCTTTGCTGATTACTTTCTAAATAGTAATTGATCTTTGTGTTCTAAAAGTCCATTTATGATGTGTTTGGGCAATATTCCTCCAACAGATAACTATGCCAACAGCAATACTGAAGACATTGCAAAGTAATCTAATCAGATCTGACACTCAAGTCAAAGAGATTTAATAAGCTGTAAAAACTATAACTCCCTTGCCAAACTAGGAAAATTGGGTTAGTTAGCAGGTGGCACCATCCAGTTCTTTTGTACCAAAGGGAAACTGCTATGGCCTCATAAAATTAGGCTGGCCCAACCATTTCACATGTGATTTTCATTTCATCATCTTCAGAACTCCATGACCTACTGTGGAGGCAAGCAAGACTTCATTTCCCAATTGCTATAATGACTTGGGAGGAAAAATGAAAATTAAGTGGGGAAAAAAAGGCCACACATGAGACTAAGTCTCTTTATTATTCAGCAGGTGCCTTATGTCAAAAACACAGAGATAACTAAGTCTGAAATCAAAGGCAAGAAAGGGTTAATTAAGACTTCATTTCATTTTACCACATTAATACTATGTCAAACTTATCAGCACTTAGCCTATGTGATCTTAGAGGTCTTCAACTTAACTTCTGCCAATATCAAACATCTATAAGTAAAAACAACTGTCATGTTTTTAAGGCAGGAGTTTTTAAGATTGGATGTTGCTGTTGTTTCTTTAAGACTCAATGTTTTTTAGAGTGGTAGTTAATAAACTTTTGATCAGGAACTTCTATCCTGAAGAAAATTTTAAGCAAAGCCTTCCATATGCAAATTTACTTATTTAGAAATTATATACAAATACAACTGTAATCATAATTATATACATTATAAAATTTTTACAAAAATAGAAATGACAAAGAATGCTATGGGTAGGAGATTGCAATAGTCATTCAGGTGAGAAGTAAGAAAAACTTGAGAGAGGCTGGTTAAGCCAGAAAAGGGGCAGATGGGAGAGCTAGGGAGGCAGTGCTTTGTGGATGAGGTGCAAAGGAGAATGAAGGATCAAAGATGACAATGAAATGAGAAGTCACAGAGTGACTCGAGAGGCTGGTGGCCTAGACACTAACATGGAAGGCTGAAATGAGATGTGAGGTGAAGATATTTTTGGTCCACCTCTACCTGCTTGCCCTAGGTCCCAGCCAGAACCAAAAGGAGGAAAGAGACTCCCCCGGTCACTGTCAGGACCCGGAGCCCAGCTTGCTGCAGCACCTGTGTGATCACAAGCTGATTTGGGGGGCAGGTCCAGAATGTTCTCAATGGTACCTTGATAGTCGCAATGGGGAGGGACCTGAGGGCCAATGGCTGACTCAGAAGTGAGGAGGATGGAGAGCTTACCCAGCAAAGACGAACAATGACCGGGGAGGATGTTGGGAGGTAAGAAGAGAGATGACTGTACTGGAGTCACGAGTGGCTAGCTCAGGGAAGGCAAGCCTAGTGAGATGGTAAAATAGAGTGCCCAACTTGGTGTCAGGAATATCTGAGTTCAAATCTTGCCTAGACACTTGCTACCAGCTGTGTGGTTCTGAGAAAGTCACTTAATCAACTCCTGTATTCATAAAATGAGGGAGCTACATTCCACAGTCTTTAGCATACCTTTCTATTCTAAAATATATGATTCTATAAACCTGTCTTCCCACCTCTGATTGGATGATTACATTCTTTTTAGGGCCAAATCACACCTCCTCTAGAGTGATGTCCTTATCTCACATGTCTGATTATTGAAAATAAATGGTAATACATCCAAGGTTTCTGATAGAGATCTCATTTATAAAATTTTTAAGAGATAAGTGATCAAAAGATATGAACAGACAATTTTCCAATGAAGAAATTAAAGCTATTTCTAACCATGTGAAAAAAAAGTTCTCTAAATCATTATTGATTTGAGAAATGCAAATTAAGACAACTCTGAGGTACTACTTCATGCCTCTCAGATTGGCTAAAATAAGAGGAAAAGATGATGATAAATATTGAAGGGGATGTGGGAAAACTAGGACACTAATATATTGTTAATAGAATTGTGGACGATCCAATTAATTGTTCTGGAAAGCAATTTGGAAATATGCCCAGAGCACTATCAAACTGTGCATACCCTTTGATACAGCACTGTCTCTACTGAGTCTGTATCCCAAAGAGATCACAAAAAAGGGAAAATAACTCACCTGTGCAAAAATGTTTGTAGCCCTTTTTGTAGTGATAAGAAACTGGAAACTGAGTGATGCTCATCCAGTTAAGGAATGGCTGAATAAGTTATGGTATCAAGAATGTTATGGAATATTATGGTTCTATAATAAATGATCAGTAGGATGATTTTCAAGAGGCTTGGAGAGATTTACATGAACTGATGCTAAGTGAAGTGAGTAGAACCAAGAGAACATTGTACATAGCAACAAGAAGATTATGTGATGATCAAGTGTGATGGACCTGGATCTTTTCAACAATGAGGTGATTCAGGCCAATTCCAATAGACTTGTGATAGAGAGGACTATGGGGACTGAATGTGGGTCACAACGTTGTTGTTTGGTTGCTTTTTTTTTTTCTTTCTCATTTTTACCTTTTGACATGGTTTTTCTTTTGCAACGTGAAAAATGTGGAAATACATTTAGAAGAATTGCATATGTTTAACCTATATTGGATTACTTGCTGTCTAGGGGAAGGAGATGGGGGAAAGGAAGGGAGAAAAATTTGAAACACTAGGTTTTGCAAGAGTGAATGTCTTTGCATGTATATCAAAAAATAAAAAAAATAATAATTATAAAAATGGTATTAAAAGAAAATCTATTTTCAAAAGAAGTCTGTGACCAAAATATCTCAAATCCTTGAAGAGATTTCAATAAAAAACAAGTAAAACACACATACATGTACAAATCTAAAGATTCTACCTCTAAAAGAAAAGGAATCAAAAGAAAGGAATGGACAGAAGTAGGTAAAGAGTATTTTAAAATGGAAAACCATTTCTCCATGTTGTACTGAGCTTCCTAAGTGTGTGCTCCACGCACTTAAGTCGTATTTATTGGGCTAGAGTGTGACACGCTCTTTCCTCTGTAAGACACAGGCAGCGACTCAAATAAGCAAATAATACCGTGAGGTGCTTCCCTAGCAGGTATAATTTGGTGTTCTTGATGTTTGCTGCAAGGTCTTCTTGAAATGGTTACATTAGGCTAGATGTGGAAAGAACTAAGACTCCTAGTCATCCTCTCAGCTAATGGAAAAACAATTTTCAATCAAAGAGGGGTATTTCTACAGCAACCTATATGGAATGGAAGAAACAAGGCTGAATCATTTCTTTCAATATCTTATTTTGCTAATCTTATCATCAGAAAAAGTGAACAAATTGCATGAGATATTATGTCTAGTCCAAGAAATAGATACAGAGAGTATAATAAAAGACTCTAACGCTTTCATTTGGAATTTGTTGTTAAGTCTCTTCACAACAACATGCAGTCTGGCCAGTGGAAACAGTTTGCAAATAGTCTAGGTTTCTATTATTCTTTGCTGTGTTTAAAAAATAAATGACATACTTCTTTTTGGTATAATTTCTGGCTCAAATTTTCCAAGAAAATTTTCCTACTTAAAAAAGTCTCCCAAATTTTCTTTAAAAAGTGGATATAGGCTTTTGGATTTACAATTTCATTAGCATGGAGAACTCTCTGATGAAGAAATTATCTCTTCCAATGTAGTTTGGCACTTTCTCTTCCACTTAGAGACTTGCCTAACAGTAGTATCAACTCAAATAGAGGACATATTCTTGTGGGCTGCATACTGACTTAGAAAATCACAAGTTTACATAATCAATGTTGTACTACATTTTTATTTATTTTTGTTAAATGTTTACTAATTAATTTTTTCCTAATTTAATATAGTTTAGAGTGACACTTTTTTTTACTTACATTGGTGGGCCAGGAGTTTGACAATTTTGGCCCTAAACACTGAATGGTTTAAAGGATTTGCTCAGTGTCACATATCTAGCATGCATCATTGGTGGGACTTGAATCTCGATCTTTCTGGCTTCAAAGCCAGCTTTTTCTATCGACTATACACCTGCTTCTCTCCTTCTGCTGCTTCTGCTGACAAAGAGAAAATGATATAAGCAAAATATAATTTTAAAAAGTAATGTTTTAATCCTGCCACTATTCAATACTCCCTACTCCCTACTCCCTTTTTCAGATTTTACATTAGTATACGCTATAAAAAGAAATGCTTGGCTTTTCCAAAGTTCTCCATTCTAGCTTATTAATCTCTGAATTTGTGTGTTATTTTCCTTTGAGGGCAGTCCTTAGCTCCTTGTTGTGAGTAGCAGTGGGGAAGAGAAGCACTGCTTTTCTGGAGTAATTAGTATAATGTGGTTCAGTTTCTCAACAAGGCAGTGACACAGATCATCTATTTGTTGTTTAAGATTTAAGAAGCAAAGAAAGAGAGGGAAAAAGCTATATCACAAGGAGTTTGAGTAGTTTAAACCATTTGAAAACTGCAGTTTAGGAAAACATCTGAGAGGGAGAATGGGAAAAGGAAATCTGGGAAATAATTGTGAGGAACACTATTGTTTGTGAAAAAGATAAAGTAGATAAGTAATTTAATTTAACAGTTTCTGGCTTCTCTCGTGACTACAGAGTTTATCTTAATTAAAGTTCAAATGCCAGCTGCTGTTTGTGACTCCATTTGGAGATTTCTTGGCAAAGATACTGGAGGGGTTTGTCATTTCCTTTTCCAGCTTTTTTTTAATGGATGAGGGAATTTAGGCAAACAGGACTAAGTGACTTGCCCAGGGTCATATAGCTGTTAAATGTCTGAGGCTGAATTTGAACTCAGGAAGATGAGTCTTCTAAACTCCAGACCCTGAACTCTATCCACTCTCAGTGCCACCTAGTTGCAGGACAGTGAATGTCATTATTAATTAACTAATGTTAAATGAGCTATAGCAGCCTTGCCAATGGTCATCCTTACAGAGAGCCAACTAAGGGCTTGGTGACAAAAAATAGTTTACTTATGATATAGTTTATGATATAGTTAAATCTGGATCTGGAGTCAGAGACTCCAAAATAGGTAGGTTTACACCCTATCTCTATTCTTTATTATCCGTGTGACCAGTGGAGAAGTCATTCATCGTACCAGGGTCTCAGTCCCATTTCTTTAAAATTAGAAAAATAGATTTTGGCCATTCTCAAAGTACAGGACCTAAGATCTTTTCAGAGGATTCCCAAAATCAACATATTACATAGCTAGTGAGTATCTGGATTTGAACTCAGATCTTCATGATGCTAAGTGCTGTGCCAATTTAGCTGCCACCTAGAAGAAGAGACTAACCCTTGATTGGAGCACCCCCCCACATTTCAGAAGCTTGAAGAAGAAATGAAAAGAGAAGAGAAAATGGGACAATGTAGTGGCACTGAAGGCAAGAAAGGAGAGTAAGAAGAAAAGGCAGTTAACTATATTAAAAAACTGCAGAGAAATCAAGGGGAATGAAGAATGTGAAAACTCAATTAACTATATTTTATGATTAAGAGATCTTGAAAAGAACAGTTTCAGTAAAATGGAAGACACAAAAGCCAGTTTAGAAGGAATTAAGCAATGAATGTGGGGAGGGAAGAGGAATCAGATTTAAAAATTTTTTTTTGAATTAAGCAATGAATTTTGAATTAAGCAATGAATGTGGGGAGAGAAGAGGAATCAGATTTAAAAAATTTTTTTTGAAAATTGACAGATTGTTGACTTTGGAAGAGATCTCAGAGGTCATCTAGTCCATACTAAGAACTCCATCTACACATATTTTTATAAAGTAAGAAGAGGGATAGCATGGCAATTTAAGGAAAGACTTTTTTTTTGTACGAGAAAACCTGAACATGTTGATATTGAGAATATAATCCCTGGAGAAGGAGAAAACAGAGTCAAGAAAGACAAAGGGAGAATACCCACAAAGCAAGGTCCAGTGCAAAGATTGGGTTTTAAGTTTTCTGCTACTCCCATAAATATAGGACATCCTTCCCCAAGCCTCCATCTCTATCACCAAAAATACTCGTCACTGGTCATGCTTTATCTGCCTACAGCAGTGGCCCAGTGAACAGTGACTGTGTACTTTAAAATTGCTGGTTCTTGCCACTGCTAGTTTTTCTGTGGGTTTAACTCAAAAGAGTCTCCAAAGCTTAGAGTCTGGATGTATCATGTTTTTTCTAGTGGATGCCAAAGTTTACAACAGAGTTTTTCTTGCACCTCCATGTGGCAGGCATTATAAATAATCCTTGCTCTCAACAGTCTACTAGGTCCTGAACTAATTTAGCTGTGTAGCCATCTGGGACACCTCAGAAACAATGAGTTGTCAGTTCTATAAACATTTTAGTTTCATGTAAGATACCAACTACTTTTATATTAATTGTAATTTGAGAATGTTGACATTTGGGTTCAAGAATAAGGCATCAATTTAACAACAACAACAACGATAATGATGAAAACTATAATATTAATTAAAGGTACAAAACATTCTGCTGGTTCCCTAATAAGGAAGGTGACCAATGCAGTCCCCTGAGAAGTAAAGTGCCAACCCAATTTATCAAACTGTTTTTGCTTTTCTCCTGACAGCAATATTAACAGTTTGTTTTATTCTGTTTATATAGTGCTGACAGTTCTTCACTGTGTTGGGCTCACTTGCTTGAGATTAATAGCTACTCATATATGAAGGTAAAGACAAGGCAGAAAAAGAATGTCTTTTACAATTAGATAAAGAACTCGATTTCCTCTCGTCTCTCACCATCTCTACTATAACCTCCAGCCTCTGTTTCCTAAAACATTTTAAATTTCTAACAAGGAGTTAGCAACATTAAATAGTTGTGATGTGATTCATCTAATTATAGAAGCTTCTTATGTCTGCGATATAAAGAAGAGGAGCTTAAACTGCATGTTCATTTTGAATCATCTTATCTTTTTCAAAGGGTGCTGCTGGCTAATCTTGAAAGCATAAGAGTAAGTTTTTATGTTAAAATGAGAGATTCTGAAATAGCCTTTGGCAATAAGGAATTCCTCTACAAATCTAGAGTTAGTTTTGTGAAAATAGAGAGACTACTGTTATACTTCTGGATTTCTCGAAGTCTGGATGCTTCAGAGAGCATTTTAAGCATCCTTACTGCAAGATCTTATGTCAAGATCATTTAGGAGGACCAAGAAGGCCTAAAGAGTATCACCTTTGTATAGAGAGAAATAGTAACTCCCAATAGCACCAATAACCTGACAGTACAAGCAATGGGAATCTTCAATGTCAGACGACTTCAAGTGAATCATAAACATCTATTCATTTTTTCCTCTTCAGTGCCCCTTAGAATTCCACACATGACAACCTTGCATTCTAGCCATCTTATGGCACAATATATACATTTATAGGAGTTAAACCAATTCTAGGAACATTTCTCTGACACCATGTCTTTGATAGTAATGTCTGGGATTAGATTTCTAGAGGTGGAACTTTTGAGAATTTGTTCCAATTCTTGTTTTGCAATAAATTTGGGGACAAAATGTAGGTATTGCTTACTGGCTGATTCCATACCAAATGCTTCTCCAGAAATGTGAGTAGGCAAGTGGGCTATAGATCATTTGTCCAATTTTCCAGTGGTTTGTCTAGACAGATATTATGAATATCCAGGAGATAAATGAAGAGCAAGAAAGAAGATGGCTACTTTCATACCTTCCTTCACCCAGCTAAAGGAGTGTATTCTCTCTAGGCTTACCCTCTCTCACCCGGAGGTCTGGCAGCAAGGTCTAGTACATGGTGGTAAACCACTGCACTTCTGGAATAATTTAAGAACTCTTAGTCATCCTGCTTGAGAATCCTCCTGTTTTAATTTAAATGGATGCCCCTGATTTGGCAAATTCTAACCAAAAGAAAACATTATACCAAAAAGGTAACTAATGCTATTAAAGTTTACGTGCAGGATGCATATTTAAAAATAGAGACATAGATAAGGTATTCCCCATAAGGCCAGACTACATTGTAAGCAATGTCCTTTACACCTGGAATTGTGCTTTGATGTCTGGGAGTTTCTGATAACTTTCACAGCCAAGTACATATGGAAAATCAGTCTATTTCAATGGTATAATTAGCATTACAGGACATTTTAGGGATAGAAAATTCGTGGATAATAGGTACTAACCCCAACTTTACCATCTTGGTTATATCACTGAATTTTCTTATGGGTTTTTTCCTTCTTACTGGATTTCAATAATTTGTTTTTGAAACAATTTATTGTTTTTAATCTAAAAATAAATGGAAATTAAAATTTGGCAAAATATAAAATATTGCATCTATGTTTAATGAAAAAAATCTTTCTCATGATTTTTAAGAAGGTAGATTTGAAGTATGCTTTCTGTTTGTGTACTGCCTGCAATATTCAATTCTATATACTTGGCTTGTTTCATTGCTTTTAGCTTAATCAGATAAAAAGAATCCAATAATGAAAAGACTATGATTAATCTGGAAAGTTGGGGAATGACGGGTGGAGAATTTTTGGTAGAAACTGTGGAATTGATTGAGCCTTACCCTCTCAAGAGAAGGGAGAGAAAACAAATTAGAGAGATGCTTCACACAGGGCTTACCTTCTGCGAAGATCCTCAGCTACAGCAGCTCGGCAGCTGAACAAATAGGCTCGGAGAGACTTCAGTTGCTGCCTTAAACGGACAACAGTTGCCAGTGGCTCAACATGTCTGTACAACATGGGATTTTCCTGTTGGATATCAATCAACGGCTCCTCATACACATACTCTAGAAACTCTTTGGCTTGCTTAGATACCTGGAAAACAAGATTCTCGGGATTAATGTGCTTGCTTTTTTTTCCCTATCACTTCTAACCAGACACTTCCCTTGGTTTCGATGCAAACTTTTTTTTTTTTCCCCCAGTAGAGTCCTGTTTGCTAAACTTGACAATAATGGAAGCAGCAGATCAAATGTTAAAGTCTTATAAATTTTGAGTAATATTCAAATAAAAGCCATGATTTATTTAACACTAGGTACTTCTAGAAACCACGTTAAAAAATTTTTTTTTGATAATTATCAGAGGACTTAGAAATAGATTTAAATCTCCCTAACAAAATTGGGAGTTTTTGAAGCACCTTGAATGAATTAAAAAAAAAAAAAAATCCCAATGGTGTACAAATGAATTTAAATGTGACCCCAAAGACAACATGTGTTAGAAAAAGTCTGACAACCTAGAATGATGTTCTGGCTCTGCCATTAAGTAGCTGTGTTCCCCTGACCAAGTTTTTTCACTTCTAAGCCTCAGTCATTTCTCTTCGTTTTGGGGTGAGGAATCCTGCCATATTCAAGTCAATTAAAAACATGTACATACGTACAGAGCAGCTATGTGGTCTAATAGAGAAATTGAGACTTAGAATCAAGAAGGAGCGAGTTTAAATTCTATTTTAGACACTAGTTGTGTGATCCTCAGCATGTAACTTAACCGTTCTGTACCTCATTCTTCTCATGTATTAAAAAAAAAATCAATAAAAATGTAATCCCTACCTCACAGGGATATTGTGAGGAACAAATGAGTTAACATAAATACTTTACAAACCTCACCATATAAATGCCAGATATTATTATTGTTATTAATATTATTATTATTAAGCACTAGAAGCAAAGTTTGCTGGCTGCTGCTAAGATGACTAAAAACGATTCACTGCTCTACTAAAGCTCACAATCTTTTTGAAATCACCCCAATTAGAGTTACTCTAGCTCTCCAAAAAATGAAAGGATGGTTAATCTGATTGGAATTGACACAGTTATTCCCAAAGGACCATGTCTGAATCAACTCTTGTTCTTATTTCTGCACATGCAGATGGAGAGAGATTCACATACAGATAGATACATTTAAATTGAGGAAATGGAATGAGGAGGGAGGGATGATGGTACTTTCTGAAATAAAATGCAATCTACTTGAAGCTGATGCTGAAAAAAAAAAAGGTACTATTCTAGAAACTCAATTAGTCTTTCTGGCTCTACTAAGTAATGTTTCTAATGACACAAGGATCAGTGTTGAATTAGATCAACAGGGTTACCTTGTAGGAGGTGAACAAAAGGACAAAAGGAATTCACCACAATATCTCAAAACTTAAAAGACTTCTTCCTTCAAGTCGTATGTAAGACAAAAAGGGAAAAAAATATCCCTTACAAAAATTATAAAAGCTAAAAGTATTATAGGCAGGATACAGAGAAACTACTGCTATGATTATTCATTGAATTCTAAAACATAATTTGCTTAAATGACATCTACCACAATGAATTAATGAAATTATTAAGCAGTACAAAGCACACATTACATATTGGTAATTATAATGTGTGACTATATACAGACAAACTGCTTTCTACATTTGATCATTTTCAGTAGCAAAATATAATGGTTGTCAGAAATCAATAACAATACATTTTAGTAGATAAGACTATCACTACTATAACATGATAGTTTATTTGGAAAATGCCAGAGAATAAGAAGATACTAGGTAAATGATGAATAGCTTTAGCAAAGTTGCAGGCCACGAAAGAAATCCTTAAAACTTAACAGTATGAGATACCACTACACATCTGTCAGATTGGCTAGAATGACAGGGAAAGATAATGCAGAATGTTGGAGGGGATGTGGGAAAACAGGGACGCTGATACATTGTTGGTGGAAGTGTGAATGGATCCAACCATTCTGGAGAGCAATTTGGAACTATGCTCAAAAAGTTATCAAACTGTGCATACCCTTTGATCCAGCAGTGCTACTTCTGGACTTATGTTCCAAAGAGATCTTAAAGAAGGGAAAGGGATCTGTATGTGCAAGAATATTTGTGGCAGCCTCTTTATGGTGGCCAGAAACTGGAAACTACGTGGATGCCCATCAATTGGAGAATGGCTGAATAAATTGTGGTATATGAATATTATGAAATATTATTGTTCTGTAAGAAATGAACAATAGGATGATTTCAGAAAGGCCTGTAGAGACTCACATGAACTGATGCTGAATGAAATGAGCAGGACCAGGAGATCATTATATACTTCAACAACGATACTATATGATGATCAATTCTGATGGACGTGGCCATTTTCAACAATGAGATGAACCAAATCAGTTCCAATAGAGTGGTAATGAACTGAACCAGCTATACCCAGTGAAAGAATTCTAGTAGGAGATGATTATGAACCACTACATAGAATTCCCAATCGCTCTAATTTTGTATTTCCTTCAAAGGCTAATTGTACACTATTTCAAAGTCTGATTCTTTTTGTACAGCAAAACAACTGTTTGGACATGTATACATATATTGTATATAATTTATACTTTAACATATTTAACATGTATTGGTCAACCTGCCATTGGGGGGAAGGAGGGGAAAAATTAGAGCAAAAGGTTTGGCAATTGTCAATGTTGTAAAATTACCCATGCATATATCTGGTAAATAAAAACTATTAAAAAAAAATCAACAGTATTTTTATATGAGATACACAATAAAATAATAACATAAGAAATAATAAGAGAAACAGGAATCTCATTCCCAATAACTATAAAATACATAAAATAACTGGGATTCTATCTTCCAAAACACACAAAAGATAAAATCAATTATAAAATACTTAATGAAATAATGATATTAATGAAACTTAAAAGAGCTAGAGGAATGCCAATATAATAATAATGAAATAGTACCAAATGTAATTTAGAGTTTTAATGCTATACCAATCAAATTGCCCAGGGGATAGTTTATAGAACTTGAAAAAATAATAAATCATCTAGAAAAACAATAGATCTAGAATATCAAAGGAAATGAGGGAAATGATAAAAGTATGCAAGGATGAAAGAAGGATAGTACTTCCAGGCCTCAAACTATATTATAAAAACAGTAGTCAGCAAAGTCATCTGGTCTTAGCTTAAAAAATTAGGCATATCAATGGAACAGACTGGACAAGGGAGAATCAGAAACTGTGGAACCCAGTATCTCAGTATTTAATAAAGTAGAAAACAAATTTTCTAGAGGAAAGTTTTTTTTTTTTTTTTTTAAATAAAAACTGCTGGGACAAATTAAACCAATACCTTATACATCATAATCCATAGTACATTCTAAATGGATATGTGACATTAAAATTAAAGAAATATAAAAATTAGATGAGGAACAGATCATATATAAAGAACAG
Organism: Sminthopsis crassicaudata; assembly: GCF_048593235.1. Classification (NCBI taxonomy): domain Eukaryota; kingdom Metazoa; phylum Chordata; class Mammalia; order Dasyuromorphia; family Dasyuridae; genus Sminthopsis; species Sminthopsis crassicaudata. Next base: position 75,257,831 of record NC_133619.1, on the reverse strand, counting down.
AGGCAATTAAAAAGATAAAATAAATAACTTTGATTACTTGAAATTGAAAAGCTTCTATACAAATAATATTCATGTATTTTGCATAATAAATTGTAGTGATCAAATGGGAAAAAGTCTATCAAATTTCTTTGATAAGAGTTTAGTAGCTATGATATATATATAATTTATATCTATCTATCTATCTATCCGACTATTAATATCTATTTCCCCATAGATAACTAGTCAAAAGATATTCACAACCCCATAAAGGAATCTACTTCATTACTAATAATAAGAAAAATTCAAATCAAAATAATCTCATACTCTATAAACTGGCAAAAATGACAAAACATGGGAACAGTCAATGTTGGAAAGAATGTGGAAAGGTAGGCACATCAATTCATTATTGGTGCAGCTATAAAATGGTACAATTATTTTGAAAAGCAATTTGGAATTATGCAAATAGAGACCATTGTTAAGATGAAAGTTCTTGTATGTATAAAAATATTTACAGGGGCACTTTTTGTCATAGCTCAGAATGAGAAACAAAGTAGATGCCCATCAAATGGGGAATGCTTTAACAAAGCATATGGTAAATGAATAAAATGGAATATTCTTTGATATAAGAAATGACGTGTATTGTGAATGTAGAAAAGCATAGAAAAAAAAGATGTATATGAAATGATGAAGAATAAAGTAAGCAGAACCAAGAAAACAATATACAAAGTAACCATAATAATGCAAAGGAAAAGAACAACACAATAAAAAATCAAAAGTAAATATAACAAAATCATAAAGATCAAACAAGACTTCGATGAGGAGATTTGAGGACACAACCATCCTTTTGTGAAGATTAGAAGTGCACAGGTATTACACACTGTACATGTTTTTGAACTTTTTCATTGCATTAATCAGTTGTGTTGATATTTTTTTCCTCCAAAAATATTATATATTATATGAGGTGCCTCTCTGGGAAAGGAAGTGGCAAGGATCCTTGGGTGAAACATGGTGATGTAAGAAACAGATGATATCCAATAAAAACTAATATATAAAACAAAATAGGCTTTTAAATTAAGTTATTTCTCCATATTTTTCCTTTTATGAGACAAAAAAATTATTCCTCATATACTAATCTTACACGTGAAATACAGATGTTTAATGTAGTCAAATGAAGAACTATAACCAATGTGGGAAGAATGAAACTTTTCCACAGGATCCTAATATTTGGAAAATTATGCTTTCTCCCTCGGGAGAAACATTTCCTTTCCACAGCAACTATTATATCTGTTTCTTACCTTTCAGTCTGACACTGGATATTAATCCTAAGTGAACTCCTTCTCTCTCTGCCCACCTTCACAAACCCTTTTCCCTGCTATAACCCCTAAGGTGATGAAGACCATATTCTTTGGTGGTACAAATTATCTCCTGTCCCAGCATAAATATATTCTGAGCAATCCCATTCCTTTTCTTTCCATCCCAATTATTTTAACTTCATATGAAAGAATTCCTAATTGTGGCTCTGTTTACATTTATATCCAATATCCTGCTTCTCATAGGTTTATAGATATGAAAAAACATTTTTAAAAAAGATTGTTATTTACAAAGGTCCACTTCTGATGTTGTAGGAAGACCCAGTGATAAATAAACATAAAATAACAATATTAGGATAAAGTATTTTTTTAGGACTATAGATAAAATCTGGAAAGGAGATGCCATCTAATTTTTAGTATTAAAAATGCTCACATATTAAATGACTTTAAAACAGCCCTGTGTAGTACTAATTTTTCAAATGAATGAAAAAATATATCAGATTTCTCTTTACTTTTTAGATTTTCCCTTCCACCAAGATAAAAGCTGATTTTCAAAAATTAATTGGAAATTCTCCTGAAACAAGCATCAGCAAATAGAATTAAAGATTATATATGAAATAGTACAAATGAGAATCAATCTAAAGATTACAAATTAAATAGAATATTTGAACATAAGTTACACAATGTGATATTCAACTCTACAACAAAAGCCAAAATAAAGTAACATTTTACTTTTCCTCATTCAGCTATAAAACTTCAGCTATAAAAACAGTAAGACACTTGAAGGTAGGGGTCCCCTCCACCTTATACAAAACATCTCGGAAGGCGAAACAGAAACTACAACATCCATTAGTTAAAGCTCATATACTTCATTCATGCAAGAGTCTCTTGGGACCTCACTCAAAAGCTATTTACTCATTTTATACATTATTCTAACAAGGGAAATGATAATGATGATGACAATGATAACAGCATTTATATAGTGTCTACTTATGTGTCAGGCTCTGTGCTATGTGCATTTTTTACAAATATTTTCTCATTTAACTGCTACAACCATTATTATTATGCACATTTTATAGATAAGGAAACTGAGACAAAGAGAGATTAAGTAACTTGGATAAGATCAAATAGCTACTGTGGTTAGATTTGAATTTAGGTTTTCCTGAGTTCGGACCCAATACTCTATCTACTGCTCACCTAGTCTTTTAGCTCACAGCAGAAGAGAAGCAGAAAATTAGATGGAGAGCATACTAGAATTAGGAACACTGACAATAGTGAGAAATTTCTATAGAAGAGAATCACAGAAGGTAGATTTGTTATTTGTAGTTAGTTTTTGTGTGTGTGTGTGCATGTGTTTTAAACTCAAAAAACACATTAGTATGAATCCATTTATTGTAGGAGTAAATTGTGCTAAACACCACAATAGCCTCCAAATACATTACTATATTACAACAGAGTACAAGAACTTAGTATTCATCATGATAACCAAAAATCAATAGAAAGCTAAATTATGTGCCCTATATTACTTCTTCCACTGAAGTCCTCCAACACTTCATTCTGGTATGGATTCTTGGATTATTCTGAGATCCTTGGTTCTAGAAAGTAGAGCACATATGGCCAGTGTAATGGCTTGGCCTGGGTATGGACTATATCTTAGTTCTCTGGGAATCGGACTAAGTAGAGGAGCTCATTACTAGCTGAGGATAATAATTTTTTGGCTAAAGCAAGTCTATGGCAGTCCAGAGGTCACTGCCATTAGAGACTGGGAATGGTAGCTTAAGAAGCACTGCTGGTACTAGGCCAGAGGGCAGAGATTGCAGAAGCAGCATTTAAGACCTGATTGGCTAATTGTCCAGACGGCAGCAGGAGAACATGCAAAGCTAACAGAGCTTTTTGCTAGGACCAGCATGCCTGTGCCTCTGATGATAATGAAAAAAACTTTCTGCATTCTCTCTGCTACCATTTCTTTGGGGACAAGTAGGTGCTATTATTTCCCTACTGCGCTTGACTCTACTTTCAAGACTGTCTACTGGCTGACAGCCTGACCTGCTAGTTAGACACTGTATTTACTGCATTGTTCATTGTGCTAGGGAGGTCTGCCATCTTTCTCTAGGTGTCTTTTCACTCTTTCCCTACAATATCTACAGCAGATGTGCTGAGGAAGAATCATTATCCTTGGTTGAATAGCCACTTGGGCCACCATAACTATAACTACCCTTGCTTCTCAATCTAACTCTAAGATTGTACTGCATCTTCCATAACTCTGGCAGACAGGACATGATCCACAAATCCCATATTGTCATTTTCCTTATGTGAAAATCTGGTCATGTCACCTCCCTATGCAGTCAGTAAGCTCCGGTGGCTCGCTGCTATCCCTAGGATGAGACAGAAATTCCCATTTGGCTTTTAGAGCTCACCAAAGCTGACCCCAACTTATCTTCCCAACCTCACTGGTAATTACTGCCCGTCTTCTACACCATGGTTCACAGAAAGTAGCCTTCTCTCTAGAAGCTCCTTTGGAGAAGAGCCCTCTTTTGTCTTTGAGCCTTGGTCCTGGCTTTCACCAAGCCTAGAATCTACTTGTTCCTCTTCCCCTCCACTTCATGGATTTTCTCTTTTCTCTAGACACAGCTTGAACACTACTTTCTCCATGAAGCTGTCTGATGTCCTATTTACTTTGCATTTATTTGAATCTATTTCTTTATATGTTGTATGAGTTTACATATATACTTAGTTCTCAGAATGAAAGTTATTTGAGAATACAGATTGTTTTATTCATTAAAAATGCAGCCCCACCAATGTGGGAACTTAATTTTATCTTGTTTTTATTTGCATGCATTCTGCAAACATATACTGTTTCTGAATTAGAATAGAGGTTCCAAGAAAACAGGGATTGTTTCATTTTTTGGATATGTGTATCTACTACTCAGCAAAACATCTGGCATACTGTTGGCTTTAATAAATGCCCATGCACTTTATAGCCTGATTAATAAATTCTTGTTGATTGGAGATGCTCTGATTAAGGAAGTGAATCAGCTAGGGAAGAACAAACTATAGGTATTTGCCAACCTGGGGGACTACACCTAATCATTACCCTGTGCTAACTATAAAGAAGCTATGATTTGTACTGGTGGAAGGATGAAATCACAGATCTTTGATGTGTTGACATATGTTCTGTTTAAAAATACATAAAAATGTATAATAGGTTTTGTAAAGACTTTTGCCCCAGGTAAAATTTTAAAAGGTTTTAAAAGGTTTTATTTTTTTAATTTAAGTATTCTAAGATAACTAAAATTCTGAATCTTTCAAATAAATTATCTGGAGAGTTCATATAGGTTAACATTTCATTATTTTTAACCATGCTTGATAAAAATATATTTATTATGTTTGTACTTTCAGGACATAAATTCTATGAAAATTATTATTTTTATGTATGCAAATAAGATGCATAAGATTTCTGCAAAACTTTAATTTAGGGATTTTTGGGATCTGTGAAATTTTTTTAAATAATGAAAATTTAATATAATTGGTTCCCTTTGTAATCCTATGTATTTTATTTTATAAACTTTATAACTTTATTTTTAGGAGTCCATAAGTTTCGTGAGACTACCAAAGGGATCCAGGACCCCAAAAAGGTTAAAAAAGCCTCTGTTTTAAGTAAATATTCTCTTTAATTGATGGTGAATAATATTCATTCAGGATTATAGATTTAGAACTAGAAAGGACCTTGGAGTTCATCAAGTGCGTTATATAGAAAAGAAAACTGAGATACAGAAAAGGGATTTGCTCAGAGCCACAGTTATTAAAGACCATAAGTGCTTCCTAATAGGAGACTTGAACCTGGATTGTTCTGACTCCAAATTCAGTATGCTTATTTTAATGCATATGCTTTTGGAATTTTTTGCGACCAGAAAGATCAGAGTAAAAAACATTTAGAAACACTAGTTCATGTTAACATTTTTAGTTTAAATTATAGGGAAGTACATATCATTAAAAAAAAAATCCAGAAAAATTGATTTATATAACTTTTTTCTGTACAGAAAATACAAACAAACTTGGCTGCCTTTAAAAGGTTCCAGACTACTGTTAAACTAATTAGGATTGAGAAGAAACAGGCCTTAACAAATTAGTGCCATGCTTCTGGCCTGAACATCACACATAAGAAGTGTACACATAAAAAGCAAAAACAAAAACAAAACAAAACAAAAGACTGATTTGACTATTTTCTCAAATAGTCTGAGATTTATACTCTTGAAATTCCTACCCATACATTTACTGTTTTTTGAGGACATCCTCAAAACAAACCCAGCTTGGAGCATGATGAATATACTGGTTAACCTGAGAAGCTTGAGTCTTTCTCCTCTCCTCCAAAACTTTTCAGAACTCCATTCCCCCCAGTTTATCTTGACTTGTAAACAGACACAGAAGACTCTATGGAAGCTTATCTTTTTGATACTATCTTTTCATATCACTACTCCTACTTCCTTCCCCTAAGTTAGTTACATTATAAAACATCCTCTGCCCAAGCTCATATTAGCCAAAGTTTATTAAAGTATCCCAACAAAATAATATTTTGCTGCATATAAATTAAGTACAATGGTCCCTTTAGATCCTGAATGGAATTAGGCAGTTCAGACCCAATTTTGTCATCAGCTACTTCATTAGCAAAACAGGAATAACAAGACTTAGAACAAATTCCCTTTAAAATTCAATGCTGTAATTTGCTTCATATAACATGAAAAATTCCTAGTTCAAGAGTATATGAAGAATAGGTAATAGAGCACAGGATTTATGATTAGAAGAACTGTTGTTATTTTTGTAGGAAAGGAAGAGGAAGTCATTGGAGACAGGCAGATCAAGTCTGAACAGTTTTCTACTACTTCTATATTAAATGATGCTTAAATGACTTAGAGAGGGAGAAAAGAAATGCTCTGGGGAGAATATGTTCCTTAGGAAAATGGTTTTATAGTCACTACAGTTATCTATTTTGTAAACCAGAAGCTCAATCCAATTTGAACTACAGACCTTAGAAAACAGATAAAAGTACTGCTTTTAAAATAACTAGGAATAAATGCTGTAGGAGGTCAAAAAAGGAAACAGGAAGATAAGATATTCCTGCCAAGCTATTAATTCAATATTCAAAATGGATATGTAGGTAGTCACGTACTTGCTATTAAGAAAAGCAAGGCTGCAAACAAACCTCATACAAAGATACTTGGTCTGGGAACTTGTGTCTCACTAAATTGATCTTCATAGTTAGTAGCATTAAATTAAATTCTTGTAGGAGAACAATGAAAGAAGTAAATGGAATTTAGATATGCCTAATGCCAGTGAGAGATGATCAAAATGAAATCAACTAGCTTCATACCTGCCCTTTAAGATCTTAAAAAGATCTTAAAAGATCTCACTGCTTTCTTACTTACCAATATTTTGATAAAGGTAATTTATTTCATGTACCATAACTTGTCTGAGTCCATTTGATCCTTCTAATTTGTTTTTTACCTGTCCATTAACTTTTTTTTAGGTATACAAAATTTTATTCCACTTAATTACCTTTAAGAACATGACATTTATATAAAAACTTTTCACTATGAACAACTCTTAAGTAGTTTACATAAAAAGATTGACAGGTCTACTATCCTTTTCTCGAGAGTCTGGGAGAGTCAAGGGTCTTGGTGTCTATTACCTACTGAGTAAATTTTCATTTGATAAGCATTAAAAGAAAAATCTCTGTGTTAGATAAAAATAGTGAAATCTTGGAATTGACTGGAGGGAACACTTATGGAACACAATACAGAGAGGTGAGTATCTGGAATGAAATAAGGTGAGCCCAGTGTCTTGTTTGAAAGGTGTACAAGGCATTCAGAAAACAAAACATCTTTGCCGTCCTTTCCTTTCTGAGTTGAAACTGAAAACTATGAGGCAGCTGGCTAGGTATTGCAGTGGTTCGAAAGCTGGGCCTGAAGTCAGGAAGATCTGAATTCAAATCCAACTGCAGACAGTTATTTTCTATGTAACACTAGTCAAGTCTCTTCACCTCTGCTTGTTTCAATATCCTCTATTATAAAATATTATAACATCCCCTACCTTGCATTATAGGGTCGTTGTGAACATCAAATGAGCAAAGTGTTTACCACAGTGCCTGGCACACAGGAGGAGCTATATTATATAAATGCTGATTTCTTTTCCTTCCCTGGTATTCTCTGACTCCACAGATAATAATTTCAGTATCAGATGAGAGGGAGACACCTGGGTAGATACATTTGAAGGTAAGATTGTAGGTAAAAGGACAAAGTAATTTCACATCTTTCCTATCACTTTATAACACAGAAATGACCACAAGATCTGACCACCTCTCTCCCTACCTCTACCCCTCTACCCATGGTATCAGTAATTTAGAAAATCACAAATTAATATTATATATGTTTTATTTATTTTATTAGACATTTTCCAATTGGATCAGGCAGCACTAAGGAGTTTTTGGCCTGCTGGCAGAGTTTGATGCCTCTGTTCTACACTGCCCAGGTATGGGTTAGCCTATTTAGACTATCTCTCTTGAGTTTCCTTTCTACTCTGAGGTGTCCTAATAGTCTAGAATCCAAAGATAAAAGAGATATTGAAAACATATACCAATCAACTCCTGAAAGAGACCTCTAAATAAAAACTCCCAGGAATATTCTAGTCAAGTTCTAGAGCTCCCAGGTCAAGGAAAAAAATATCACAAGCAGTCAAAAAGAAACAATTCAAATATTGTGGAGTTACAATAAAGATCACAAAAGATTTAGTAGTTTCCACATTAAAAGACTGGAGGGCTTGGGCTATAATATTCCAGAAGGCAAAGGACCTAGGATTACAAGCAAGAATAACTTCTCTAGCAAATCCTCCAGAGGAATCTTTCAGGAGAAAAAAAGATATTAGATGAAATAGAGGATTTTCAAGCATTCCTAATTTAAAAAACTAGAGTTGAATAGAAAATATAACTTTCAATACAAGAATCAAAAGAAAAATACTTTTTTTTTAAAGTAAAAGAGAAAGAATAAGACAATCAATGAGGTTAAAATTTTACATTACCATGTGGGAAAAGGATACTTGTAACTCCTAAAAACTTTTTATCATTATTAGGGCAGTTAGAAGAAGTATACACAGACAGAAGGTACAGGTATAAGATAATTATGTACATAAACAGGGAAAAAATAGGATAGAGGGAAATATACAATAATCATCACAACTGTGAATGGGAATGGGGTGAATTCACCTATAGAAAGAAAGAGAATAGCAGATTGGATTAAAAGCCAGAATCTAGTAAAATTTTGTTTATAGGAAACACTCTTGAACCCCAAAGACACACAGAGCAAAGGTAAGAAGCACAATTGTTATGTTCCAGCTAAATTAAAAAAAAACAAGGGTAGTAATCATGAACTCAGACAGAATAAAAGCAAAAAGTAGACTTAACTAAATTAGGTAAGCAGAGAAGTGATACTTTGCTTTGTATCACAAGTATATATGCACCCAACAGTATAACACCCAAATTCTTTCTTTTTTCCCCTGAGTCAACTGGGCTTAAGTGACTTGCCCAGGGTCACACAACTAGGAAATGTTAAGTGTCTAAGGCCACATTTGAACTTAGGTCCTCCTGACTTCAGAGCTATACTCTATCCATTGCACCATCTAGCTGTCCCTAGCACTCAAATTCTTAAAGGAAAAGCTAAATGAGTTATAAGAAGAAATAAGAAAACTATACTACTGGGGATCTCAGAATGAGACAGATCTAATCATAAAACATAAAAAAGTTAAGTGAATGAATACAATTTTAGAAAAGATAAATGACAGAAAACTGAATGAGAATAGAAAGGAGTATATCCTTTTCTCTGTACATGGCACCTTCACAAAAACTGACCATGTTTCAGGCATTAAAAATTTCGCAACCAAATGCAGAAAAGCAGAAATTAAATGCATCCTTCATACATCTTACTGTAATAAATATTACAATCAATAAAAGTCTATAGTAACATAAATTAAAATCCTAGAGAATGTAAAATCCTAGAGAACTAGAAAAAATATCAAAATTCATCTGAAAAAATAAAAGGACAGGTCAGGAGATGTGGTTTAGCAATACCAGATGTCAAGCTGTATTACAAAGTGGTAATCACCAACACAATCTGGTACTGGTTAAGAAATAGAGTGGTGGATCAGTGACACAGATTACGTATACCATACACAGCAGTAAATGACCATGATAATCTAGTGTTTGACAAACCCAAAGGTCCAAGCTTTAGGGACAAGAATTCACTATTTGACAAAAACTTCTGGGGAAAGTAGAAAGTAGTTTGGTAGAAACAAGGTGTCGACTAACTTCTCATACCATGCCATAGATCAAAATGGACATATGACTTAGGCATAAAAAGTGATATTATAAGCTAATTAGAAAAGTATGAACTATTTTATCTGTCAGATTTATGGATAATGGAAAAACTTATGACCAAAGAAGAGATAAAACATTATAGAATGTAAAATGGATAATTTTGATAATATTAAATGAAAAAGTTTTTGCACAAACAAAACCAATACAGCTAAAATTAAAGGTACACAGGAAACTTGGAAATTTTTTTCCCTAAATTTCTCTGAAAAAGACCTTGTATCTCAAATAGAAAGACACTTGAGAAAAGTTTATAAAAATATAAGTCATTCGCCAGATGATAGTCAAAGGAAATGAACAAAAAGTTTTTAGAAAAAGAAATCAAAGCTATCTAGTCATATGAAAAAATGTTCTAAATCACTACTGATTAGAAAAATGCAAATTAAAACCACTCTGGGTGCCACCTCATATTTATCAGAATGGCTAACAAAACAGAAAAAGAGAACACTGAACACAGTAACAATATTGTATGTTGATCAACTGTGATGACTTAGCTATTCTTAGCAATACAATGTTTCAAAACAGTTCTGAAAGACTTATGAATAAAAAAGCTAACCACTTTCAAAGAAAGAACTGAGATCTGCAGATTGAAGCATACTTTTAAACCTTCTTTTAATTATTCTTGTTTTGGTTTGTTTCCTTTTTGCAACATGACTAATATGGAAATGTTTTGTATGACAATATATGTATAATTTATAACAAACTGCTTGCCTTTTCAAAAAGTGGAAGAGGGAGAAAAGAAGGGACAGAATTTGGAATTCAAAATTTTTTTTAAAGTATGTTAAATTTTTTGTTTATGTGTAATTGAGAAAATACAAAAAATAAATGGGGAAAAAAATCACTGCGATTCATTATTTTCAGTTAATATACCAATGAAAGAATGTTGGTGATGAGATAGATATTTCCTAACTTTTATTTTTTTAATTAACAAGCATTTATTTTCTCTCCCATCTTACCTCAATTGAAAACAAACAAACAAAAAAGAAGTAATAACAAAGCCCTTGTATCAAATATGCATAGTTAAATAAAATAAATTCCCACACTGGCCATTTCCAAAAATATGACTCATTCTACATTGATTCCATCACCTCTTGGGAGATAAGTAGCATGATTCATCATTGGTCCTCTGGGATCATGATCGAACAAAATTCTTAAGACTTTCAAAATTTATTATATTGTTCTGGAATAAATTATATTATTCACTTTGTTCTGCTCACTTTGCTCTCTATCATTTCATATAAGCCTTACCAAGTTTTTCTGAAATTGTCCATTTCAAAATGTCTTACAGGATAATAGTATTACATCACCTTCAGGGATCATAATTTGCTCAGCCATTCCTTAACTGATGGGCACCCACCTAATTTCCAATTCTTACCACTACAAAAAGAGCAGCAATACATATTTTTCTATATATGGGTTTTTTTTTCCCTCTTTCTTTATTCTTTGGAATATAGGTCTAGAATTGGTACCACTAAGTCAAAGGGTAGGGATACTCTGATAACTTTTTCAGGATAGTTCCAAATTGCTTTCTAGAATGTTTGTACCAATTCACAGCTTCAATAATATATTAATGTGTCTGCTTTTCCATAGTCCCTCAGACACTTAATTTTCTTTTTTTTGGTCAACTTTGCTAATCTGACAGATATGAGGTAGAACTGCAGAAGTGAATTATCATGCATTTCTCTATCACTATTTTGAAGCATTTTTCATTTGGTCGACAACTTTGAAACTGTTTTTATAGAATTTTGATCATTTATTGATAGAGGAATTGCTCTTATTCTTATAAATTTGAATCTATTCTTTGTATACCTTGAAAATGAGACTTCTGTCAGAGAAATTTACTACAAAGATTTGTTTCCCAGATAATTGTTTTTATCTTAATTTTAAATGACTTGGTTTTGTTTGTAAAATAAATAAATAAATAAATGGCATCATGTAATAAAAATTATCTTTTATAGTTTGAAATCTTTTCTGTTCTTTTTTTGGTTATTTACTCTTACCTACTCCATAGATCTAAAGGCAATATCTTCCTTGCTCCTTTTAATTTGTTTATGATGTGACCTTTTAATCTAATAAATATAATTTCCCTTTGAAGGATTTATACGTTACGTTATTTCGCGCATCTAAGTTAAGTACTGATATTAATTCATTTTTTATATTTCCTTTAAGAATAATCTAGTTTCCCTGTTTTATCTTTTTAATCAAGTCTAATTTTGCTTTTGCTTTTTTATGAGTTCACGTACTTTTTTTAAAAGTTCAACTTGAAGTATATTTTGTTTCAATCCCTTATTTTAACTCTGAATCTTCCCGTGTCAAGTTTATCCTTGAAAAATATCATATTATTGGATTTTGCTTTCTGATACGTTCTATCTATTGGAAGAATGTTATTGCTGAGTCTATCTTATTCATTTTGACAGGTGTTGTCACTAATTTTATATTCTTCCCAACACACTACTCACATACATTTTTCCCTCTTTTTGCTTTCCTCTCTCAAAGAGCAAGTAATATGCAGATTTATCTCCATTCTCCTAACCCTTTTTCAATTCACTTTTACCAGATACTAATTCTTCACCTTTATTTTGTTTAAACTCATTTATGATCTACCTTCAAAGGCTAGAATTTATTTTGCTTATAAGTAATCCCTTCCTAAGTCTAATCTTTCTCTTATTTCTGCTTTTTTACACATTTCAGAATTTCTACCCAGGTCTGTTTTTCTTGAGGCATATCTGCAATTCCTCTATTTCATTAAAGATCCATTTTCCTACTTGGTCTAGTATTCTTCCTTGGTCTTGCTATAAGACACCATGATCAATGGATTCATACAGGAAGTAGATCACTGTTAGGTATATTAGTTACAAAACTGCTGTGTAACAGTGATGCCCTGCGAGCTGGTGGAGTGTTTACACCTCCTGCCTTCTCCCTGTAAAACTTTGTCTCCTTCCTCTTTCAGACATCACTTTGAGATTCTAGCCCTACATCTTAGATGCCTCTCTTCAGCTGTTTTATATACATCTGCCTAGCAAAACCATAAGATCTTAAGGATAAGGTCGGTTTTTTACTTTCCTATCCCCAAAGCCCAGGTCAGCACCTTATTGTACATTTAAAAAATTGCTGAGATAACTGTATAAATATGTATACATATATTGGATCTAACATGTATTTCAACATGTTTAACATGTATTAGACTACCTACCAGATAGGGAAAGGTGGGGAAAATTTGAAACAAAAGGCTTGGCAAGGGTCAATGTTGGAATTACCCCTTGCATATGCTTTGTAAATAAATAAATAAAAAATAAAAATAAAAATAAAATAAAATAAATTGCTGAACTAGGACTCCAAGTGGTTCTCTGTGCCTCTACCTTTAAGCTCTTGCCTTTCTAAATTCGAACCTGTAGTGCTGTTGCTGATGAGTTATGTCTGACTATCTGTAATTCTGCAGATTACATTGACCATGAGGTTTTCTTGGAAAGAATACTGGAGTCATTTACTATTTTTTTTCCAATGGATTAAGGCAAACAAAGGTTAAGTGACTTGCCAGGATCATACACTTAGTAGGTGTTGGATTTAAAGTCAAGTCTTCCCGACTTTGGGCCCAGCTTTCTACCCACTAAGCTAGCTAGCAGCCTTCTAGGCAGACAAGACAGATATTCCAGGCCTGGGCCTCTACAGGCTGACCCTTTGAAATGCCTCAAATCTGTGTGCTGGGTGGCTGTTCTCCAGAAACCTGAGTTTTAAGGAATAACAGAGTACTAGTACATTAAAAATGATCCAACATTCATTCATTGGTTCAAATTAACCAGGACCTCTTTGCCACAAAATACAGAAATCTAGTTTGAAACTTCTGGCTCCAGGATCGTGGGCCTCGCATCCAAATGGGGGATTACATCTTTCCCCCCAGATTAACTTTATGGGAGAGGCTGCCAAGAAGTAAGGAAATGCTCAAACCTATCAAACAAAGAGATGGAAGGATATGGCCAGGACAGTGAAATTCTTTTAGATTAAATGGAAGAAAGATCAAGAGAAAATACTTTGTTTTGCAGACTCTTTATCAGCTACAGGTGTTTATTCTGATACTTTGATTTGACCAGTTTGATTTCAAAAAGACTCCCTTTTAAGATATAAAAATACTCTGTATTTATACAGGAGCTTACTTTCAAAGATCACTGGCATGTTCATATGTACAATATATCATTTTTCTCTTTTTAATTATATGATGCTGGAGATGCTAACATCTTAGGGAAAAAAAAAAAAAAAAAAAAAGCTATCTCTACCAGCATTCTGTTTTGCCATTTGCAATTAATTGGAAGACTTTATGAGTGAAAATAAATTGCAGATATAATTTTTGTGAGCAAATTGGTACATAAAACTACAACATGCCTGAAGTCTGGCTGTAGAAAGTTAAATTGGGAACAGATTTTTAGAAAGCATTAAAAAAGATTCCATAGATTTTGAATATTGAATTGGGCTTACATATATTCACATATTATTATCCATTTTGTATTGTACTAATATTGAATTTACCATAAGAAATTTTCAATTTTAGTTAAAACTACCTTATATTTTGAAATATCCCAGTTGTGAACTATCCGTGCTGGGATAAGAAAATGGTCATCCACATGACAGCTACTGCAGTAATACCATCCACTATAACTGCACACCTTGGCTTTTCCATTGGACAGACCTATGGATCGCTGACAGCCTGTTGGAGGAAAAAAAAAAAAAAAGGAAACATTGTATGTTTATTACTACCATCATTATAATATCTCAGAAATTGGCACAGCAAAGTATAGTAGAAAAACCTCAATTCAAATCCTGGCCCTGCTACTTATTAGCTAAGTAGCTAAGTGACTTAGCTTTTCAGGGTCCTAGTTTCTTCATTTGTAAAAGTATAGCTGATAATTTCACAAACAAAAGAACTAGTCTGACATTTCTGCATACCCAATAACTGAGAGTTGAAGAAATGCTTGAAGCAACTTCAAGCAACTTGAAGCCCAGCTATTTGACAAATTTAGCACATTAGGACTAACTTCATTGCTATCTAGCAGAACAATGCCAAAAAAAACCCCTGCCTCTTTTAGTCCATATATTGATGAAGTGACCAAATCTGTCAGAAGAGAAAACTGTACTTCTGTAAGTATATAGGAAATAGATAAAAAATTAAAAAAAATAATTTCTCCAGGGTAGAAGTAGAAAATCAATAGCTAGGGAATTAAAAAAGACTTCATGTAAAAAGTGAAACATCAACAGAGTTTTGAACTAAATAACAGATTAGGAGAGGTAGGAAGGAGGAAATATATGCTAGGCATGGAACATGTACAGAAAAGCATGGAGATAGGACTGTTGTGTATGAGGAACAAGAAAAGCCAGGTGTGATGGATTTTAGAAACATTATAAAGTTTTTAAAAAATTTTTCACCTTTCCAATTTATTGTTTATTTATTTGTAGCATTCTTAAAACATTTTTTTGAGTTCTATATTCTCTCCCTCCCTCTAGTCTCTTCCCAACTCATTGAGAAGATAGGCAATATGATATTTAATGTACATGTGAAACAATGCAAAACATTTCTATATTAGCCATGTTATTGAAAAAAGCAAGAAAAATAAAGGGAAAAAATTATACTTCAGTTTTTATTGAGTTCATCAGTTCTCTCTCTGGTAGTAGATAATATTTTTCTGGAGGTAAATAGTATTTTTCAACAGTCCTTTGGAATTTTCTTAAATCTTGATCAGAATAATTAAATCTTTCACAGTTGATTACTGTTACAGTATTTCTGTTACCATGTACAATCTTACAGTGTTTTGATTCTGTTCACTTTACTCTGCCTCAATTAAAAAAAAAAGTATGTGTGCATATGTGTGTGTATGTGTATATATATATATATATATATACATATATATGTATATATAAATAACAGATATATGTGTATATGTTTATATATATGTGTACATGGGTGTGTGTCTTCCCAAGTTTTTCTGAAACCTTCCTCTTGTTTCTTATAGCATAATAATATTCTATCACAACCATAACCACAACTTCTTCAGCCAAGTTTATAAGTTTTTAAAAGTTAAGCAAGGAATTTTCATTGTAAAAGCAATAGGGAACATTCTTGGAGTTTCTGGAGCTAGGGGACTGGCAGGGAAGAAGATTTTAGTCCCAATGTGGAAGAGACTTGAAGAATAGAGACTGGAAGGAAACAATCCAGGCAAGAGAGGTGATGAGGGCCTGAATTCTAAGGGTCAGAATGGGAACTGTGAATAGAGAGAAAGAGTCAGGGGGAGAGATTTTGTGATATAGAAATAGCTAGATTTGGCAACTTATTGGAAATGTGGGCTAAGGAATGCCATACAAGAATTTGTTAAATAAAATAAAAGATGTTTGGCCTAGGGAAGAACAGATACATTTAACAGGCATCCCATTCTTTCCACTTACATTTCTAGATTCGTTACCCATAATTCTATGCACATTCTATGATCTAGCCAAACATTCCATCTCCTGTGTCTTTTCTTTTTACCCAGAGTTTTACCCGTGCCTGGAATAATCCCCCCCCCCTTCATCTCCCCCACTAGGATCCCTAGCATTGTCTGAATTAGACTGGAAGGCCACTAAGGTCCCAATTTTGAGATTCTATAATCTCTGAAATCAATCTGTTGATTTTAATCGCCAAAGAAGAGATTATCCACAATCTTAAAGAGCACTTGTGTTGGTGTGGCCCTATATGTAGGACCATACTCATCTGGTACTTGGTCCCATAAAGTAAAATGCTTCCACAGAGTAGTTTTTTTGTTTTTTTTTTGTTTTTTTTTTTTGTTTTTTTTGTTTTTTTGTTTTTTAGAAATATCCATTACATATATATGTGTATATGTGGGGTAGAGAATATATAAACACCTATATACAAACAAATATAGGATAACCTGAAAATGATCAATAGGTGTTGATATATATAGGGTGTACATATGTGTTTATACAGATATATGTATATGTGTGGGTGGGTATGAATACATACATACATACACATCCATGCTTAACTACAACCTGCTTGGAGGAAATGAGGGAAGAATGAAAGGGGGGGAAAATAAAGTAAAAAGTACACAGCAGAGAACAAAAGAATAACATAAAAAAAAAGCAAAGAAAAGATGGGAAGTCATGCATATAATCTCTTCTATTATTATATATGTTTTCTTGAAAGATAATTTTATTGTTACATATTTTGAATCCTCTCATTATTCTGGGCACATGACAATATTTAGTTATTTTCCTCCTTTTCTGTCTTTCTTTTTCTACTTTTTTAAAAAAATTTTCTTAGTTTAAAATAACTATTTTCTAAAAGAGCTCCATGAAAGAAAAAAAAAAAAATCAACAGAATGAAGGTACTCAAATTAAAGTAGATCAGGAAAAGATTCCTATAGGAGGTGAAATTTTGGCTAGGACTTAAAAGGAAGCCAAGGAAACTGGGAGGAGGTAAGGAGGGAGAGCAGTGTCCTAGGCATTGGAGACAATCAATGAAAATGCCCAAATGAGGGAGATACAGTGTATTTTGAAAGAACAGGAAGAGGGCCTTAAAGTATATGGAAGTGGGAAGGTGTAAGGTGTGAAAATATTGCAATGGCAGGGGAAGAGAAGATTATGAAGAGTTTTAAAAATCATGGGATTTTATATCTGATTCTGAAGGTGATAGGAAACCACTGGGGTTTACTAAATAGAGGGTACTGATGGTGGTGGTAGTGGTTGGGGGAAGAAGAAGAGAGAAAGACATTAAGAAAACTAAAGAGAAGACTATTATAATAGTATAAGGGTGAAATGATGAGAACCTGCATGAGGGCAGTGGCAGTGTCAAAACAGAGAAGGGGGCAATGTACAACAGTAAAATTGGCAGGCCTTGACAACAGGTTGGATTTGGGAGATGAGAATTAGGAGTCAAGGATGACAGCAAGGTTGTGAATCTGGGTGACTGAAAGGACGGTGGTATCCTTGATAGTAATAGGGAAGAGGGGAGGGCTTGAGAGTGAATAGATGGAATAAGGAGTTCAGTTTGGGACATATTGGGTTTAAGATGTCTATGGGACATCCAATCTGAGATGTTCAATAGGCAGGTAAAGACTGGAGACTGGGAGAGAGATTAGGGCTAGACAAGTAGATTAAAAAATTGTCAACAACTGAATCTATCAGAAGTGATGAGATCATCAAATAAAACAGTGCAAAGGAAAGAGAGAAGAGGCCCAGAGCAGAATCCTGTGGGATGCCCAATTTTATCAGGTATGTCCTTGTTAAAGAGTCAGAAAAGAAGATTGAAAAGAAACAGTAAGACAAGTGGGAGCAGCTGGACAGAGGTATGTAACAAAAGCCCAGAAAGAAAAGATTATCAAGAGGAAAAAGGTAATCAACCATGTCAAAGGTGGCAGATGTCAAGAAGAATGGGGATTGAGAAAAGGTCATTAGGTCTGATAATTAAAGGATTAATAATTTTAAAGGGAGCACTTTGAATATAATATTATGTTAAGAAATAATGAGTATTTACAAAGGGTAAAGTAGAAGGACTCGCATTATCTGATGCAAAGTGAAATAAGAAGAACCAGGGAAATTACATACAGGATTGCAGCAACACGAATGGAAAGAACCAACACCACAAAACCATTGAAACTCTATGTTGTGAAATTCTAAAAAGAACAAGTTAGGTTCTAAAGAAAAAATATGAAAAGATACTTCCTCTAGCTCCTTGGCAAAACCTGGGGAGCCATAGTTGTGCAATACTGCATAAGACATAGGACATAGGAAACATAGGATCAATGTGTTTGATATATTTTACTGTGTTTTTTTTTCTTAAAATATTTCTTTCCTTTTTAAAAAATTATTTATTAAAGGGGCAGCTAGGACCCGAGTTCAAATCTGGTCTCAGACTTAACACTTCCTAGCTGTGTGACCCTGGGCAAATCACTTAACCCCAGCCTCAGGGAAAAAAAAAAATATATTTATTAAAATTGGTTTAGGAAAGGAAGGTGTAGTGTAGGAATAAATGTAGTCAACTGTAAAAACAAAGTTATCATTAAAATTAATGTTAGAAAAAAGAAAGACTTTTGATATTGTTATTGTCTAATCTTTTACCTTCATTCTTGGGATGACACCAATCTGTAGAATTAGAATTATTTCTAGGATATCAATGAGACTGTTGGACATTATAGCATACTCAACACTTTTAAAAACTTTCAAGACTTTAAACAAGTTTGTTTGTGTTGTATTGTTTGTGTGTTTGTGTTGTATTGCTCACAATTTCTCATGATCAATGACCTAATATTAAATTCTGGGCTTCCAAGAAAAACAAAGTTTCTCTTGTCCTCTGTTAAGTACAGGAGATTTCCAAGAAAGAGGAGCCCTTTCCATGTTTGCAGGAGCAAGCTGAGTCACATTTACAGGTAGTTATATCTACCATGGATCATTTCAAAGAAAGCATTTTTGATGTTGTTCACAGTCTATTTTTGGGACTCATACTGCTAGTTCAGAATAAATTAAAAACCCTATACATAAATCCAAATAGCTTTAGCATTGTCTAGTAGCTCTGTCTTATATCTTATCATTGGGTTCAATTATCATCAATGCAAATGCTCCCAGATATATATCTAGTCCTATGTTTTCTCTCAAGCTACAGTTATGCATCATCAATTGTGTTTTGGAACATCTCAAACTGAATATTGTAAATGCACTTCAAACTGAACATTTTAGAAATAGAAATCATTACTTCTCCCTTAAACTCTTTTTTTCCTAATATGGGAAGGTACCACCATCCTTGTAGTCACTCTGGTTTGTAAACTTATTATCATCCTATACATCTCATTGGTTCTCATCCCACATATTCAATCTGTTGCAAAACAGATACAATATCTCTTTTAGAGCATCCCTTCTCTCTACCTACACAGCTATGACTCTTTAAAATCTTTAGCCTAGACTACAGCTTCTTAAGCTTTTTCCACTTGTGACAATTGCCCTAGAAATTTTATGGGATCTCCTCCCCAGGTAATTAAATAGGTACACAAATCATATATTTACAGGTAATAAATCATGACTTTGTAACACCTACATTCATTTTTGAGACCCCATATGAGGTCATGAACCACAGTTTAAAAAGGTGGGGCCTATATCATTGCAGAAGTCTTCTAAATAATATCCCTGATACGATTTTCCCCACATCATCCCCCTTTCCACTCAGTTTCCAAAGTGATTTTCTTGAATAGTAGGTCTATGTCGCTTCCCTCCCACCTTCCAATCCTCTGTGTTTTCCCACTCCAATATGGTGGCTTCTTACTACTTTCAGAATCAAATATAGTCCTCTGCTTGGTTTTCAAATTCTTCACAAACTTTCCAGAATGAAACTCTTCTTTAATTCTCATTACACTTTATTCTCATTCATGAACTCTACACTCCATCTTCATGAGACTCTTTACAATTCCTCAAATACCATGTTACATGTCCTAACTTCAAGCCTTTGCAACAGCTGTCCATCATGCCTGGAATGCTCTCTTTTCCCTTCTGCTTCTCAGCTTTCCTGGCTTCCTTGAAGACTAAGCTCAAATCCAATCTTTTCCTGATTGGCTTCCCCTATTGTTTATGCCTTCCTTCAGAGATGACTTTCTATTTCATATATATATATACACACACATACATATATACATATATATATATATATGTATACACATACACACACGTGTGTGTGCATATATATGTATATATATATATATATATATAATTCATTCATAATTATTCCTATGTTGCCTCCCTCCCTAGAATGTAAGCTCCTCAAGGGCAGGGACAATGTTCTTGCATTTCTTTGTAGTCTGGGTTCTTAGCATAGTTCCTGGCACAGAATGAGCACTTTAATAAATGCTTGCTGACTAACTATATAGCTTGTTTATTTCCCACATTTTGTACTAGTAGTGGTGGGGGTAGGGAAGAAAGAAAAGATAGGATGATTAGAAATGAGTTATGGGCTTAATGTAGATACAGTTAGATTAAACATAGTACATGCTTGAAAATAAATAAGCACTTCTTAAATGAACTACAAAATTCCCTCTCTTTATAATATAAGAGTATGTAAAACAATTCTGTGTAAGATTTTAAAATCTGGGATTTTCCCATGCCTTAGTGAAGTTTTCCAGCTTAGAATTAAAAATTTTGTGTATTCTTAATAATGACTACGATAACAACATTATGAGGAAAAAAGCACAACATAGAAAAGACAAATAATGAATTTATATTTAGCTATAAGTTATATCTTTGTTCAGTTTCAATCAGAGAAGATTTTTTTACAATGTTTACAAAATGAAATACATTTTATAGTGAAAAACAATTTTTACATTGTATTAAAGCTAAAATATTCTCCACAATCTTATTTAAAAACTTTTCTGAGAAGGCATCATTCATAAGAACAAAAAACTCCTTCAGAAGAGAATGTATTGATGGCCTTTTAAAAAAAAGCTTCCCACCCCACTTCAAACCTTTAACAATCATATTCAGAAGTATCCACAGGCCTCCCAGATATACTACAGAAAAATACTGAAAAAAAAATATTCATTTAACCAAAATTCAAGTTAGTGTTGGTACATTCCACTTCCTAGTGTTCTACTACTAAAGGTAACTAAGGGAATTTGTTGAGGCCTTTGTTTAGGCTGATCATTCTACACGTGACATCACATCCTCCAATGTAATACCCGTTATTCTGCTAACAAGTGTAGCTGGTTAGCTCAGACAGCTAAAAGCAAAATGGCAGAACAAAAGGTTTTTGGGTGTGTTAGCTAGATATACTATTCCACAGCCAGACTAAAGCCATCACTCTGCTCCCTGACTTGCAACTGTAACGTGGCCTAAGGGAGAAGTGGTCAGCAAGTAGGTCTGGCACAAAGCCATCTCCACTACTGGAAGAACAGTGTAATCTGCATACCATACTAACTTTGCCTCTGCCCCCTTCTTTTCTCCAGTTCTAAACCACCCAGAAGGCAGGAGCATTAAAAATAAGGAATAAACTAGCTAAGGAGAACAGAAAGAAGGAAAAAGAGTAGGAATGGGGAAGGAGAGTAGAAGTGTTCTCAACTGCTCAGAAGAAATGGAAACACTTATAATAATATTAATGCATCTAGCACTAACATAGTGCCAGTTCTGTGTTGATTATGTCTCATTTAATTCTCACAACAATCCTGAAAGATAAGTACTATTGTTATCATCCCAATTTTACAATTGAGGAAACTTAGGCAAACATGTTACATGATGTGTCCAGTCATACAGCTAGTAAGTACCTTAGACTAAATTTGAAGTCAGATTTCCTTGATTCTAGCCAGATGTAGGGTTTTGGGGTTTTTTTGTATTTTTTTAATACCATATCACCTGGCTACTGTAGTGAGAAAAAGATAACTGAAATATTGAGTTCTAGTTATTGCCTACTCACCATTTGCAATAATGTGAAGGGAAGAGTTCTAAAGGCCATGGAAGGGAAAACTTGTTGAATTTGAAAAGTTTTCAATTACAGATTTAGAGCTAAAAAGGTCCTTAGAAATCATCTAATACAACTATCTCATTTTACAAATAAGGAACCTGAAGCAACAGTAACTTCTTACTCTTCCTTACATAAAATATTCAAAAGACCTTCTCTGTGACTTTGCACAGACTCTCCTCCTTTCCCCAGTATATCCTGTAAAACTGGAATGTCTGTCTTCCTTCCTTCCTACCTGAAATAGGAAGAGGTGCAAGACCTTGTATTTGTCAGATTTCAGAACAGGAGCTACAGATGGAGGCAATTATGAAGGGAGGCGGAAGAGAAACTCAGGAGGAACAGAGCTGAGTTAGACATGGATGAAAGTAGGGAGTGACAGCAAGAGAAATAGTGATTGATGAATCATGTGGCTTAATAGAAGAGGAGGAGGCAGGAAATTGCTGGTCATACAATGAATATGTGTATAGTACCATTTGACTGAGATTCCCACCTTCAAGAGTCCTATTAAAGAGAAGAAAGGAAGGCTTTGGCATCTGTGTCTACAAGTAGTCTATCAGTGTCTATCTACAAGTCTGTCAGATACAAATAGGTATCTGACAGAATTCATATTCAATTCCTACTTCATCCCCAAATTGATTGGGAATAACATAAAGGGAATAAAGATTCCCTTTATATAGAATTAGTTATTAGGACTGATGACATTCTATTCCAGCACAATATCACACTGACATGCAACATGGCATCTGACTGTTTGTCCTGTGTAGGGCCTGGAGGTAAGAAGTCTGAAGCTTTGGTTAGACTTATTAAATTTGAAATCTCTTTCTTTTTCTGACTTCACTTCTGTTAGACTGCTTCCTCTCCCACTTGCTCAAGCTGGTTTTCCATGTTTGAAACTTTGATATTATCTTTCACTCTTTCCTCATCAATCATTATTCACATTGTCCTACCAATTCTACCCTCATAATCTCTCTCATATCCATCCCAATTTCTCTTTTCCTATTGCTATTACCCTGGTATAAACCCTCATTTTCATCCTCTGGGATTATTTACTAATCTATCACAGATCTTTTTAGCTCTTGTAACTCCTCACTCCAATCCAATTTTCATGCATCTTTCATATGCAAAAAATCCAGTCACGTCCCTCTTCTATTTAAAATCATTCATTGGTTTTATATTGTCTATCAGGTAAAATCCAAACTTCTTGGCTAGCATTTGAAGTCTTTACCCTCAAATGTCATCCTCTTGGCCTTATCTCAAACCATTCCTCTCTATAAATTTTATGTTCTCAGAAAACCATACATTACTTCTTGACTTCCCACTTTAATTCCTTTCCTCTATGCAAAGTACTAGGTATCATCAAAATGAGATTTGCTAGGAGTTTCATTTTTATAAATCATTTTATAATCACTGTGAAAGGATCTCTATCAATGTTCTGATTCCCTTTCTCAATCATCCCCTTGTACCATGAATTTGTCTAGTTTTAAAAGTGAAAAAGGTATCCCTGAGGATCTAATTTACCCTTTTACTTCCTTTGATACAGTTTCCCAGTAACCTCTGCCTATCCTGACACATGGCTTTCTATAGTCACCTAAGTGCAGAAAAAAGACCACCCATGTGCAGTGTGAATCCTTCAAACTAAGATGTTCTAAGACCAAGAATAAACACTTTGGAGGGCGTGGTCCTGCTGACCAGACATATTTCTATATGGAGGGAGAAGCCACTTCTACCTTAGTTAAGTACAACTGTTTTCCTACTGAATATTTAACTTATGAACTTAAAAGAAAAGTATTCTTTATGATGTTGTAATGCCCCCACCCTCAACAACGCTTATTAAGGGCATATCTAGCTTATAAATCCTAGTTTAAATGACATCTCTGAAAGTCTTCCCCTCCCAGATTGATTCTTTTGGGAAGTCAAAATAGGTCATATGTTGCCTCAATTCTTACCTACCTTTATTCACTATTGCCTCAGACACTCAAATCTAGGAAAGACCTAGTTTAAAAAAAGACCAGTGTTTCTCACTACGTGCAGTCATACAAACTCTAACTCTAAGTCTTACAACTGAAGATGATTCTGGAAGAGAGCATAAAGCTGATAACTTAGCATAGCACTCCCTCACTTAAATCCAATTCACTTGCAAATCAAGACTTCACCCTCCAGAAGGAATGATGGGCTACAACTACTAACATCATCTTTCCCCCATACGAATTGTAAAACACTTAAGTCTACATCTCTCCTATGAATTCATCATATGCCATAAATTGATACACAAACATGTGCTAAATCTTCCTACTAAACAATCTGTGAGTTCCATGAGGGCATGGAGTATCTCTAGGGCTTTTCTATTAAGGCTAAAATTTCTTTTTGTTAACTATTCACTCACTTACCAGTGCCTCATTCTGTTGCAAGATTGAACCTGAATTCACAGAGCGGGTCAGGTCCACCCCTGACAATCATGGAGCACCCACAAGAGACTAGCTTTGATAGTTCTATTAAAAAGCCTTGAGAAATGCAAAGATTTTAAATCCTAATTTAAATGTCATCACTATGAAACTTCAATGGCCCTCTACTCATTGGTGTTCTTTCTCCTTCATAAACTGCAGAACACTTGGTTTATATACCTCTCCTATAAATTTATCATGCATCATAAAATTATCTACAAACTTGTGCTAAATTCACTTACTGGGTAGATTTTGAATTCCAAGAAGAGGGACTGTATTTTATTTAATCTTTGTATCTTTCCCAAGATTTAGGACAGTGCTTTGCACATGGAAGATATTTAATTTGTTTGCTCAAACTGAAGTCAAATGACTAATCTATTATCACAAAAATCACAAGGAAAAGGAACAAAAGATTGTAAAGGACTAAAACTGAGCAGATGCACTTAACCTAGATAACCTAGCACTTAAGGCTAATTACCAATTGGACAATACTCTATTAACATGTTTGAAGGATGACCCTACTCATCTCAGTGCTGGCTTGTTCTGTGGGTGTGAACAGAGAAGGGAGGAGAGACCAGAGAGTGAAATAGGAGAAGCAGAATCATTCTTTGGTGGTGGAGCGAGAGAAAGGAGGTGTGGAGATTCCTATTATCTAATCCCCTGACAGCGACCCCAAAAGACCAAGAATAAAGACTTTAGCTTATCCTGACTCTGGCTGATTCTATGATATTCAGGGTCACAACAGAAGATGTCAAGGCTCAGTAGTTCAGTGTTCAAAACAAAACTGAAGATACATTTGAAAGAAAATTGCTCCTGGTTTGGTTGGCACATATTGAAATTAATACCAGAAAACATTTGAAGAATATATCTGGGCATTTGCTATGGCAGTCACCATCTTTAGGAACATAGAAAAGTAAAGGTTTCTGCTATGAAAAAGAAAACATCACTGTATAATCTCCACTTAAGCCAAGGTGGATGCACCGAACTAAAAATGTTTGCTTTTTATATTCTAGTATGGCAAATGTCATCCCCAAATTATAAATATGTTTTATCTTTTATCTCATCAGTATTGAGCTAATACTCCCAAAGAAAGTTGATTTTTTTTTTAAAAAGCATGATCTTGAATTCTAGATCATAAGATAGCAGCTGAGATACTTTCCCTAGTCCCCACTCCAAAAACTTCCCAAAAAGGATGAATTATATTCCAGATGTATAACTATTATAAATGAATCCACAGACCAGAGAAAGAGAAAAAGCTCATACAAAAGAAAATCCTTAAGAATTAAAGCAAGAAAAGTATAATCTTTCAACATTTACCCGGAATATTTCCCCTACCAACTTTCATACTTCTAGCAAAGATGCAAAAACTACTAGTGGATTTATGCCTGAAGCCCCTATAAGAATTCCTGCTCATTGCAGAAATTTAGTTAATATATCTCAGTCCCTGCTTAACACCCCCCTCCCATCCTCACAAAAAGTCAGAATCACTGATTCTTCCCAGCCATGTGAGAAACTGGTGGAATTAGCATGCTACCTTCTGCATATGTCAGTTTCTAGGTTAGGAACCCCTAAAGTTGCAAAGACTTTGTATAAGATAACCTTTATTCCCTTTCTTAAGTATGCAAAAAGTGACAAGTGCTGATTTACTCAATGTAGAGAAAAAAATTAGAAAAACAAAGGAGATATTTGTGTCATGTACTAGTGTGGATAGCTGCATTGGGCCTGAAGAAAAGGAGATTGAAATCCAGTTAGCATTTGTTCTATATATAGTTAGGACAAGGACCAATGCCAGTGAAATTTATATCTTCCAAAGTAGAAGGCTAAGGAAGCTTTGCAGCCTAGCCTTTAGGAGGTGCCCAACAGCAAATGGAAGAGAAGTCTGAAAGTGAATGACAGAGGAATATAAGGGAAAAAAAGAGATTTTAAAAGCAGAAAATTTCATAAATATCTAGAATACAAACATATAAACCAACAGAGAGGATCCAAATATTAGAAGAGAAGATGAGCAATAAACCCTAAAAAAGATTATGAAGCTTTCTTAAACAACATGAGACAAAAGAAAGTGAACATCAATGCTTGATGAATCCTGTGGAATCCTAAGACAATATGGAATAAGAAATTCTGGAACCATTTAAAAAAGAAATGATTCATAAGAAAAATTGAGAATGAGTGTCTTATCAGAATTTGTAGTTCCTAAGCAGAAATTAAAAATAAAATAAAATAAAATAACAACAACATCAATTAGCAGGCTTTCTAAAAAAACAAAAACAAAAACAAAAAACAAAAAAACAAAAAACCCCCAAATCTATAGCTAAGAATTTCCCAAAAGAAGTTAATCTGGAATACAAAAATACTAAAGGGGAAGAAAATCTGGCAAATGCAAAAGGCAACAATATTAAAAGAACACATTTATATATGACAAAGGCATTGACCTTAAAAATAGTATACACAAAGACAAGTTATGGATCACAGATCTCTCAGAAGAATATGAAAAATCAAAACCCTCAATTTCTCATGCAAGAAACAATAAAAGGGAAATTGCCTAGTACTTCTGAATATAGAAAACAAAGAAATCTGCAGGTTTCCTTGCAGAAGAAACAGCAATAACAAAGCAAATACCTTGCAGATCAAACTCCAAGATACAGAGGCTAAAATTAATAACTCCAATGGAAGTAGCTAGGAGAAAAACACTCAAATATAGAGAAAAAGGAAATCTGAATAACATAATATTATCCTTTACTCTCTAGAAACCAAAAAAATGGGATGGAATATTATAATTTAAAAAAAAAAAAATCAAAGAAGTTCATCCCAATGGAAGAGTCTGAAAACCTGAGCCTAATCATCAAAGGAAAAAAAAATGTTTTTAAAAGGAGGCATCTGAAGCCTTCCTGAAGGGGAAAACATGCAACCACATTATCAATTTTCAAAAACACCTAAATAGGAGAAACATAAATGTAAAAAAATACAATTACTAAGGAAAAATAAATAAAAAAATAAATTACTCCATGTTTTGATGTCATTTATTTTTTTAAAGAGGTAAGAGAAAACAAAGAAAGCCTATGGAGTAATTAAAAAGTGCACAAGTACTTTCTAGTTGTGCACATTCACCCACCTACTAACCATATTGACTGATTTGGTTGATCCATTTTGTAGTTCAGTTGATTCAGACATGCCTGACTCTGTGAGACCCATTTGAGATGTTCTTGGAATGGTTTGCCATTTCCTGCCCTAGCTCGCTCCATGAAGGAAGAAAACAGAATTGTTGACTTGTCCAGGATCACACACTAGGAAGTATCTGAGGCCAGACTTGAGTCTTCCTGACCCCAAGTCACTAGTACCCTATCCACACTGCACCACCCTGCTGCCGGGGTGCCTATGGACATAACAACTCATCATGGCAAATTTGAGCTTACTCTCTTCTGCCCTTTACCTTTAACCTCTTTAGTGTTCCCTGTTCCAGCTGAGGGCTCTCTCCTGGTCACTCAGGACCAGTCTTTGGTGCTGTCCTTGGATTCTCGCCATCACTCATCTGCCTCGGCCCATCTGTCACAAGTCCTCCTCCCTTACCTTTGTAACTTCCCCCTCATCTGTCTAATGCTGAGGGCGTGCCGAGGCAGGCCTTCATTACTGGGCACCTGGACCATGCAATAGCCTGGTCTCCTGGTCACATATCTCTCCCCCACCAGTCCATCTTCTACTTGGCTGTCCAAGGATGGATCAGACTAGAATAAAACCCTACTTGACAAACTTCAGCAGCTTCTGGTCACCTTCAGGATCAAATATAAAATCTTTTGCTTGTCTTTTAAAGCCCCACTTTCTAGTCTTCTTTCTTCTTTCATACTCTGTATCTACTGATGATGACCTCTTTGCTGTTCCTTGCAGCAGACACTTGATTCTGACTCTTTTTTCTGTGGGTCCTCCATGTCTGGAAGTCTCTTCCTCCTCTTTGCTCCTCCTACATTCCCTGAAATCTAGAGTAAAATCCCACCTTGTTGCAAGAAGCTTTCCTCAGCATCATTTTCTCCTGTATAAATCTTATTTTTACATACAAAGGTGTTGTATGCTATCTCCCGTATTAGACTGTGAATTCCTTAACAGCAGGGATTGCTTTTTCCCTATCCTTGTATTCCTAACAATTAACAGTGCTTGTTGGCACATAGTAAATGCTTAATAATATCAGGTGATTGACAGGGAGTTAAAGGCAAAATTCTAAGAACCAGGCTACGTGAAGGTAGAGGAACAGAACTAAAGCATCACGAACTAAACACTACAACACTTCCTCTTACAGGTGAAGAAAGGTATTTTGTAGATAAAACTACAAAGTGGGTCAATGGGTTCATAACTGAGGAGAGAAGAGTTGATAAGCGTATCAACTTAGACTGTGGATGAATGAATAGTGAAGCAACAGTGGAACCTATTATGTCTCCTGGAAAGAACAGGGGCACTAGAAGAGGCAACAGAAGAGAAGAATTAGATTAAAGGAATGAAAGGGGTCTCAACCTAGTGTGGAAAAGAGATCTCCACTGAAGACCATTTCAAATGGACAAGAAGTTTATAGTTGTAATGAACATGGGGGGCCTCATGACAGATTTATTTCTCTCAAATACTTTTGCCCTCTCTTTCATACTGCCATTCATTTAACTACTTTTTAAAAACCTGTATTTATCATCCACACATCTATTCTGTATATATATATATATATATATATATATATATGTCCTTGTTTCTCCCATTAGAATATTAGTTCCTTTGTCCAATTATTCCGGAAAACAATTTGGAACTATGATCAAAGGGCTATAAATCTGTGCAGATCTTTTGAGCTAGGAATATCACTATTAGGTCTATTTCCACAAAAAGAATTTAGAAAGAAAAAAAAAAGGAAAAGGACTTGTGTACAAAAATATTTATAGTAGTTCTTCTTGTGGCAGTAAAGAATTGGAAATTGAGAAGATGCCCATCATTTGGGGAATAGCTGAATAAGCTGTGATAATATGATTGTGGTGGAATATTACTGTTCTATAAGAAATGATGGGGATGGTTTCAGAAAAACTTGAGAAGATTCATATGAACTGATGAAAAGTGAAATGTGCAGAACCAGGAGAACATTGTATACAGTAATAGCAATGTTATAATGATAATCAACCCCTGAAAGACTTGACTATGCTAAACAATATAATGAAACAAAATAATTCCAAAGGACTCATGAAGAAAAATGCCATTTATATTCAGAGAAAGAATTAGTGAACTCTGAGAGTGATCATTATAGCATATTTTTTTCATTTATTTTTCTTCATTCCCCCCCTTTCTTTAGGGGGGGGGGCATGACATAGCTAACATGGAAATATTTTGCATGGCTTCACACATCTAACTGATGTAATAGTTCTTGCCTTTTTATTGGGTGGGGGGAGGCTAGAAGGGAGAGATTAGGAAATCAAAAAAAAAAAAAAAAGTTTTTTTTTTTTTTTTTAAATTTTGCTGAGGCAATTGGGGTTAAGTGATTTGCCCAGGTCACACAGCTAGGAAGTATTACGTCTCTGAGGTCAGATTTTAACTCAGATCCTCCTGACTTCAGGGCCAACATTCTATCTCCACTGTGTCATCTAGCTACTCTGAAATTTTAAAAAAAAAAAAAAAATTTAAATAAATGTTAAAATAATAAAGCATAAATATTTTTAAAAGTTAGCTCCTTAAGAATAGGAATCATATTTTCAATCCTAGTACTATCCTTAAAATATTTATTGATTGTGCTTTGCTCTTAGAAGTATACATTTTCTCTCATAAATGTATACTTCTAAGAGCAAAGCACAATGGAAAAAGAGGCAGTGGTAGAGAAAAATCTATAAGGAATATTTCAAAAGTCTTAATATCATGAAAAACACAAGGTGACTCAAGAAGGAATAAATAAGGATATAAACCATGAATCACAAAATAGAAAGGAATGAAAATTAATAAAGCAAACAAAACAAAGATGTTCTTCTTAGAAGAAGGAATTTTTAACTCATTACTTAACTGAGAGGGAGAAAAAGAAGGAATAAAGAGGGAACAAAATTAAAATAAATCATTAATTTATATAATTAATAACTAGGAAAAAAATTTACAAACAGGAGGGGAAGAAAGGTTGTGTGAATAGTGTTACATCAAAATAGTTTAAATCAAATTAACAGTAGTTATTTTATTACTTTATTTATTACATATTTGCTTGTATGGTATGAGTAAAAAATGTAAGACCAGTCAATCAACAAGTATTTTTAGGTGCTTACTATGTGCTAGAAGCTCTGCTATGCACCAAGAGATTTCTATTTTAGGAGGGAAATCAACATGGAAATAAATACATAATACATAGAGAGTATGTGGAAGATAATCTTAGAGAAGAGGGCTCTCGCAACCAGGGGAAGCAGGAAAGGCCTCCAAAAGAGACAGTTTACAGGCTGAATCTTGAAAGAAGCCAAGTATTCTCTGGAGTTGTAGAGAGGAAGAAGACCTTTTCAGGCAGGGAAGACAGCCCATGCAAAATCAAGAAGATAGGAAACAGTATATATTATAGAAACAAGAAGGCCAATATAAATAGCTAATATAGATATATAACGGATTCTATTATGCGATGCTAGCATGATTTACTGGAAAACACTGGACAAAAGGAAAAGTGAAGTTCTCCTGGTGGGTGGGGGCTAAGCAAGGAAACTAATAGAATAAATTCATGCAGAAGATATTTGTAAAGCAACTAATCAGTATTATCTCTCTGAGAATTGTCTTACTTTTGTAATTTATCTCTACCTAATATAATCAATACCTGACACAGAGTAAGAGCTAGATAAATGTCAAATGATTTATACTTATAGAAAATGCAATGTTTTCTCTGAGTACTTTTTGTTATTTAGTTGGAGTGTGTAACACCAGAGTGAGTGGATGGTATTGCCAGTAACTTGTTATTACTGAACAGGATTAGGCAAGTGACTAACAGTATATCTGGTAGTTAAATACCAATTTGGACATTTCCTCTATTAGTATAGATGGCCATATCTTCTCAATGTAAGCAATTTCTGTTTATATTCTTCCAAAAGTATTCTAAAGAACATATGGTCAAAAGAATTAGAAATTGAGGAGATGTCCATCAATTGGGAAAGGGTTGAACAAGCTGCAATATATGAATATAATGGAGTATTACTGTGCTGTAAGAAAAGATGAGTCAGTGGATTTCAGAAAAACCTGAAAAGACTTAGGAAAACTGATGCAAAGTGAAGTGAGCAGAACCAGGATTACATGAACAAATATGATCGACTTCCTTCTTCTCAGTGATCCAGAACAATTCCAAAAAATTTATAATGAAAAATGCTATCTACATTTAAAAAACATGATGGAGTCTGAATGCAGATTATTTTTTGTTGTTATTCTGTTTTTTCTTTTGAAACATGACTAATGTAAAAATATTTTACAGGGGAAAAAAAAGGACTATATGACCAACACACTGAAGACCTTCCTCTATTTTTTTTACTTTATAGTTTCAAAATTTATATTCTCTGTACCACTAGAGCTGCCTAAATAGTATTCTCTGCTCTTATTATGATTGACTCACTTTTTATCTTACTTAGATTAAAAACCTATTAGGTTCATTCTAGACCTTTTTGGAATCATTTGTATGCTCAATGACTGGCATCTTTTGTCATTACTTTTATTTTATGCAAGTCATTGTTGGCAATACATAGTTGATACAACATGCATCTTTCCACTGCATTTTAGGGAAGCAATTTTAACTGCAAATACAAGGGACATCTGAAGCTCAGCAAAAAGGCATGGCAAACTCCCTCTCTATCGTAGCAATTTAACACAAAAGTTTGTTATAAGAACTATCAACCAGATGGAAAATAGAGATGGCTTTGCTTTCAATAGGTCTTGCTTTCAATAGTCAACAGGTATTGATTTCAAGTGGAATTTTGTAGAGATCAAGTGAATTATGTTTGTCTTTCTGCCAATGACAATACTATGTATGGAAAAAGTAGGAACTGATCTCCCTAGTGGAAGAAAAGCTGAAAGATCTAAAGAGACACCTCTGCTTTCTAGATGAAGGAGAATAGAATAAAGTTCTTTGAAAGCATGCAAGAAGCACATCAAAGCAAGAACAAACAGAAAAGAACATGAAGAAATAGAGGGACATCCCAATAAGGGTCAGGAAGTTGTGAGGTGGAAAAATGCACTAAAAAAAGAAAAGGAAGAATCATTACCGTCCAGTTGTATCACTGGCAATGAAGCTATTTCCACAAAAGAATAAAAGTTAACTTTTGCACAGAAATAAGTTTCTTGTCTTCTAAGGAAGGATGATGTGGAATCATAGGTGTTACCAAGGAAGAGGATCTATTAATGTTCAATAGAATCATATAGGAGTAGTTGGTAGGTGACTCCCTGCTGTGAAGTAGCAAGGCAGCTATTTGTCAAACCGACATGAGCAATAGAAAAAACTGAATTCTTTCCCAAGATTATACATTATCTGATATCTGATGGAGAACCTCCTAAAATTCCTCAAGCCTGACATACACTACTCATTCTTACTGATTTACATGGGGACAAATAATATTGCCAGAATGAACCTAGAAAACATTGCTAGAAATTTTGGAGTTCTATGCAAGAAATCAAAAGACTTGAGAGCATGGAAGATAGTAACACTCCTATTGACTGAAGATACAGAAGAAAAAGAAAAATATCTTGGAAGTGATAAGAATTTGCATTCTTGGATCATGAAAAGCTCTTGGCCAGGGATGAAGTATATGTAACAAAAGCCAGTAAATAAACATTTCAGTAGAGCCCTTCAATTTCTGGCCAGGAAGAAAATCAACTGATAAAGAGAAACTAGAAAACTGTCTACACATCATTGCCAAACCAAAAACTATAAAGAAAAACAGGTGCTACGGATAAAGAAGAACACCGTATAGAAAGAACCAGTCATGTACAGGAGGCACTATGAGGGGAACAAGGCAGCAATGAAATCTATAGTTTCAAATGTCTTTACAATAATGTACAATTTAGCAGTAATAAATAAGGTGAACCATAGCTCCTAATGCAAGCAGGTATGATTGAGATTGGTGGTTTGGGATTCATGACTGGAAAAAGTCAAGAGATTTAAAGGAAAGGCAGAAGAAGGTATGCTCCTGTGAGGAAATTCAGGAGCATAAATAAGGGAAGCATAGTAGAGAACATCCAGTGTTGTGGTATGGGAGCCACCTTGCCAGTGGCTGCTGGAAGTCTAACTCAGACTGTAGAATGGATCTCTTCATGTGAGAGGATGATGATACAAGGAGACTGAGAGGCAGTTGTTGTTGTTCTCTGACCATTCCACTGAGAGGCTGTGGCATTATTTGACCTCTCTCCTCTTCCTTTTGCCTCCAATTTATTTCATTTCCAATCCACAAGGAATACCTGTGTCAGTACAGGCTACTTTGCAACTCCTTCAGATGTTATGATTTATAGCTATGGAGGCTCTTTGAGAAGTGACCTGCCCCTTCACATAGGCATGGTCCTTAACAATTCCCCATTTTTTGTTGTATGGATATTCCTCTCACCCCCCCACAGCATGGTCAGTAAATTTGTGCATTAGCTGTTATCTGAGTCTGCACACTGAAGAATGCAAGCAGCACTATCACCTCTGGATGGTTATAGGGTGAAATAATATAGCAGGTGTTGATCTTTTGAGATATCATGGAGGCAAACTTTCAAACAGAGAAGAGGATGATAGTCAGAACAGGCATTTAAGTCTCTCATCAGTCTCCTGGCTTGGCCCTTTGTTGTGTTGGCCCATTTAATTACCCTGACTAAAAAAGTCTTACTATGTCTCTTCTCCCTTTCCTTCCCCCTGGGTTTCTAAAGGAACTTTGGGAGGATCCTACTCACGAACATCTCTGAATGCTGCTGCTTCTTTCTTGTGATTCTTGTGTCCCCAACTATTAGACTCTTATTTTGCTTCTTGTTTTTTTACCAAAAGGAAATAGATTTAGACTAAGAATAAAATGACTACTAATAAAAGAAATTCAAGATAAATGAAGTACTAATAAAAGACAACCTATTTGCAAGTTAGGTGTGACACGGAACTGTTGATCAGATGAAAGTGGTTGTCAGTCACATTTCACTACTCTAATTTATTAAGAATGCATATTAATTGAAGCAGCTAGTTGGTGCAGGGGATAGAGCACCAGCCCTGAAGTTAGGAGGACATAACTTCAAATCTGACCTCAGACACTTAACACTTCCTAGTTGTATTATGATCTTGGGCAAGTCATATAACCCCAATTGCCTCAGCCAAAAAAAAAAAAAAATGCATATTAATCAATCAATCAAGTATTTGTTAAGGGTCTACTATATACCAGGGATTGGAAATAAAAATAATGAATGAAATAATTCTTACCTTAAAAAGCTTACTTTCAGGGGTAGCTAGGTGGCACAGTAGATAGAGCACCAGCCCTGAAGTCAGGACTTGAGTTTAAATCTAGCCTCAGACACTTAATACTTCTTTAGCTGTGTGACCCTGGGCAAGTCACTTAACCCCAATTGTCTCAACAGGGGGAAAAGCTTACTTAACAGAGGAGACAACAATGATATAGTTATATACAGAATAAATGTAAAATAAATGCAAAATAGGTGAATACCAAGTCGTTTGAGATGGAGGGCATTAGCAGTAGAGGAGATCTGGAAAAGTTCATGTGGGAGGTAATACTTAAATCATATCCAAAAGGAAGGGAGGGTTCTGTAAGGTAGAGGAATAAAGGAGAGATTACATTCTAGGTTAGGGAGGATAGTCACTGAAAAGTCAAGGAGACAAAAAGGATATTATCTGTGTGAAGATTAGAGTGAATGATGAATAACAAATTATGGGAGGGGAAGTAATATATAGTGATGTTAGAAAGACAGGTTAAGGGGTTGGATTGTGAAGGGATTTGAAAACTAAAGTAAGCAGTTTAGACTACTTGGATTTACTGAACAAGGATATGATTGGAAATCTGCACTTAAGGAGCAAAGTAGAAGCAATTGTAGCAGGAATAAGGAGCAATTGTAGCAGCAATGTAGAAGGTTGAATGAAATAGGAAGAGTAAGGAAAGATTTGAAGCAAAAGAATGAAATATAATATCATGACAATAATCTAGGCAAGATATCATGAGGGGCTGAACTAAGATGTGAAGGAAGAAAAGAAATTGGATACAAGATATTTGAATAGGTTGAAACAAAAGACTTGTAATTGAATGGATATGTGAGGTGAGAAAGATTTGAGGAGTTAAGGATAACATCAAGTTGGCAAAATTGAGAAACTAGAAAAACAGTAAGTGCCTTTGGAAGAAAGTGAGAAGTTTGGAAGAAAGGTAGGTTTGGGAGAAAATATAATGAATTCTGTTTTAGAAATGTTGCATTTGAAATGTTTCTGTGACACCCAGTTTGTAATTTTCAACAGTAATTGGTGATGCAGGACTGAAATTAAAAGAGAGACTAGAAATGTACATACAACAGATAGGGAAGTCATTAGCATAAAGATGACAGATGATATGGGAACTGATATAGTCACAAAGTACAGACACAGAAAAAGAGGTCTTCAACACAGTCTTGGGGAACATACAATTTGGGGGTACAATCTTAATAATGAATAAAGAAACTTGAAAATGGGAGGAGAGATAGGAGAACCAGGGAACAGTAGTGTTACAAAAACCTAAAAAAGGGAGTATTCAAAAATTGGGAGATGGTCAGCAATGACAAACGCAGATAGATTGAGAAGGACAAGGATTTAAAAAACATCATCAGATTTGGAAATTAAGAGATCGCCTGTAACTTTGAAAAGTTTCAGTTGTGTGATGATAGCAAATATTTGAGGAGTGAGAGAAGACAAGTGGAAGCAGTGAACTTAAAAGCTTATTTGGTAGAAAAAGGGGGAGAGATATAAGACAATAACTTGAGGGAAATGGTAGTATTTACAGGCAAAAGTTGTAGCTCTTAAAGAGAATATTTTAATGATTGTTATATATTGAAGCAGCTGTTTATATGGTGAAGGCCAGTGTTTCAAGGATCATTCAGGCTCACAAAAAAACAGGATCAGTAAGTCACAACAAACAAGCCGTGAAGTGTTGTTGAAAACAAACAAAAATGCATACTAAGAACTGACAAACTATTATTGTGAATCATTTCAATTAAACTTCCGAAAAAAAGCAAAGACCTTCAGAGAGACCTAGACCTAAAAAGGTGGTTACTCATTCTGTTACAGATGGGGGAAAAAGCAATTTTTTTTTACAGCTTAAAACTCACTTTTTCATTTAAATATATACCAAAACCACTGCCAAAAGTCTACTTGAGCCAATAAGAACTAGAAGTATTTATTAGAATGGAAAACTTCCATACACAAAAAATATTTGAAATATTTTACTTCCAGTAGTCCTGGTGATCTTATTCTAATTGAGGGATTAATGAATAGTGATATACTTATTTTTTATTTGTCCTTCATTCTCAAAGGACCGCGGCATGTTAGGTGACAACATGACATGCAAGTGAATTGGATTTAAATGTGGGGAGGATTGTGCAAGGTCACCTTTCTCACTTTCCCCTCTAGAGTCACCTGGGTCCAATGACCAGATATAGATCAGGACAACTGAAGATGGTCATGGATGGAGTAGGAAACTTTGGCCTTTTAAGTAAGGTCTGTAAAAGGAATAAGATTGACTGAGGCCACACCTGTTTAGTGATTAAGGATAGGTAGAAACTGAGGCAAAGAATGGCCTGAATTACAGAAAGGCCAAATACAGCTGCAACATATGATCCCACAACACTAAAAAATATAAAAAAATAAAAAAGGTATAATAAATAAAAAGATGTAGATAAAAATACTTCAGTGATCTGAAATTGTGTGTAATTTAAATCCCACTGGGGACAAAAAAAAGTATAGGGCTATATTCAAATGCAGAATTGGAAAAATCATCTGTTCATTAAACATGTGTGCATTAATCAATGTGATTGATGTGTTTTCGTGTTAAAGAATTTTCAAATATGTGAAAATCTTGTTAATTTGATGCAAAATTGCCTAAAACAGACAAACAAACAAAACAAAACAAACAAACAACAACAAAAACAAAAACCAGGCAAAAACATATAGCATTTTAAAAGTACTTTTAAAATATATATTAAAAAAAATAAAATTGTAAAGTTTATTGTACAGATGAAAAAATTTAATTATTTTACTTTGTCTAAAATAATTCCATACACCACCAGGTAGATATTTCATACCTCTGAAAACCTTTCACAGATCTCCCTCCTCTCTCTCTTCTCCACTGAGAATGCTGCTTTATATTTCACTAAGACAGTTGATATTCATAAAGAACTTCTTTGTCTCTTGTTCATATCTCAAATCATTTGTCTTATGCCACTATCTCTGCCTTAACCCATCTCCATAAAGAGGTGGCTCCTTCCCAAGGCAAAGTGATCCCATTCCATCTGGACTTTTCCAATATATTGCCCTTTCAGTCAC
Source organism: Sminthopsis crassicaudata (assembly GCF_048593235.1). Taxonomy (NCBI): domain Eukaryota; kingdom Metazoa; phylum Chordata; class Mammalia; order Dasyuromorphia; family Dasyuridae; genus Sminthopsis; species Sminthopsis crassicaudata. The sequence continues at coordinate 75,219,730 of NC_133619.1, read as the reverse complement.
GCCTTCCCCCATACTCTCATTTATCTTCAATCTCCCTATCAACTGGCTGCTTACCCACTGCCAATAAACATACCTATCTCTCTCATCCTTAAAAAAAACTTTCCCTTAATCCATTCGTCCCCACCAGTTATCCTGCCATATCATAACTCCCTCTTGTAGCTAAACTCTTTAGAAGACTGTCTATAAAGAGGCTTCTACTTCCTTTCTTCTCACTCTCTTAACTATGCAATCTCTATTAGACCTGGTGTTCTTTATGAGATAGCACTTGCTAGGGCTTTATCTTTAATACTTTTATAAGTAGTTGAGATCATTAAAAGGAAAAATTCATCATGTCTGCTTAAAATAACATGTTTACATAACATTTTGAAGCTTAAAAAGAATTTTCTTACAGGACCCTAATAACAAGTATAAGTAACTTTATCCTGATTTTTATAGTTGAGAAAACTGTTAAGAATTAAAGAGACTTGCTCATGGGAACACAGTTATTAGAAAGGAGAAATGTTTGTATTCAAGTCTTTTGATTTCAAGTTCAGTGAGCTTTCTATTACATCAGATAGCTGACAATAAAAAAGGAGGTAAATCAGGAGAAGTGACCAGCATTATCATTATTCTATTGGACTATGTTACTATATTCTAAGTATAAACCATAGTTAGTAAAATCAAACTTGGTAAGTCAGAGATAAGAACAGAATGAAATTCAACAGGGAAAAAATTGAGTCAGCATGTAAAGAGGAAAGAACACACAGGTGCAAAATGGGGAATGAATGGCTATAGCAAGGGCAGAAAAAGAATTCATTACATGGATCAAAAGCTGAAAATAAAAATGATTCACTGGTAAAAAAAACAAAAAACAAAAAAACAAAAAACAAAAACAAAAACCCAAGCCTGATCTTTAGATGCATAAAAAGGAACACTGGGTAGTCGTCAAATTAATCTTAATCATTGGCTCTTGAGCTGAAAAGGAGCTTAGTAATCACCTCATCCAACCCTGAGACTCAAAAACAGTAGATGTTTTTCCTGAATCCAAATCTAATATGCATTCTACCAATCCACTATAACCATTTCACTCACCACTGGCTAAAACTTTATCAGAATACTATTTATGGCTTTAGGTTCCGGAATGTGATACATATCAAGATTTATCTGTGGACAGAATGTAGCAAGTATATCTAAGCTGGAGAAGGATTTTAGAAAGAAGGAACTAACCCTTGAAATGGAATACTAAACATTAGAATAGACCACTGAAGAAACCATAAAAATTTTACAGGCAAATTTTTTGTAAGAAACAGGGTAATTTTCATATAGGAAAGGTATATTAAAAAAAAACAAAAAACAAAAAACAAACCCTCAAGTACTTACCTCTTACCCTATAATTCCATGAAAAGATTAGATTATCAAAAAACATAGTTGGCAATTAAGAAATGAATGTTTGCTACTTCTGGATGAATTCCTATTCCCCCTACTTCATTCCCAACAAGAAAAGACCAGTAAACATAAAGCTTTTATCCATAATGGAAACATAAAGGGGCAGGGAACAATTGAATTTTCATTTTAGGCATTTAACTAAAGCTGAACACATGATGAGAACAATGTTAACCAAAAAAGAAGCTAAACATAAAGGGGTACAAGAACTTTTCAGACCAAAGTACAGTAACAAAGACTAGAAGGAATGAACAGTTGAAATAAAAAAAAAAAAAAAGGGAAGCACAGCTATGGTCTATGAAGTTCTGGGAGGTCTATCAAAAGATCCCTATCTTCTGAAATTCAAAATGGTTTTACATCGTCTGAACGGTATCAAAGAACATCATGTGACTTCTATGATAAGAATACTAGGAATAAATCAGAAAAGCAAATTTATAACCTACAAAATCATGTTGCCTACATTTATGAAGAGCTAGTAAGTGGCTGAGCATCTTTCTGAACATTTATGTTTATCAACCTACAACATCTTAATACTTTTGTGTAACATACACACACACACATATGTATGCAATTTAAAACAAGTTTTACTTGGGAGAGTGTTTAGACACCTTAGGTAGGAATAGTGGCTATGTGAGGGGAAAGAATGTGAAGAAGCAAGAGATGCTGTGCAATTGACAGGCCTTGACAAATGACTGGGATCTAAAGGATGAGGGAGAATGAAAATTTTATAGTGTGACTCAAGAGGTTGTGAACCCAGGAGCACCCAGGAGCCTGGAAAAATATTAGTGCCCTTGTCAAAAATGGGAAAGTTTAGGAGAGGAATGAATTTGGGAGGAAAGAATGAATTCTGGTTTTGAACATATTGCATCTAAGATACAAGAAATTCAGTTTGAATTTTCAAAAGGCAATATAATAATGTGGAAGACAGTTTATAAGAAAGATTAACAGCTAAATTGCCTCTCCCTAGATGGCAATTAAAACCATGGGAACTTGAGAGAGAAAAAAGAATATGCTGGTTGGTGGCAGTTAGCTACAGAGCCTCGAAGGATGCCCACAGTTAGGGGGCAAAACAAAGATGATTCAGAAAGACTTAGAAGGATAAGAGAATTAAGAGAATGCTGTATCACAAAAACTCAGAGAAAAGTGGTCAACAGTATAGTATCAAAGGAATCAAGAAAGATTAGAACTAAGAAAAGGAAATTTGATTCGGTAATTAAGAGATCGTTATTAATTTAAGAAAGAAATTACAGTTGGATTATACTGGAAGAGGTTGAGAAAGGAACATGAGGTGAAATTAATGAATCAGAGTACAGACAACTTGTAATTTCCATTCATTTCTCCTAGAAGAGCTTGGCTACTGGAAAAAGAAATATAGGATGGTAGGATCAAATAAGAGTTTTTTAAGGAGAAGACATGGATATCCTTCATCAATCCCAATTTCAGATATCAGATTTCTAAGTCTTTCTAAAGCTTGGTACAGTTTGTCCATTTTCTATTCTAAAGGTGCAGGATTTTGTTTGTTTATTCTTTCTTTTTGGAGATTTCTCATTGTTTTCTTTTACTTCACAAAAGTCATTCATTGTATTAAGGTCTCATTTTGTTGGTTATAATTTGGAAGTTCTGTTAGTTCTGCTAGGTTGTCCTCAATGTGAACATCCTTCTGTTCCCTCTCTGCTGGTTGTTCTTTCACTTTATTCAGGGTTCCTCTTTACTAGTCAAGCTCAAAGTCTGCTAGGCTACTAAGCCAGCTGCCCTTGCCCAAACAGGCTGCCCTGCTAGGTCGCCAGGATTCTGACTGGAGAAATGAGCACGGTAAAGAAGGCAAATCAACTTCCCCACTCTACTCAAGGACTTCACTATCAGCAACCTCTTTCTTCTACTTCCATAACAACCAATAACAAACAACAGCAATGCCTCACATTTATCTAGCACTTAAGATTTACAAAGTATTTTCCTCACAACAACTCTGTAAGGTAGGCAATTCCTTTTATTTCAATTCAATAGCACTGACTGAGCAACTTGCAAGTGCCAGGCACTGTGAGAAGCACTAAGAACACAAAGAAAAACACTAAACTTTGTGCTTAGAGAGCTTATATTCTCCTGTGGGAACACATTATGCACATAGATAAGGAACAGTGATGTCCTATAAGTACTGGTTGAAGGGCTTAAGAATATTTAGTCTGGGAAAGAGAAAACTAGAAGGGAAGGGGGCATGACAGCTGTTTTTAGATTGTCACACAGAAGTCTGGTTCTATTTGTCCCTAGAGGGAAGAACTAGGAGTAAAGACAGGAAGTCACAAGAAGGCAAATTTCACTTTACTTTTGAACAATCAGAGTTGTCCAAAAGTGGAATTGGTAAGGCAAGTGTTATTACCTCCACTTTTATGAACAGTCCTTTTTTCTTATCAAAAAGGATATTGCTCTCAGAACAATTAGACTCAATCTCAATAATAAAACCTTTTTTTAAAAAATAATAAAACCTTATTAGTAGGAGTATATAATCGGGAAAAACATTTCACACAGTCAAGATTGATTATCTGGTGTGTGTGTGTGTGTGTGTGTGTGTCCTTTTCTTCTTCTCTTCTTCCTTTCATCTCACTGCCTATATATAGCTAGCTCCCCTCAAACAAATCTATTTTCCTTGTTGTTAGCTTTCAGTTTAATGAAGAAGAAATGTGGAAGAAAAAACTAAAATAAGACTTAGGAATAGTCATAAAAATAAAATGCAAACTCTATCCCTGTCCCCTATTTCCCTAGAAAATGCAAGATGTGGTTACAAATAAGATTCCCTTAGTGGACATTAGAATATATATATTTTAAACTTTTTATAACTTAATATAAAATGCCTGTAGTTATGTTCTGGCTCTGTTCTTGGAAGCCTACAATATTTTACCTGAACTCATTTGAACACATATTCAGAAAATCAGTTCCTCTTTCTCTCAAAAGTTGACTTCTAGTAGCATTTGCCCCGAGGCCAATAAATAACAATGACTAACATGGAAACATTACTTCCTTCATATTTAAGGAATAGTACCTTTCCCATCCAAACTCCAATAATACAAATAACAAAGCTTTGCCCCCCCCCAAAAAAAGCCTCTACTTATCACATGGGTTAACCATGTAATATTAGAAATGCCGGCTGTTTGCTTAGTATATTATTTTTTTGTTAGCAACTTGAAATTATTTCTTTCCCCAGCTGTAACTTTCAGTCTATTAAATTAGAGGTTTAAGCTATGGCTGTGCTGGGTGAACATAAAAGGATGATCCATTAATTATATATCTCATCTTAATGAAACTTTGAGTATCTTTCAAGATACAGTCACTGTGACATTCAGCTAGACTTTACCCTTATATGGTTAAAATGATCTGGAAGTAAGGATCAGACAAAAATCTGAATTCACAGTCTTTTTGATAGCAGTGTGGAATGTCAGAGCAAATACTGAAAGGAAGAAGACAGTACAAGGAAATATAGGAGAAACTTCTTTTATGCAAAGTCAGTGCAGACATCCGTTCCCACAAATGGAAAACTTGTTTTTGAACTCTCCTTCTGACCCTCCCGCACCAACAATCTGCACTCCACCCCCATACTCCCATTCCTCTTAAGGACTGTAGCTCACACAGTGGCTCTGTCTTACACAGACCTGGGGGATGGGGTAGTTAGCCCCCAAGATAAACTTGTCAAAAGCTATGCACCACAATCCTAATTCCTCTCTACCTGTTTGTGAATGTCAGCTGGGAACAGCCCCTGAAAAGCTTTGGAAAAAAAGGAAAAGGGGAGAGGGAGAAAAGGGGAGAGGGAGGACAAAGAAAAACCAGAGAGTGCAATTCAAACAAAAATGAAATAAAACACACACACACTCAGGCACACAAAGAAAGGGAAAAAATGTCCCCACCAGGTCCTCCCAACTTACTTCTTTATCAGAGGTTCATTGTCAATCAATTAGCCAAGACAGCAGGGGTCTGTGGGGTGGGGGGTAGCATGGGAAACAATGGGCAGCCCTGTTGTATTACTATTTAATCACTTTTACTAAATAAATAGAGCAGCCCTGAGGTGCTGTCATGTCAAGGGAATTTAGAACAAAAAAAACTTCATTTTTCATTGGTCATTATTTTTTTTCCTGCAGGACAAGAGAGGGTTATTACTGTAGCCTTAAGTTCCATCTTTGTGTTTCTTGCCTTTGATTCCACTCGGACCCTGCCACTTTCTGGCACTAATTTGTCAGGCTGAACAAAGAAGGGATTTGTACCTCCTGTAAGGTCTCAATTAGGAATGGCTTCTGCTGTATTCTGTGCCATTCAGACGGGACACAATGACGGTAATTACAGGAATTTGCACTAAATGGCAGAAGAATTCACAGCAAAACTTTTCCCCCCTCCGGCTCGTCCCTCCACAAGGCTGGAAGCCCCCCTCTTCCAGAGAGCTCCTCCTAATGCCCGCCGGCATGGGGAGGTTAAACAGCAGCTCGAGGAGTAAACCAGCAGAAACCGCCTAGGGTGAAAAATGAGGCAGGGAAGGGATCTCGGAGGCTCACAGTTTATCCTCCACTCTCCCCGTTCGGAATTTTTATTTTCAACCTAAGTTCTGAAATAGAGGAACAGCACTGCTCACAGTTCAAGTTGACATTAGTTACACATGGGAAGACTTGAAAACACTCTTGCGGGTGTTGTCACAACTTGTTTTTATAAGCAGCTGAATTCTTTTTCGAAAGGTTCTTATACTTATGCTTCTTGATTTTCAGTCAATTCAACAGAACTGTTTTATAACACGATTGCCAACTAAATTCTATGCACATTTCACGTTCTGAAATTCCCAGTGCAGACACATTCCCACATATTCAGACCTGTCTGGATGCTGGGCTGCATCCTCACATCCAGCACCTTGGATATATATGGCAGAGCATTAATAAGGAAGCCCTTGGATAGGATGGTTAATTAGTGGTTTTCATCCTGTTGATTAAGAGGCAGGGAAAGTAAGAACAGAAGGCCAGCCCTGAAGCCTAAGAGATGTGGCTTTAAGGCCTCTTTCTGACAGACTGGATGTCCACTATGGGCAAACAAGTCCCTTCAACTATTAGAGCAAGGCAATCTCAAAGTTACAATCGAACTGAAGGAGCTTACTCCAGGATTTCCAAGTCCAGACAATAACAAAAGACATAACAGTGTCTTGTCTCATCTTATCAAATCAACTAATATTTTAGGGATACCTACTTCCTACCCATGGCTTAAAGTAACATATCACATGATCAAATGAGATGAGCTTGGCTCTTTTCAACAATGAGGTGATTCTGGGCAATTCTAATAGACTTGTGATGGAAAGAAGCATCTACATCCAGAGAGAGAATTATAGAGACTGAATGTGGATCAAAACAATATTTTCACCTTTTTGTTGCTGCTGTTGTTTGCTTTTTTTTCTTTCTCATGTTCCCCCCCTCCTTTTTGGTCTGATTTTTCTTATGCACCATGATGAATATGAAAATATGTTTAGAAGAATTGCATATATTTAACCTATAATAGAATATTTGCTATCTTGGGGAGAGTGGTGGAAGGAGGGAGGGAGAAAAATTTGGAACAAAAGGTTTTGCAAAGGTGATTGCTAAAAACGATCTTTGCATGTATTTGGAAAAAATTATTTAAAAAAAAGTAATATGGCTTAATAAATTTGTTATATGTTACGTGGCCTTACATAGTAATTGTTAGAAAGTCATCTGAAAATCTTAGTTTTATTTTTGAAAACCTGTTTATAAAATTAGTCATGTATAAAATGATACCACTAAAATGCTAATTTTCCTTCAACATCACTTTCATCATGTCATACTTAAGGAATATGTGTATTCTCTGTTCAAAAACCTTCAGTGGCCCATTTAGTACTATTATCAAATCAAAATTCTTTTTCCTGGTTTTCAAGGCCCCTTATCTTTCCTGGCTCTCTCTGTCCCACTTTTTTTTCCCCTTTTAATAACAGAGCATTGTGCCATGAACACAGTCAGCCTCACTTCTGTCTCACATCTCCCTGACATAGCTTCCTCTACCTAAAATCCTGGACCTCTGTCGTTATTAGCTGAATTGACCACTTTCCTCATCTATGAAATGTAGGGGTGGTATGACTTTTCTGAGCTTCAAAATTCCATTATTCTGAATCCTTCCATCCTTTGAATCTGTTATAGTTCTGTCTCCTGCATGAGTCCTTCACTACTCTTTCAACTCTAACTGGAGGCAGCCAGTTATAGGGGAAAGAACAAGTGGACTGGGTCAGAATACCCGACTCGGGTCTCCATCAGTTACTCACTAGCCGTGGGATTCTGAGCAAATTATTTCATTCCTCTGGTTGATTTATTTGTGAAAAAGGTCCCTTCCAGTTCCATAGCTCTAGAAGTCTAATCAAGAAAATGCTCTCATATGCCCTTTCAGCTCCAACATCCTATGAGATATTCTAGTGTGCATTTGATTTTCCTTTTCTCTGAACTCACAGAGCACTGATAGTCAAAAATGTCATGTAGTTTAGCACTTGATTCTACTTGATGCTGTTTGTTGCTTTCATATTCAATTTATCTTCCTATCTTCTAGAGAACAGGGACCACATTTTATACTTCTTTATTTCTTGCAATATGTTGATCAACAAATATTCACTGCTAGTTCTAATTGGCAGATATTTTAAACACACTAAAAAGTTCATTACTTATAGGAAACTAGAGATCTAATGCTTTGATAAAATTTAGAAACATTTGTGATTTCAATATAACTTCTTAATTTATTCGTTTTAAAAATCTTATTCTCTCTGGGTACCCACAGGATAATTTATTATTTAATCAACAAGTTTTACTTGATAACCTTTCAAATGAAAATTGTATAATAATACCCTAACAAATCTATGACCTATACAAATATATACACATTAGGTAGAATTACAATTAAGAATGAGAGGATCAAATAAACTAGTAAAAAGATAAGTATGAAGGAGCAGCTAGGTGGCGCAGTGGATAGAGCACCAGCCCTGAATTCAGGAGAACCCGAGTTCAAATCTGGTCTTAGACACTTAACACTTCCTAGCTATGTGACCCTGGGCAAGTCACTTAACTCCAGCCTCAGGAAAAAAAAAAAAGAAAAAAAAAAGATAAGTATGAAATAACAAATCTACAATCATATAAATATAAGTTATAAGTTAATAAATACAATAAGTTTTCAAAAGCTAGGCCTCAGGAATTTCAGAATGATCACATCCCAGTGTCTGGAAGATGTGTGTAAGATCTAATATAAGATCTAAAGAGGAATACAGAAAATTTACTTCCTTACAGAAAAAAATCTGTAAAACAAGATGATTTGCAATACTTAGTGAACTAAAAAGCCAACATTTATGGCCTAGGGAAGAGGAAATGAATAATACTCTAGGAAAGAGTTACCAGTATAATTTTGCATCCTTTTTACATTTTAAGATTCTCACAATATTTAAGGAAGGGGAGGGGAGCAAAAAGAAATGTCAACATGAAAAAATTATTTTAAATGCTGAAGTATTACAAATTAGTAGTTGGCACTTAAAATATTACAAAAAGTTGTATCCAATTAAAAAACACATATTCCATATGCTAACCATTCTTCTATCAAATTCTTCCATCCTCACATAAACCTGTGTGTGTCATAAAGATAAAAAAAGGTAGCTAAGAAATTACAGCTCAATTAAAACTATATTTTAGAAATAAAATCCCCTGAAAACTATTATTCTGCCATTATGACCTCTAATATACAGATTATCAATAGAGGACATTTAAAAGAAAAATCCTGCCTTGCATTATCACTTCAAAGTTATTTTGCTTTCCTTTTGAGATTGTGCCCCCTACAGGAGACAAGGTATTTCTACAAGTGATAGAAAAGAGAAAAGACTGGAGAGAGAGGATGACAATAGAGAAAAGCTATCGCTACATCATGGGCTCTAAGTGCAACTTCTCAAAGTAAAGGAAGGATTTAAGTAATGCAGAGCCTTGTAGAATGTTTCATACTTAAAGGATTGAGCAGAGTCTGTGCATTGCATTCACCTATTCCTCCACCCTATTCTTCCTGCTCTTACAAAACTGCCTCTTTTTCTGGTATAATAGAGGAAAGATCCGAGGGTACTTAAGAATTTCAAATCAATATCTCTTGAATGCTTTCCTCATTACCATTTGTACTCTTCTTTTAACCCCTGTGATTGACACAATACTATTTAGCAGTTTAATTTCTATTTTTCTGCACTATAGATGCCTGCTGAATATCACTGTCATATTGTGAGCAAAAGAGGACTAATTATATTTAATTTAATAATTAATGTCCTTTTAAGCAAATGCTATCTTTCCCTAAAAAGGGACACATCATCATTATACCACTAAATATATCTTTTTCTACTATATCATTGGTTCAAAAGTTTCATGTGTCAATTGGTCGAAAGTCTTCCTTTATTCTTAACCTGATTTTTATAAATTGTTAATAGGGTTTATACCAAGAAGGATGATTTTAAAACCAATCCTACTTATAAATCATATTTTATTTAAATAATAAAACTTAGGTAATTACTTTAAATTAAGATTTCTCCAAAACAACAAATTTACTTTTGGGAAAAAAAGAAGTAGAATTTTGAAAGATCATAAATTGAATAAAATCCTTGTTTTATATCTTCTTTCTTTTTTTTCCCTGAGGCTGGGGTTAAGTGACTTGCCCAGGGTCACACAGCTAGGAAGTGTTAAGTGTCTGAGAGCAGATTTGAACTCTGGTCCTCCTGACTTCAGGGCTGGTGCTCTATCCACTGCATCACCTAGCTGCCCCTCTTTTATATCTTATAGTAAGAAAATTATTCTAGAAAATGTCAGTTATCCCATTCTTCTCCCTGAAAATGAGATACTGATTCACTGGATGGGTATGAACAATTACATGCTAAATTAATATTTTAATTTTAGTAATCCCTAAACTTTCTTTAAGGGAGAGCCTTTCAGGTTCTCAACTAATGAGATCACTGCCAAAAGACAGTTATTGATTGTAGAAATTGCCAATATTTTTTGACATATCTCTCCCTCTTTCTCTTTTTTTTAAACATTACCTCCACTTCCTAGATGTTTCTATTATTCCATTGCAAAGAGCAATCCCTTATAACAAAGAACTAAAAGTAGGTTTTTTAAAAAATTAGCTCAGTAAAATTAATCGGTTATTGAAAAAATCTGATAACATATGCAGTTTCTCCCACTTCTGCAAAGAAGTGGGGGAGCCTTCTCATGTTTCTTTTTAGCATCAGCCTTTCCTAAGAGAGTTGTGAATCAATGCTGAATATGCAATGACCTAAAGTGGCTGTGATCCTTAGTACAGTCAGAAAGTTTGAATTCTAGTTCTGTTTATGCCTTAGTCAAATTATCTTTGACCCTGAATATCTGATGAAATCTAGGTAATTAATTCATGTCCCTTCTGAGGGCCTTATTTCCTTATTTAGAAAATGAGGGTGAGGTTTGACTAGATGGTTGTTAAGGTCTCTTTCCAGCAAAAGATCTAGAATTCTATTAGATTATAAAATGGTCTACAAAACTATGAGGTTGGATTAATGTTTTTAAATTGCTTTTTGGTTTCTTAAAGAAAAGTAGTTTATCCATGGGAAGTAACTTTGCTTCTGGAATAAACTTGTACAATAAATTTTCATGGTATTCTGAATTTCCTTCAATTACATGTTAGGATGGAAATGAAATATGCTTTGCTTCTTACCTGCACACTTAAAACTTTGAGCAGTGAGACCTCTCTCCAAAGACAATGTTGTGAGAATGCTCAGGAAACTGGTAGTCACAGACTGGCGTTTGCTCTTCCTGAGATCATGGCCACCCATTTGATCCCTAGCTTTGTTCCTAAGAGTGACTTGTAAGTTTTGTCCTAAACTCCTGGCTGCATTGGCAGCTGTTTTCAGTGCTTCCATCCACTCTTGTGCCCTCTGATGAGTCTCAGCCCGCAAACGGAGGACATCTTGTGGAAAGATGACTTGAAAACAGGAGTCACAGTCATCCAGATTGTCCGTCTGAACAGCAAGGCAGACATCAACATTGTAGCTCAGCAGAGGGTCCTCATCTAGTCGGCCAGGCTGAAAAGCCATAAGATAGGCTTTACTCAGCACAAATGTAAAAGCCTTCCAGTTATTCTGGACAGTGAGTCTATAGAGTGTCCCAGACTTGAGGATGTTTTGGTACTGTTTAGAGCTGTCCATAAAAGACGTTGCCTGGAGCAGCCCATTGGACTTCGGCAAGCACTGAGGGAGAAGGAAGTCATCCTGTCTCAGTGCTGGTGAGTTTTCCAGCTCGTCGTGCTGGCCCACATAAGCTGGCATGGCAGCGTGCACCATCTCCCAAAGTTTCTGTCCCCAGTCCAAGGCTTCCCAGGGTGACTCTGCCTTCAGCTGGAGCTGGGTATTATCAGAGAGGACTGTATCCACCATTCTGGTCTCGAGATTGCCCAGGACCGATATACTCTGGAAATGTGAAAGCTGATAAGTGGCATAAAGGTTCTGATTGCCACTGTTGTCGAGACAGTAGAAGTACAGATTATACGGTGAAAGTTCAGCATAACAGCTTTGCCAGTAACTGTCATGATCTTTCCTAATTTCAAGGTAACCCTTCTTCAAAATATTTGGGAATGTTTGTCTATGATCTAGAAGAAATGAAATAAAAAATGGATTAGTTTTGAAAACTCATGTGTATATCAAACAGAGAAGTATACAGAAGGATTTCAAGCTGGCAGTTCATATTTGATGAGATATGAGAAATGGGGAAAGTTTTGTTTTTTAAAAAATTAGAAGAAACTTTAGAGATTATCTAGCCTAACCCATTCTTTTTACATGTGAGCAAACTGAGACTTATTGGGGTAAAGTGATTAATCAAAAGTCACACAGCTACTAAGTGATATTCAACCCAAGGCTGCTGATTCCAAATCTAGTGGACTTCTTACTACATCGTAGTTAGAGAGATGATCCTATTCTAAGCTTTAGTAATGAAAGATGCTAGCCCCTAAGTCTTAGTACAAACATATTCAAATAAAACATGCAATTCTAGAGAACAGTGTTGCTCACCTCTCTGGGGCACAGGTCTTTCATGTACAAAATAACTGTACTAACTATACCTTGGAGATCTTAGTGAGGACCAAGGGATATGGTTTCCCCCCCCCCCCCCGCAAAAAAAAAAGAAAGAAGAGTAAAAAACATCCACGAAACTTCAAAAAATTAACAGAAGAGAACAATGGGAAATACAAAAAATTCAACATAACTTGAATTTTTAATAAATATTTTTAAACCTCAATCTGTATATGATAGGGATTTCTAGTTTCATAAGTAATCTTCCTTTTTGCTCTTCTTTGAATATAGAAATGTTCATTTTGAGAGTTCATCAGAGAATAACAAAAGAATAATAGAAGTGCAATAACTAACATAGTTAAATAACAAAAATATAATAACAAAAAAAGTAAATCTTAAAATAAATGTTTGTTGAGTTAAAATACAAAAATCCCAATTAAACTTATATTCTAGGGAGACTACAAGTGTACATGATATCAAATATTTGTTAATTTGTTGTTTTATTAACTCCCTCCCCCTCCACTCTGGGAAGAGATACCCATGAAATGTAAATGATATAAATAAAAAGGCTTTAAATAAAAATTTTATTTCTTAAAAGCTTAAAAAAATGAGCACATTCTAAGAATTCCAATCCTATGCAGCACAAATTCTATTAGTAAGGTTCAAAAAGAAGAAAAGTTCTAAACAAAAAATTACAGTTCTTAAAAAAGTTGTGGTATATGATTGTGATAGAATACTACCAGGCTATAAGAAATGTTAAGTTCAGTGGTCTTAGATATAAACATGGAAAGACTTATACGAAGAGCAAAATGAACAGAACCAAGAGAATAACGCAAATAAAAACAATATTGCTGTAACAATGACTTTGAGCAAATAAATAACTTTGACTATTATAAATACTAAAACTAAAAAGGACATATGAAGAAAGACTATCTTCATCCAGAGAAAGAACTGATAAAAAATACCTTCCTTCCTTACCTCCATTCTCTATATATTGCTTCTACATGTTCAGTCTTTTTATGTGCTGCCTAAATCATCTCGATACTCCTATTGTAACTCTATTTGTCCAAGCCACAAATGTATAATAATAGAATGTACTTTACTGTCCTTACAAAACTTTGTCATTTGAGCAATTTTCCTTATATTTTATCATTCTACATATCAGCTTGGAATTATTATCTACCTATTTTTGTTTTCTAATGAGTTTCTCAAATTTTAACTTAGTAAAGATACAAATATAATAAATATAACCATTCCTTAAAGAGGACAAAAAATTCCCAAAGTTTATGAAGGAAGAGATAAATAAGGATCTAGATCTTAAAATAGCAAACAATCAAAAGAAATGAAAGTCAAAGAAAAACCAATTTTATTTGCTCTACATCTCCAGCCCTGACATTCATTAGTATTTCTGGGCTAACTCAAAAGCCATTAATTTCTTTGAAACCTACACTAATCTCTTTGTAAGTACATATAATGGAGCAATATTATCCTCTAATCATCTTACTTTTCTGTTAATCCAATAAGGGGAGCAGACTGTCAGAGATACCACAATAATGCCTACCCCTTTCATTTCTATCAAGTATAGATGATAGGTTCAACCTACTTCACAATAACACTCATGACTATACTTCTCACCAACATCCCTCTGAGGTCCTACAAGCTCCCCCCCTTCTTTACAGTGAATAAAATAAAAGCTATCTCTATTAGAAAGGAATTTTCCTCCCATCTCCCTATATCCATTGAGTGCTTTACCACAGCTCTTCTAAATTAAGACTTCTTTAACTGAGGAAAAAATCAGCAGTCAGCTCAATTAACACAAATTTATTATATTCTACATGAATGGATGTTGGCAGTGAGCATATTAATCAAGAAGTCCCATTACTATCCCTCCAATGTACTCCCTTCTTTCATTTCACTGATACAATAAAGGTAAAAGATATTTTTCCAAATAGTGTATCTCAATTTCTGCCCAACAGCATCTCTTTATCTTTGCTGTCTCTTTTGTCTCTTATCTCTAAATGGGGAAATTAAGCTGAGGCAAAAAAAGATAGGGTTAATATAATGCATTATGCACTATGCTTTCTTGGAGAAAAAAAAGTAATTGAAGATATTTTGTGATGTACTTACTTTTCTTTGAAAAGCTTGTTTATATTATGAAATATACATACATGCAATGTGCATGTTTTATATACGTACATATGCTTACATACATACTTATATATGTATCCATACATATATGTGTATATGATTTTAGAGATTCAACCACATGATATTCATTTTTCTTTATATTCAAATTATTTTTATTGATTCTACATTGGTAAATCAGAAGCTAAGTAGTAAAATTTAGAAATTTAATCAGTTTACTGTTTTTCTATTCTTGCCTGAATTGATGATCTTTCAGTTAATGTTCCCTCATATCCTTTAAAAATTAGTGTCATTCAAAAAAAAAATCACATAATCATTATATTTCCCAAATCTTCTTCTTATGTTTAATACTGACTTCTTTAAGACATAAGAAGATCCCGAAAGCCACACTGCTCTTCTGAATTTGGAAGTTAGTGGACATGCTCTGTGATGGCTGAATATACATCTATCATCCAAAGATCAGCTCAACTAAATGTAGGGAAGATAATTGCCAGGTGGTTGGTCACCATGGGGTAGGGGGCTGGCTATCTAACCACAACAGCTTAGGAAGACTGTGTACTTATGGCCAGGGTCACATACCTTGTAAGTGTCTGAGACCACAGTTGAACTCAGATCTTCCTGACCTGGTGGTCCTAGAGTCTGGTGTTCTATCTCCTGTACCATCTAAATATCCCTAATGGTATAAGTGTCCAATAACATTAAAGTCAAACATTTTTTTAAAGATATATATAATCAGTCAATTTGATTATAGATTCTTCAAAAATATTTGTAAAAAAATTTTTTTCTATTTTACCAATAAAGAAAAAATTACAGAAAGGATTATTTTAGTGAGACAATATTTCCTCATTAAAAACTGGCCACTTACCCTTTGACCCAGCCATACTACTACTGGGCTTATACCCCAAGGAACTACTAAAGAAGGGAAAGGGACCTGTATGTGCCAAAATGTTCGTGGCAGCCCTTTTCATAGTGGCTAGAAGCTGGAAGATGATGGATGTCCATCAATTGGAGAATGGTTGGGTAAACTATGGTATATGAATGTTATGGAATATTATTGTTCTATAAGAAATGACCAACAGGAGAAATACAGAGAGGCCTGGAGAGACTTACATCAACTGATGCTGAGTGAAATGAGCAGAACTAAAAGATCATTATACACTTCAACAATGATACTGTACGAGGATGTATGCTCATGGAAGTGGATTTCTTCAACATAGAGAAGAGCTAATCCAATTCCAATTGATTAATGATGGGCAGAATCAGCTACATCCAGAAAAGGAACACTGGGAAATGAGTGTAAACTGTTATTTTTACTTTCTGAATCCAATTCTTCCTGTGCAACAAAAAAATTCGGTTCTACACACATTTATTGTATCTAGAATATACTGTAATATATTTAACATGTACAAGACTGCCTGCCATCTGGGGGAGGGGGTTGGGGGAGGAAGGGAAAAAATCTGAATAGAAGTAAGTGCAAGGGATAATGTTGTAAAAAATTACCCATGCATATGTACTGTCAAAAAAATGTTATAACTATAAAATAAAATAAAAATTAAAAAAAATAATAAAATAAAAAATAAAAACTGGTCACTTTCCTACTGTCCTCTACATTTTGTTAAAGCTAAGGCTCATCACATTTCCTTTCCTAAAACAGATCCTAATTCTTTCTTAACATGCAATGAAGTTTTGTATCAGCAGGTATTTAATAATTGTTAGTAAACAAAGAGAAAAGAGGAATTTTATCTGCCAAATATCCATTCTACCATCCCATTTCATAAGTTTCTTAACTGTGGGAGGGAAAATTCTTTCAAGTGGCTTTTCTGCAGACTTCGATGACAATGTTTGGGGAAGAGTTTTTGTAAACTAAAACAGAAATGTGATGATTTGATGGGTATTTCTTTAAGGAAAACAACTAGATGGACCAATTCAAAAAACAAGAACAAGCTGGGGATTAAATTTCACCCAACTTCTCACACTGGCTCCACATTCCTCTGCCATGTGGGAAGCACTGTGGTGTTCCCTGAGTATGTTGCTACCACAACTCCTTTAGTATTTCTTGGTCTATCAGGAAGGGTGCTCTCTACCTAGGGTCTCCATGGCAGAGTTAATACCAAACCTCTACTCCTTTAGAGATTTCTGTTGAGGAGCTGACCTCTTCTTGAACAAGGGTTAAGTAGTTCAGTTTTGTGTCCAATCTGTCACTCTAGAAAACAAGCTACCTTCCTACAATACCAACTTGGCACTCCAAGCCTTCTCTGGGCCAGAAGTGTCCAATGACTTCTATGTACTTTACTGGCAGAAATATGGAGGGGTCAGAAATATAAACTGTCTCTCCTTTTAAACTTTTGAAACAGATGTACAATCGCTCTCTTCATCAAATCAACTTCAGTAAATTTGGTACATTTATCCTCATTATCAATTTTAGAAATGTCTCTTGGCTCCTAGGGAAAATCAAATATTATCCTTTCAAATATTTTCCAAAGATTCACAGTGTTTTAAACCAAAGATTCACAACAAAGTCTATGTGATTGCCTCCTAAATATTTCAAATTGTCCCAAGTAATTCGCTGTCACAATTCCAAATTCACAATTTCCAAATTCTGATGGTTAGGGAGGCCCCAAATTTACCATAACTAGTTGGCCTGAAGACCACTTATCTTCTCCTAAAACAAAATTGATATAAATTCAAAAAAATAACAGATTGTACATTTATCATCTTTGGGATACAATTCTTTTTTTTAAATTTTCCAATAGTATTTATTTTACCAATACATGTAAAGATAGTTTTCAACATTTGCTTTTGTAAAATTTTGTGTTCCAAAATTTTCTCCTTCCCTCTCTTACCTCCCCCCCTTCCCAAAATAGCAAGTAATCTGGTTGAGGTTAAATATGTGCAATTCTTTTAAACATCTTTCCATATAAGTCATGTTGTATAAGGAAAATCAGATCAAAAAAAGAAAAACCAACAAAAAAGTGAAACTACTATGCTTAGATCCACATTCAATCTCCATAGTTCTCTCTCTGGATTAGATGGCATTTTCTTTCCCAAATCTATTGGAATTGCCTTGAATAACCACATTTCTAAGAAAAGTCATGTCCATGATCGACACATGTTATTATTGTCTCTTGGTTCTGCTTGGTTCACTCAGAATCAGCTCTGGTAAGTCTTTCCAGGTTTTTCTAAAATCAGTGTGCTCATCATGTCTTATAGAACACTTAATATTCAATATCATTCCAAACATACCACAACTTATTCAGCCATTCCCCAACTGATGAGTATCTATTCAATTTCCAGCTCCTTCCCATTATAAAAAGGGCTGCAACAATTTTTGTACATATGGGTCCTTTTCTCTCTTTTATGATCTCTTTGGGATACAGACCTAGTAGTAAGACTGTTGTATCAAAAGATATGAATAATTTGAAAGCCCTTTGGGCAAAGTTTCAGGATCAGTAAACAACTCCATCAACAATGCATTAGTGTCCCAGTTTTCCCAAATTCCTTCCAACATTTATCATAATCTTTTCCTGTTATCTTACAAGATCATATTTCTTAAAGGATGCATAACATATCATGTTTCTATATTAAATACCAACAATTTACCTTCTAATTTCCCATGCAGCCACATACAAGAGCCATCTGGGGATCTTGAGGGGATCTTTCATTCCCCCATTTTAATCACAAGAACAACAAACTCATTCATTCAATTCTGCTGATGAAGCTAATTGCTATGATTCAGGCTATTTTATTGCTTCAGATTGAGAAATAAAACAAATGATATACTTAAATCAAATACAGTAAACATAAGTAGGTTTTCTCAGCCATAGCATGCAAAAGATACTCAAGTATAAAGTAATGATTCAAATGAATACAGCTTCCTTGTTTTTGTGTTGACCATTCTGGACAACCAATCAAGTCTGAGGAATTCCTGTTTCTTCATGAGCTGGCTTTTATACTTAGGCCAATAGAAACTATGTCAATGGCTAGAGCCTTAGTCCCTTGAGGTTACTCCTACCCCATGTGGAAATCAGAAATGTGAGCAATAACAATAAATAATGTTCATTAAGATGGCTCTTTCTACAAAGATCTACTACTGAAAAAACGTATTTTGATTTCTACTTGCTTTTTAATTTCTGAACTCAGTATTCTAAGTTAGTGAAGGAAAAAGTTCAGAACTGCTATATGCTACATAAATATAATGGATGGCATGCTTACTTAAGAACAGGGATTTCAAAAATCTGTAATAGTCTAGGGAAAAAAATTAATATTCAAAATGTCATGCACTGCCAACATTTCCAACCAAACATTTCTCTAAGGAAAGGGTTAACTTCTTATGAATATAGATTTATAAATATCAAAGTATGCTCCAAATGAAAAGTGGATTCATTCCTTGTAAGAAATATCTTTGAGATTCACAGAATGTCAGAATTAAAAGATATATTCATCTAATCCAAAGTTTCCTATAAACTGTGGGATCACATCCTCATAGTGGATCATGTAACTGAATGTGGGGGTTATGAAAAATTTGGCATCAGTAAAAGGATTCCGAATGCAAGAACCAAAAATTAACTCAAAATCAAATGTATAATGAATCCAAGGTCCTTCCGGAAGTGCTTGCCTGTGTTGCACTGTGCAACTTCGCTGCAGCCTTGTTTCTGAACATACACTATGCACACTTTGCAGTGCTCATGTGAGAATGCTGCCAGAAACACCTTGGCTCAGATTTGAGACAGGATTACATAAACATTTAGCAGGCAAAAAGAGGTTGCTAGAGGAAAAAGTTTAAGGGACTTGATCCTGGTAGAACTATGAATTGGTACAATTATTCTGGAAAATTATTTGGAAAATTAAAAAAAAAATCATTAAGTTGGGCATATCCTTTGACCCAGCAATAACATTACTAGGCAGCTACTCTTAAAGACAAAAAATAGAGGGAAAGAATCATAATCCCAAAACATTCAAACAGCACTTTTTGCTATAGTAATGAAATGGAAAGTAAAGGGGGTGTACACTAAATGAGGAATGATGAAACAAATTATGCTAAATGAATAATAATGGAATATAACTGCAAAATAAAACGATGAAATGAATTGGTGCAGAAAAGCCTGAGAAAATGTTTATGCATGAAACAGAATAAAGTAAGGAAAGCAACATACAGAACTACAATAATATAATGAAAAGCAACTTTGAAACACTTAAGAACTTTAATCGATATAGTACTCAATCATAGCTCCAAAGGACCATGGATGAAACATACTTTCCATCCTTTGACAGAGTTGAACTAAAGGAGGAAAATAAGACCTGTTTTCAGATATGACATGTGTGAATTTCTTTTCCTTGACTTGTGTTTATTTGTTACAAAGAAAATTATTTGTGGGGAGAGTGGAGAAGTAGAAGAAAAGGAAGAATTGTGGTTAAGATGGAAAAAAAAGAAAGAGCATTAAAAAAATATTCTGAAACCCAAACAAGAGAGATTTAGAATATATTGAAATTAGTATGTACCTAAAAACAACCTGTATAAGAGATTCATGGTCTTCTATGCAATACTCTTTTTTTCTGGTCTTCTTTGTAGATGGAAATATTCATGCATACTTGTGTATTCAAATTTAGAATAACCAAAAAAAATTTAATGGGAAAAGTTTACTCATCTGTAAAATGATGGGAGCCAAGATTAGGCAATGTTGAGAATTCTATTATGATAACTGATATTCCCTGTTAATTTGAGCTGATGGCATTTCTTCCTTTTTCTGCAGCACTTACTTGATTTTCTCCTATAATGATTTTCATTGTCAACTAACTTTTTGTATGTCTATTTTGCATGTCTATTGGTAGCCTATTTCTATGTCTAAGAACTGTATTTTATGGTTTTTGAACAGCATTTGGCACAATATTGGGTACTAACAGATACTTATAATTATCTGCTGATTGAATAAATGATTTGAAAGTAACCAAGCAAATATCTAAATTTAATAAAAGATTATTTTGATTTTGAAATAAGAAACAATGTATACTAAAAAGAGAATGGCTATAATTTTCTTTTCCCAGAATCTTATCATTCTACTAATAAGAAGGGAATGGGGTTGTTATTCTTACCTCAGCAAAATAAAGAAAAAGTTATTTTAAAAAAGCAAAAACCAATAAAGGTAAAGTTAGATATGAGCAGCACTGAAGAGAAAATATTTTTGAAGCAAGTTATAACAATGAAGAGAAAGCAGCATCCTCTGAACACAAATCATACCTGTATTTCCTTGAGCATCCTTTCCTTTGTGGTGGGATGGTGACAAGAAGGCTGACTTTGTTGGCTGTGTGCCTTGAACAGACGGCTGCTGCAAAGGCATGGATTTGAGGACCACTCCCCACTCCACATGGGAAGTATCTGACCGTGATCGGGTATGACCTGGCTTGAAAGAAGAGGTCTCATCCAGTAAATCATTCACAGACCGAGGTCTGTCCTTCCGACGCTGACACATGCTGAAAAAATTAAAAGTTGAAGCTTCCCTTTGTTCCATCCAGGAGAGGTTATCAGGGGCTGTTCCTCTCTGGACTATAAACTGTTCTTTGGCAGGGAATACATTTTGTCCTTTGGTTTCCAAGAGGCCACTCTGACACCTATCCCAAATGATGCCACTGCCTTTGCCCAGGGATGGGCCATTCCTGATGGCACCACTGTCTGCTATTTTATTGAAGACTTCATGCCCCACTAGTTCAGGGACTTCTTGAATGCCATAAACCTCAGCTTGCGGGACCACCTTTTCTAACTTATTATCAAAACAACTGAAGAAATCCTCAGTCACTTCCAAGGCTGGGCTGATATCATCTACTTCTAAGGCTTCCATTTCACTGGTTTTCAAGAGACTCAAGTGTCCCGAATTGGGAAAGGGGAGGATTTCATGAATATTCTAATACCAAAGAGCACCAAGGTGCGCAAAGGTGTACCAAGAAAGTACTTCTGGGAACAAAGAAAAGTGCCTTCATTTAATCAGATGCAGAAGAGAAGGCTTGAGCACTGCTGGAACTTTTTTGGCTCTTACAAAGCACTCTTTATTTAGCACGATGAGCTTCCAATAGGCTTCACTTCTTAGGGAGATAGGGAAGAAATGATCCTTTAAGATGTTTCACAAGTCAGCAACTGGTTAGATTCTTTATTTCCTGGAAAATAATTAACACAGACACAACATAAAAACATTTATTAAATGTTATTCAATCAATTTAAATGTATTAATTTAATTATGTTTAATTACTTCCTACCAACCCCAAATATGCTTTTACTGAAACACTATACAAAGGTAAAAAGATCTGAACAAAGGTTCCATTGTTTCCAAAAAGGAAGATTTTTGAAAGAAACTGTACATGATTACTATAGCCTTTTCTTTAATACTTGACTTAAAACAACTGATTAACAAGTGGTCAATGGCATGAATCATTTAAAATACTTTGAAAGCACCTAAAAATCAGGTAGGGTATGAACAGCTGATGTAATTAAATAAAGCTGATGTAATTATGCACATTCTGTCTATACCAAGATCCCTTGAAGTCTAAAGATAACTTTGTCCTTCATAATTTCTACTTGCTTACTATAATAGTTAACATTTACATAATACTTTCTTTAACATTTGTAAAGTCTCTACATGTTATCTTCACAACAATAGGAAGTAGATCCTATTATTCCCATTTAACAAATGAGAAAATTGAGGCTAATGACATGTGTGAAAAGTTTATTTCTGCACATCTTAAAATGTCTGCATAAATGCTGGAGAAATTGAGGCAAGATAGAGACTAGAGAGTATTTAATAATTTATTAAATGGGAGACATTTACTGGGGCCAAATGGGATCCAGGGATCCATTTGGTCCCAGGGCTGAATGAGACTATTGTCTCCAAGAATCCAGCAAACAATGAGAGTTTTCAATGACATATATATACATGGCACAGGCTCAGGGTGCTGAAAGCGGGAACAGGACTCTGACAATCTGGTTCTGACAGGATAAGGGGAGGCATGGGGGGGACGAACCCCAGAGATAGAGAGAGGCATCTTGATAAAGCGGTATCTGACATTCCAGTAGCTTGGGATGGGGAGAGGCATTCTGATATTCTAAAATATAAGATCTTTTATCCCTATCAAATATTCTGATAAAGAAGGAGGGGAGGTTTGGTAGGACTGAGCTTTGAGAAGCAGGGAAACTGAGTCAGGACTGGGTCAGAAAAATTATGGAAACTGAGAATTGTGGCATAACATTGTCAAGTATTAACTTTTATACATTGGAAGCAAAATGAAAAATTTTGGTTATGTGAACACAGCAACAACAAAAGTGTAATGATGATCAATTGTGAAAGGCTTAACCACTTATTCAAGACAATGATAAAAGATAATTCCAAAGGACTCATAATGAAAAATACTATCTACTTTCAAAGAGAAAAACTGAGTGCAGAATAAAGCATAAATTTTATTTTTCTTGTTTTTGCAACATAACCAACATGGAAATATTGTGCATGACTTCACATATATAGCTGATAAATATATTGCTTGCCCTCTCAATAATAAAGAGAAAAGATGAAAGGGAGAGAATCTGAAATCCAAAATTTTTTTTAAAAATTAACAAAAAAATCAAATGGAAGAAAATAAGATCAAAGGAACATGTAGAATGTTTGAGATTTGGTGAGGAAAAGGTCCATCTCAGTACCAAGTAGAATACAGGAGGAGAGAATCAGAGGCTTTATAATGTGGAAGAGAAAACAAGGAGTTCTCAGCAAATGGTCTCTCTTCTCTCAAGAGAATAATATGAGTAAGTTCCATGGCTGAGAAAGCTGAAGAAGAGAGAAAGATGGACAGGGATAAGAGAAAGAGGGAGATAGAGAAGAAATGAGAAGGAAAGAAAGACAGAGGGAGAGAGAGAGGGAAAAATGAAGTAGAGAGAGACAGGGAAGAAATGAGAGGGAAGGAAAGAGGGAGACAGGAGAGAAAGACAGAGACAGAGAAATAGAGAGATAGAGACAAAGAGAGATAAAGAGGAGGAAGGAAGGAAAGTATGTGCATGCGCGCCTGTGTGTTTAGAAATCAGGAAAGAACCAAAGGATTGTCTTGCTATAAATGGAGCCCAGCTGAAGTTGATAACATATAGACCTAGTTACCTTAATTGAATGCTTTCTTCTAACCAGAAGTAAAAAAAGTAAATAGCAAGAATTGTTAATGGGATAAGGCATGAGTAGAGAATAGGGTCAATATTGGGAAGTGAAGAAAGTGAAGAAAGCAAAAGCTGAGGACATACGAGTCTACGAGAAACAGAAAATTAATACGAAATAGAAAGAATAGTTTCAAGTAAAGAGGAGAAAGGGGAGAAAAGGAATGAAAGCATGCTATGACCAGATAAATTTCAGACTTTTTGATTAAGGAAGTAAAACAGCTGGTAAGAGGTACCTAGATCAAAAGTGGGGTAAAGAGTACAGGTTATGAATTTGAGAGTATTGAGAGATAGAGACATTAAAAGGCATGCCAAGAGCCCTTTTTGTAGTGGCTAGAAACTGGAAAATGACTGGATGCTCATCCATCAGTTGGATAAATTATGATATATGAATGTTATGGAATAATATTGTTCTTTAAGAAATGACTAGCAGGATGAATACAGAGAGGCTTAGAGAGACTTACATCAACTGATGCTGAGTGAAATGAGCAGAACCAGGAGATCATTATACACTTCAACAACAATACTATATGAGGATGTATTCTGATGGAAGTGGATATCTTCAACAAAGAGAAGATCTAATTTAGTTCCAATTGATCAATGATGGACAGAATCAGCTACACCCAGAGAAGGAATACTGGGAAATGAGTGTAAACTGTTTTTCTTCCCAGGTTATTTTTACCTTCTGAATCCAATTCTTCCTGTGCAACAAGAAATTCGGTTCTGCACACAGATATTGTATCTAGGATATACTATAACATATTTAACATGTATGGGACTGCCTGTCATCTAGGGGAGGGGGTGGAGGGAAGGAGGGGAAAATTAGGAACAGAAGTGAGTACAAGGGATGACGTTGTAAAAAATTACCCATGCATATGTACTGTCAAAAAAAACCTTATAATTATAAAATTAATTTTTAAAAAGGCATGCCAAGAAAATTTTTTAAATGTTCAACTGTTCTATGGGCCTGCACTTTTGAGGAATAAGCTCTTAAATACCTGATAACTATAATTATAGAGTCTTTAAGTATTCTGTTCTCAAAGCTAAATAATCTCATTTTCTTTACCCTACTTTTCTAATTCTCATTTTCCCAGTCTGATAATCATTCACACTGTTCTTTTTGGGATCTTCTCCAAATCCCTCAAGTTGCGCAGCACCTGAACTAGAGAGAGACAGAACAAGAACCTGACCAATGCTCTGAGGTGCATTCTTAATTTTTTTTGCTAAAGAAAAATAAGGAATATTTCACAAATGGCATTCTTGAGACTGGCTAGGCTAATAAAGATTCTCTCTCTCTCTCTCTCTCTCTCTCTCTCTCTCTCTCTCTCTCTCTCGGTATATATATATATATATATATATATATATATATATATATATATATATATATATATATATATATATATATATATATATATATATAAAAATGTGCGTGAGTGTTCTTTTGGCTAATTACATGAAGCAAGATTTATGTGTGGGCACCGCAGCCTATCTGTCTGAACAGCAAAGTGAAAGCCATGACTAATTAGAGCCATGTTCTAATTATGGCACTCTTAAGCTCAAATACAACTTTGCTTCATGTCTCTATCTTACCTGTATATCTATATCAGATAAAAATATCAATAAAGATTTATTGCCCCAACTCTACAGATCAGAAAATTAAGGCTTAATAAGAATACCTCTCCACAGGTTCTCCAATGGTAGTACTAACAGAAAGCCTAAGAAATTCCTTTCTTAAAATATGACAGGGAAAAATATTATCATGACTGTGTATAACAGATAAAACTGTCTTACATAATTACTTGCACAAAATTACTAGCAGTGATAAAAGCCGAGTCCCTCCTACAAAGAGATAGAACAGATTATTAAACAATGTCCAGCCAATCTACCTAGAGATGTCTTTTTTATCTGGGACTATATGGCGGTCTCAGCAGTTAATTCAGACTTCTTCCCACTTGGTGAAATGACATGTAATCTGAATTTAATAAAGGTGTCTCAAGTCACGTCCTTTCAAAAACAGCTATGATACTCTAAATAAAAATGAACAGTGAAAGGCACCCAAAGAAAGTCTTTTCTATCAAATAACTTTTTAAAAAAATGGGACCTGAGTGTGGTCGCATACATTTAAATGGTTCACTCCTCTATTCATGAATATTATTTCAGTTAAGGCTCAATCTGTCCCACAATTCTGTGAGAGCAGTAATATGAAAGGAACATACTCTTCATACATCCAAGCTTTTTGTGCAGCAAAGTAGGCCCTTCCTGATATTGAACTATTACAGAGTCCTAATAAATATTTATTACTGAAAAACATCTTCTTTGCTTACTTAACCTGGTGCCACAGGATTTGAAATTCTATAATTAAGACATTAACTTCTTTGAGTTCTCTTCCCTGATATCTTTTAAAAATACAAATACTCAAATATTATATAAAAAATAAGAAAAACAAAAACAAAAACAAAGATACAAATAGTCTTAGAATAGATAATATTATTAACTTTCAATAAGATCAAAGGAAAAGGACACTTAAAGCTGTAAAGGACTTTCAAAATCATCTAAAGGATGGGATTTGTTAAACTGTAACTACCCCAATTCATTTTATATAGTATCTAATCTGGATTTTCTATGACTCTTCTTATAAAACCCTTACATATATATAATAATTTGCTTCTTAATATTTTATAGTTTAAAATGCCACCTTCTCTTTGGGAAATGTAAATAAAACTGACATGTTGCTTGCTACAGAATATATACATGTATATATGCATTTATAGATATCTATATGGATAGTTAAGATCTTTTTCCTTTTGTTAGAAACCTTGTATATTTGAACAGTATATTTGCTCTTCTCTATGACATCCATGTCAATACTCATATGTTTAAAAAAAAAAATTCAATAAGCACTTCCATAAGATCTTTGATTCTCCTTTGAAAAAACATTCCAAGGGCATCCTTTTTGGCATTGCTCCTCAACTCCCTGGGTAGATTCAATTATATAGTGTCCTACAAGTGTTAATTGATTCTCACAATCACCATTAAAATTAGTTGAGATCCACTACCATCACTCCCACCACTCCCCTTTCTCCAACTTTGTAGATTAGTGTTTGTTCATTTGGGTCTAAATAGCCTAATGGCACCAGGCATCATAGTTAAGACCCTCCATATCCCTCCTCATTAGCTAACCTTGGATTTATAGGAAAATATTTCAATATCTTGTTCTCATTGTCACTAACAAATTACTGCATACAAAGATCTCAAAGCATATATCTGGAAGCAAACACCTTATTACCAATAATCTCCATCCTAGAACTCCCAAAAGACAGGGAATATCTCTACTGCCAGAAGTCAAAAAATAGGACTTTGCTGAATAAAGTCAAACCTAGGAAACCATTTTTTGGAAAATCATCCCAATCATCCCAATCTTAGAAACTGTTATACCATTATCCTAATCTGGATGGACATTTGGAGGCCCACAGAATCCCACTCCTGTTCTCCAGCTAGCTCTAAAGAAAACTCTTTAACAAATCTCTTTTGGACACATCTTATATGTGGTTTCTTCTTTTCTTAACCTTCTCTAATGTGAATTCTGGGAATCACATATTTATTCATTTGAAGAAGCATTTGCTGCCAAATAAAGGAAATGAAATGGATAGAACAAGAACAAAATGATTAAGTCCCCTCATTTTTAAATTTCTCAAACAACTCTCATTATAGTTCCTATAGTGAATTATCTTAATTTACTAATCTAATCTCCTTTTATTGATGAGGAAACTGAAGCTCACAGAGGCAAAGGGACTCTTTTGTGAATAATATTATTTTAGAAGCTTATAAAAGGATGGCACACTATGTGCACTGGGCATCTGTAGTAATGGAAAAAGAAAGGAATAGAGACAGAAAATGTAAATATGAGGCACTGAAAATAAATTTAGCTGTTTTATAATTTTGTTGTGATTTGACTTAGAGTCAAATCAAAAGTCTGTACGATAAGTTTCACAATGCCATCTGAGAAATTAATGTATAATATCCTTACAAAATATGAAAGCTACAGTGGAGAAAAGCAGAATAAGGAATACAAAAACATAAAATGAAATGTTGTAACCCTAAATGTGCAGCAGAATTGTAAATCAAGAAATAGATATAGAGATAAAAGCTATTTTAAAGAGTCATTAAAATTGTTAGTAAGTATACAAATCTCATTAAAATAGAAATCTGTTACTAGGAGAAAAAGGGGCAAACTATTATTTAAAAATCTTGGTATATATTACATATGACAAAAAGAGAAGAATGTTGCCCATCTATTTCTTTTCAGATCTTACGAGGTAGCAAAACCAAAACCAAAACCAAAACCAAAACAAAACAAAGCAAAACACTGATGAAATGATTTTTAAAATCTGTCAACTACCATGATCAATTCTACTTAACCATGGTGATTCAAAGTTACTTTAGTAAATCAACAGTGTTCACTCAGCTTCTTTAGTCTGAATTGTTTTGGTTCTATTCCTGATATCTATGAGTGAAGCTAATAATCCAACTAATTAGATAATAAAAATGAAACAGGTGTAACAGTAATTTAGACCTTACATTCCACTATACAGCAACACAGGTTGGGGGGCCCAGGGAAATGAGGTGAACTGACCAAAGAATATCTTGTAATGGAAATATGAGCAAGACTGAAAATCTCTCTTCAAGTAGATCAAAGGTTATAGAAAGTATGTGATGATACCAATTCCTCATCTTTTGTGTGTGTGTGATAAAGTTGAGTGTCCAATACAGTGTTAATGCCTTTACCCTGAATTTTGAAAAGGCTTGGGGACTTCAGTTCTATCATGACTTTTTTTTCATTCACCACTGAATAAAAGCTTATGCTTATATACTGCATTACATCTGATGATTTCAAAAAGGCCTGGAGAGACTTATTTGAACTGATGCTAAATGAAAAGAATAGAACCAAGACAGCATTGAACACAGCTAATGATAAATGTATAAACATGTGTAAAAGAATTGCATATGTTTAACATATATTGGATTGCTTGCTGTCTAAGAGAGGGGTGGAGGGGAAGGGAGGGAGAAAAATTTGGAACACAAGGTTTTGCAAGGATACATGTTGAAAATTATCTTTGCATGTATTTTGAAAATAAAAGGCTATTAATTAAAAAAAAAAAAAACATGGAAAGATTTGCATGAAATAATGAAGTACACAATGAACAGAACCAAGAGAAAGTTTTATGCAATGACAGTAATATTGTTTGAAGAATAATTTAACAACTAAGTTATTCTGAGTATTATAAATACACAGCTCAATTATATAGGGCATATGAAGGAAGATGCTACCCACCTTCAAGAAAGAATCAATAAACAGAAGTACGCATAGTCTGGTTATATATATATATGTGTGTGTGTGTGTGTGTGTGTGTGTATGCATATACACACACACATACACACATCTGTGTCAGATGCTGGCCTTCTCTAGTGAAAGGTGGAGAAGAGGGAAGGAGAGAGATCTTAAAATGTAACAAATAAATTTTTAAAAATCTCAGCCAATCAATTTAACATTCTTCTCTAAAGCATTTCTCTGGTTACTGTTTGCTACCAATAAAATCAGAGCTCTCCAAAAATATTCTCCATGAAACCAAACTAAATGGTAAAAAGACTAATTCAAATCTTTGATTGTCTTAATAGTCAAGATTGTGATGTTCCTGGGATCTTGTGTGAACTTGGGTCGAAAAGGTGACATGCCTTATTAGGAAGTCCATTTTTAGTATGTACTGCTCCAGTATTTTTGCCAAGAAAACTCCAAAATGGGGTCATGAAGAGTCATTCACAACTGAAAGAACTCAATGACACTACTTTTAAAACTGACAAAAAACTTTCTAGTAGAAAACATTTATTTGGACAACCCAATTACATGAGTTTTCAGCTTTCCCTTTTCATTTTCTTGATAGGCAATCATTAATTTATTGCCGCAACAAAAAAATTAAAAACAACCTCAAGGTGTCTTCATGCTGGGACAGACTCAAAAAAGCTATAGTATAAATCTAAAAATCTAAGTAGGCATTGCTGGAGTCAGCTTTTAAAGCTAGCTCCAATATTAACAGACAAAAAAGAATGGCTAGGTGTATTCTGTGTACTCTTCACCTTCTTCTGAGCCAAAGCCATAAAAATCTATCAAACCTCAGCCTGACCATAATATGGCATCTTAAGGAATTACTTGAACTCCTAAACAAAGGAAGTTTCCTGAATGTGACACCAAATTTAGAGATGATTTAGAGAACTTATTAGTTCATGTAATTATGTAGCTACTTGGGCCTGAATGCCAGAGGTATGCCTCTGAATAAGCCAAAGATGATTATTATCCCAAGGAATGATCCAACAGATTTATTGAGGAAAAAGCATTCCCATAAGCAGGCTTGTTTAGTCTGATTTTTGTCTCTGTTTCTGATTACTCAGCATCTCTACTTAATCCAAACTCATCTATCAAGTGTCCTTGTTCTGAGAACATTCTTCTCAATCTTCCTTTCCACTTTTTCTCACCCTTCCTGACTCTTCTGAAGAGTTTTCCTGGCCCCCGTCTATTTAAATCTATAGAATTAAAAAGTTGGAAAGCACCTTAAAAGATCATCTACTACAACTTCCTCTTTTTATAGATGAGGAAATGGAGGCCCACGAAAGCAAAGTAACTTGCTAAAGAATAGGCAGGAAGAAGCAGAGCCAGCATTCTAACTCAGGGTTTCTGACTGCAAACCCACTGCTCTTTGCACTAAGCCATATTTCATTTCTGAAAATTAAACTCATTCACTTCCACAACTAAAAACCAGGTGAGATCAGGTACTCAGCCCTCCTATATCTGCCATTGTCCAAAACTCTGGCATCAGCTCCCCTCTGAATAGGTGGGGACAGCTCTCCATGGTGCTACATCCCCTTAGCTAATCCTTTCCCTGGTCTCTTGTACATTTGTACACTTTGGTCATTTACCTTTACAGTACACTGGATTAGTCCTCTTGAAACACATTCCCCCAGCTCACTTGACTTAACCTGGATCATTAGATCATTCATGAGAAAATCTTAATTAACCTTTATTAGTTAATAATATAAAAATGCTAATATAATTAACAAAGATGAAAGGGAACGATTACAACCTTCACCATAAAGTGAATGAAGCCAGTGAAGGCTAAGCAAAAATAAAAAAAGGAAAAGGAATGAAGGAAGGAAAGAAGCATTTACTAAATGCCTATGATGTGCCATGTCCTCTGCTAAGCACTTTATAAGGATAACTCATTTGATCCACCAAGTATTAACATCCTAATTTTACAGCTAAGGGAACTGAGAAGGGACTTGTCCAGGGTCATTCAACTAGTAAAGTACCTGAACATGGATTTGAACTTGAGTCTTCTGACTTCACACCTAATATTCAATTCACTGTACCACCTGGTTATAGTCAAAGACTACAAGGAGAAACAGTGGTTAGTATTGAAAGGGAAAAGGACAGATTACTAAATAGCATCTCCTTTGATTTTCTTGAGAGATTTTACTACCAATCTTTTCATAACAAAAATATCCTCTTAGGTGCCTTTCTCTGCACTTGATGGAAGGATGTATTATCTTTCATATAATAAGCTAAGTGATTTCATCTGCTTGAGCCTATGAGGATTACTCTCTAGGACCAGTGATTAGAAGGTACAAGGATGCAGATTTCAATTTAATGTAAGAACTTCCTGACAATTAGAAATATCTAAAAACAGAATGGGCTGCCTCAGAGGCAGATGCTGCAAATGAAGTTCTATAAAGCAATGGCTAAATGATCCCTTTCTCAGGCAAGCTATAGAAGAGATCCATGCTTCAGGCAAAGATTTGTATTTTTCAAATACTTTCCACATTTAAAATTCTATATTTCCATTCATATGTAGTCTTGTTGGCAGAGGAAGTGGGATAGAATTCAATTCCCCTTTATCTAATCACCTTGTGACTGACTACTACTCAAATAGCCTCATTTAATTTTCATACATAGAAAATAAAAGCAGAGCAAAGTTTAACTTTTTGTGATTAGTAGGTAATATCACTTGAAAGAGAATATCTAGAAACTTATTTAGTCTTTACTACAGCGACTCAATCACCTTTGAAAATGTCTCAGAGTCCTCAAGAGACCTCGATGTTGACCCAATGTTGACTGGATAGTGAATATGGGACAGGTGGGGTCCTCTGGGCACCAGCCTTAAGCTGCATGGAAAATTGGCCAAAGGAGACAAAGGGACTAGACCCCTACCACACAGCCATTATAAATTAAGGGAAGATATAAAGCCAATGAGTGAAAAAGAAGTAATCTGTAAGATAACAATAGAAAGAGACAGGAGACATGTCAATTGGGAAAATCCAAAGAATTTTACCATTTGAGATTAAATAATGTGTTTTAAAAGTCACTATGAAAAAAGCAAACTGATTAAAGATCTTGTCATCAGGCAATTCTTGGGTCTTTGACTCATCCACGCTTCTGGCTTGTAAAATGAAAATATATCAGACCTTAGAGAAAACACAAATATTGCAAAGCTTCTTGTTTTTAAGTTAAGTGTCTATCACCCTCTCAGATTGGCTAAGATGACAGGAAAAGATAATTATGAATGTTAGAGGGGATGTGGGAAAATTGGGACACTAAAGTATTGTTTGGTGGAATTGTGAAGATCCAACTATTCCAGAAAGCAATTTGGAACTGTGCCCAAAATATTATCAAACTGTGTATACCTCTGATGCAGCAGTTTCCTTACTGAGTCTGTATCCCAAAGCAATCATAAAAGAAGGAAAAGAACCCACATATGCAAAAAGTTTGTAGCAGTCCTTTTTGTAGTGACAAGGAACTAGAAATTGAGTGCATGCTCTTCAGTTGGGGAATGGCTGAATAAATTATGGTATATGAATGTGATGGGATATTATTTTTCTATAAGAAATAATGAGCAGGCTGATTTAAGAGAAGCCTGGAGAGATTCACACGAGCTGATGCTGATTGAAGTGAACAGAACCAAGAGAACACTATACACAGTAACAAGAAGATTATGTGATGATTTACTGTGATTGTCTTGGTTCTTCTCAATAGTTCAATGATTCAAACTAATTCCAATAGACTTGGATTGGAAAGTGCCATGAATCCAGAGAGAAAACTATGGAGACTTAATATAGATCAAAGCATAATATTTTCACCTTTTTTGTTATTTGTTTACTTGGGGTTTTTTTTTTTCTTGTTTTTTCCCTTTTGATCTAATTTTAAAATAAATAATAAGCTTCTGTTTCTGAATAAAATTTAAAGTTTGTATAAAATCTGCATGAACACTTGAGACATGGATCATATCATCCTGAATATTAGTTAAAATAGAATAACTATACATTTTACATTTGGTCCTTGCTAACAAATGATTTTTATAATTTAGAGAGTAGTGTGACTTATAAAGTAGCTTAGAAATGCCAACAAATTATTTTTCCACTCTGATTTTCAATATTTTGATAAAATAATCTCATCACATAGTTAACTACTATTCATTTGAATAGAAAATACACTGCCTTACCTTGGTGGAGGGGAGGGGGTAATATTAGTTCAGTAATTTACTTTCCTTCTTTGATCCTTTCCTAAAGATCCTTCCTTCTATGTAGTCTTTCCTTCTGGTTGCTTGGTGAAGAGAAACTTTTCTACATTCCTTGGTTCATATGGCTAGACAAATATTAGAGAACGACCTCTATGATGTTACTCTGCTTGATGCTTATTTTTTCCCGTTAAAAGATGATGCTTTGTTGTCTCAGCTTATTGCGTCTTTTGAACAAGAACAAAAAGCTTATGTGGCACAAAGCCAAAGAATTGGAGTATAATTGAGAAAAAAGATGAAAAGGAGAAAAAAAAAAGGGTCACTAAATGTAGCACATAAAAATAATGTATGTATCTATTTCATATGGGAAGTGAGAAATTTTCTGATCAGATCTCCCTAATTATGACATTCTCTGACATTTCCCCCCAAATGAGATTTTTTTACATAAAAATATTTGTTTTAGTATACAGTATCACAAATAAATGTTCTTACTAAATAATTAAAACATGTTTCCAAATTGAAAATGTTTGAGGACAATATGAACGCTTTTAACCAAACTATACATTTTGATTAAGACATGACCAAATGAACTGCTTTCTTGTAAAGCAAACTTTTTTTTTTTTTTTTTTAAAGAGTGTTGGAAATTTAGCATTTGTGGGTTGGAAATATAGCATTCAGTTTTAAACAAACAAGTATAACAATTCACCTTTCACTCCTAATAATCCCTCCTCTCTCAGAGGTATACAAATATTTTAAGTGAAAGCATTAGGCTGAAGCGTCTAAAATATATCAAACACTAATTATAAGGAGCTAATTTCTCTGAAACCTTGAAATCACTTAAGAGTGGGAAAGCATTGGCAGTAAACAGCAATCCTGCTGGATTTTAACTCCTAGAATTTCAGGAAACTTCAAGGTGGAGACAAAGTAACTACTCTCTCATAGCTGAGAGATCTGCTGTTTGAGAGTGCCTCCATTCTAATATTTATTAAGTACTTACTATGAACAATAATGGAGATCTGGTTTGGAGGGTCAATATTACCACAATGTATTTGAGAATGGATTTGAGAATAAGAAATAATTTTCAGATTTGACAAAAACAAAGGTTCAGTAAGAGTGTATTAAGTGCTTAAAATTTAAATGTATTGGGGAGATGTAGAAGGAGGGAATCATTGTCCTAGGGGAGTTTGTCATTTGGAAAATAACAATATTTATATAGAAATTTTAAGGTTATCAAAGTTCTTTATATTCATTATCTCGTTTAGAAGAGTGATTCTCTTCTTGCATTCTTGCAAGTTAGGCACTATAAGGATTATTATCACTATTTTTCAAGCTAAGCTAAGTAATATACTCAGTCTTACACTTAGAAAGTGTGTTAACACGTAGATTCAAACCCATCACTAGCACAGGACCCATAGTCTATCACTCACAATCTAGGACAAAAATACCATTGAGGGAGGTAGCCTAAAAGGACAAAATTCATTACACAAGAAAAGTCTGTGCTTGGTAGGAAAGGGATAGAATAATGGAGAGGGTAGGCCACTGCTGAAGATAGGGAGTAAGACAGCTCAAGAAAACAATTTAGCCAATTTGTCCTTAGGCATAAAAATTGTTTGTTTATTTGACTTTTCATTAACCTACAATATCCTTTCCCATTTTGATTACTAAAAATATCATTATGGCTTTGTTTATAGTCTAGATAGGGAACCAGAGATTTTAAAACTATCCAGTTGGTTTGATCAATGTAAATAAATCAAATGGATAATTCAGTGACCCTATTCAACAAGTAGATTGTTTTGACTTAAATTATATAGTTGGTCCAGCCACATGGATTAAATTAAGTGGATAATTGCACTTTATGCTTGCTCAATTTTACATAAGTTCAAAACTGTACTTGTAATACATAGCCACAGACTTTCAATTGGAGAGACTATATAATAGAATGTTAATTAAAAAGCACCACTTCAGAATCAAACTGATGGCCCTATTTTTAGTTTAAAATTATGATTCCTGCTATTCACATAAGAAATTATACTGACAGGTAAGTAAGTGTTTTTAAAACATATTTTGTCAATTCTCAAGAAAATAAGAAGAACTTCTCCATGTCTAGAAAAAGTCAAGTGAAAACAACAAAAAAATTAATGAATGGAATTCAATATAATTGTTCATTTTTCCTATGTGCATTTCATAGCATTACTCTCCTCTAAGAATATTTGGATCTATTTGTTTTAGAAATTCTCCAAGCAATAATGGTGTGAAGTATCAGTGTAAAGTGTCAAATGCCAAATCTATTCTAATAAAAGAAAAATAATTAATGTTTTTTCTTAATAAATGAAATCTCTTCCTCCAACACTACATGCCATAGAATCTAGAGTTGCATAGAATCTAGAGTCTAGAAAACTACAGGGAGGGAATAGAATTCAGAGTTTTTTAAACTTTTTCCACTTGCAACCTTACTAGAGAAACTTTTTTTGTGCAACCCTAAGTATAGAAGTATATAAAAGTTATATAAATCAAATCTTACTAATCACAAATCCTCCACATTCAGTTACATAGTCCCATAGGGAATTATAATCCACAGCCTAAGAAGCTGAAGCCTAGAGGAAGATAATCAAGCATGTAAGACATTGTGCATTTTCTGCACTTTTCTGAGGGGAAATGTGGACATATGGGAAGGTAAAGTGTAAAAAAAGATGAAAGAGAAGAAAAACAAATGAAGTAGCTGAAGAAAAAACTATCATCTTCTTTGGGGAGGTGGTCTCATCCTGTACTGGTCACTAATTAGAAAGATATTAAGTTGCATCCTTACATCCGTTCTTTAACCACAGAAATTCTTCAAGCATCATACATATGCAGGAAAGTACTTTGAATTGGAAAAGAGTATTACAAGAATCTAATCAGGACTTTAAAAGATTTGTTGGCAGATGCTGAATATTTATAGTTGAAGTGCAGGAAGAGAAGTTCAAGGTCAAGTAACCCAATTCCGTCACCGCAGCCCAAGGAGGTTAAGAGACAAGATCACAAAGGCAGTGAGTGATTGTTTTGGGATTAAAATTTAGGTCCTTAGAGTCTAAATTCAATGCTCTTTCCATTAAACTATGCTACCTCACTCTTACTGGTCTCCTTGCAGTGAAGCAATATTAATCTGGGATACCTGATTGTTAGTAAATGTATATACATGTGTAGCCATAAAAATGAACACTAATCTGGGTCCTGAAGTTAATGAAAATTTAAAATGCAATCAAGAGTTCTATGAATGTAGATTCCACTGAAATTCTCTGATCATTTCCAGTAATCATATCTTCACAAAAGCAATAGCTAATAATGTGCTAATAAATATCTGGAATGAATATTTTACTAAGGCTGGTATATATGACTATTTTAAAATAACCCAACACTGTTTCCAAATATCATAATGCTTCTGTCAATACATTTCATTCATTCATTTAATAAACACTTAAGTACCCATTATGTGTCAGGCACTATTCTTCTATAGTTAGTTGTGATTAATCAGATATATGACATAACCTACCAGAGATGTTATGTCCAGTTCATTTTTTGATTCAGGCATTTCCTGAAGTTTATGGACTGATATCATTCCTGTGGCTTACTCTATAATTTAGAGCTTCTTAAACTGTGGTTATGGGGTCATGTGACTGAATGTGGGGATTGCTAAATTATGTTTTATTATCAATAAATGCATTTGTACGCTTATTTTAGATACCTGGGGTCACTTAAAAATTTCTTGGGTGAAAAGAGGTGACAAGTGGAAATAGTTTAAGAAGCCTTGATTAAGATTACACATATAAGTATATGTAGGTACATATTTGTAAATGTATATATGTATACATATATAAATGTAAATATATAGTCTTAAATTGTATAATTTACATCACATATATACACATTTGCAAATATATAGACATATGTATATATAAATAAATGTAAATATGAAGTCTTAAATTTTATAATTTATATCACATACATACATATATACACATTTGCAAATATACAGACATATGTATATATAAATGTAAATATATAGTTTCAAATTGTACAATTTACATCACATATATACACATTTGCAAATATACAGACATATGTGTATATATAAATGTAAATATAGTCTTAAATTGTACAATTTACATCACATATATACACATTTGCAAATATACAGACATATGTGTATATATAAATGTAAATATACAGTCTTAAATTGTACAATTTACATCACATATATACACATTTGCAAATATACAGACATATGTATATATAAATGTAAATATATAGTCTTGTACAATTTACACCACATATATACATATATGCAAATATATAGACATAGATATTATTTCATATAAGTACATATATGTTAAATACACAAGCATACATAGAAATTAACTTTTGGAAATATATACATGAACTTCTAATAAATTATATACATGACTATTCATATACTTATTTGCATATATACATAGAATTAGCTTATAATTGATTTTCAAAAATTAAAAATCTCCACACATAATATATGAGCCATTGTTAAGAAGAAACAATTTTTAATAAGTTATTTCTAAAATAAAAACAGGGCCCCCTCTCCGACCCCTTCCTAAAGAAACAGTCCCATAAGGTTAACAACTGCATGACTCAAACTGGGTCTCTAGAAAATTCACTAGCATCTTCGACCCACTTTCCTATTGGTCAGAGTGGATCAGACCCTGATGCCCAAGTCTAAGAGCTCCCCCGGTCCCGAGTCCTCTCTTAATAGGATCACCCCCCTTAAATCGCCCCCCCTCCCACAAGTCCACAAAAGGTCTGATTTAAAAGAAAGTGTCGGTGGGAACAGAGGCCCAGGTATCTGCCCTCCTCAGCCCCGCAGGCTCTTTGTCTGGGCCGCGTTCTGGGGTCTTCTCGGACCCCGGGATTGCCTCTTGCCTAGGCAGTTGGAACCCTAGGGCGCTTGCGTTACGTGGCCGGTTCGAGGCTTTGGGAGCCGGGTCCCTTAGCTCACACGCCCCCACCTCCCGGCGCAGTCCGGACAGCGACCCTCGCTGCGGGAGCACAGCCGAGTCCCTCGCCCTGCCCGGCCTCCGCCCTCCCTCCCCCGGGGAACAGTCCCCACGAGGGGTCTGCGCGAGGGGCGGGTACTCACCGCACAGGTGAGGTAGGGCTCGTGCCCTCCTCGTCCCGCTCGTCCTCCGCGTCCTCCCGCGATGACAGCCCGGAGCCGGCGCGCTCCCCCCAGCTTACGCTTTCTGTTTACAATCTGCCTACCTTGGTCCCCTTCTAAAAGCCTTCCCTCCAGCAACCCGGGGAAACCAGACTCCGACCAACAAGGTTCCAGGCTTGCCGAAGGCAC
Organism: Sminthopsis crassicaudata; assembly: GCF_048593235.1. Taxonomy (NCBI): domain Eukaryota; kingdom Metazoa; phylum Chordata; class Mammalia; order Dasyuromorphia; family Dasyuridae; genus Sminthopsis; species Sminthopsis crassicaudata. Next base: position 75,181,019 of record NC_133619.1, on the reverse strand, counting down.
TCAACCCCCTTCTCCCCTCCCCCCAACACCAGCAACAACAACAAAAAAACTGCTCACCCGCCTCCTTCTCTCGTCGCGGGGAGAAGAGGCGTGGAAGGCGATGCTCTAGATAACCGCGCCCAGGTGACCTGTTTGTTTGTTTCCTCCAGGGCTGGTCCCGGGAGGCACGTGCGCGGAGCCACAACTATGCCGCGGGCGGAATGCTCCCTGCCCGCTTCGGGGGATGCCCTGGCACGGAGCCCGCGGCTGCCAGGCTCCTCCCCGGCTTGGGCTGGCGCCCGCCTCAACAACCCACATCCCTCCAGCTTTATTAGGGAACTGAAAAATAAATAAATCACTATAACAAACTCATAGCACTTAACCAAAGCGTTCCTTCAATTCCATCCCAGGAACTGAACTTTCAGTCTTTCAACACGGTGGGACCTTACAGAGGATGTATCCTAGCAGCACTCTGGGGCTGGACAGTACCCTGCAGGCCACAAACCAGGCGGGGCTTTCCGGCCTGCGAGGAGCCCAGTAGGGAGATCCTCACAAAGGAGCAGGGGGAGATGACCAGAAATCACCAGGAGTCTGAAGGGGAAGGTAACTCAGGTTTCTGGACAACGCTGGGCGGGCTGCCTCAGATTCTCAGTAGTGCCCGAATGTGAGCAAATGTGGAGTTATGGTCTAAGGAGAGAAGTTGGCTCAAGCGCTTTGGAAAAACATTCTTCTTCAAGAGAAAATGTAAATAATTCCAGGTCTGAATGGAACTGAGTGGATGAAGTATTTCTCAATATTGTGACTAAGTTGCATGATCCCTATACCCACAGCAGGAAGATGAGGTCTGGGGCCTCGGGTTTCAGGAAGTCACATGATCCCCATTCCTGGTCTTGAACCCTGGGTTGTAAGAGGCTACAGGAAGTGACATGATACGTGGGAGGCAGACCACATCAGTGACCATTGATTAAGAATGGTTATGGCCTTTTGGTCTATCCAACCAAAAAGTTTTACTTCCAGCTGATCCTGTTCTGGAGCGCATGGTAGGAGTGGGAATGACTCCCACGTGTGTCTGGGCCTTTCCCTGAAGGGATTAAATAAAGACCTTCTCTTTGTACCTGAAGATGTCTCCCGTTATTTAATTTGGAAAAGGGGTCTAGCACGCATCCCACACAGAACCAACTCAGGGGACACAGAGAAAGGAAAGACTCCATGCTACAGAAGGAAGGGAAGCCAGCTCCAAAGCATGTCTGAGTTCTAATTTTTCTCCGTAGATACTTCAGAAAATTTCCCTTCCCATTTTAGCTAAAATATCTCACTCCATTGTGAGTTCAAGGAGTTTCTCCCCTTCAAGCAGTTACCCCAAAGTTAGGACAGTTTCAGGTTTCCCCCATCATTTCCCCCGCCTCAAGCAGTTTCCATTCAAATTCATTTGGTGGAGAAGGGGAGGGAAATGACGGGTGGAACCCTTATGCCACAGTTTCCTTTTATTGTCCTGACTCAGTTTCCCTGAATTGTTCTGCCTCAGTTCCTAATTGTTCCGTTCAATCCCATCCAGAAACACTGTCCCTCCCTCCTAATCACATGATCCAGATAAGGAGAAAGACCTATTTTAGATATCATTAGAATGTTCCTTGGCCTCTCTGTAATCCCATCTTATTGGAATGTCCTGTACCCTGTCAGAACTGGAGAGTCCCATCTCGCTCTCAGTGCTCTGACTCCGCCCTGCCTCAGTCTACCCCTGTAGCTGAGCCACGTGTGTATATATGTCGTTGAGAACACACTTTGGTGGCTGGATTCCTGGAGACTATATTCTCATTCAGCCCTGGGACCAAACCATGGATCCATTTGGTCCCAGTAAATCTCTCCCTTTCAAATAAAATATTAAATGCTCTTTATCTTGCCTCAGTTTCTCAGGCATTATACTTTGGAGGCTTCCCATTGAGATATTAGAAAATGAGAAAAGGATAAGAGATTAGAGATCTTGCCTTGGGCCTGGAGCGGTTGAGATCTGAGTTCTTGGCCTGGAGAAGCCGGCCCTCTGGATTTCTCCAGAGTCTCCTGGAAAGAGAGCAGTTTTCAGCCACAGCCACTCCCATTGGTGGTCATTCCATTTCAGCCACGGGAGAGTAAATCTGGATGTTTTAGGACATAATCTGATCTGTTTACCTGTTGTGCTTGTCTGTGTTCGCATCTGGACCCTCAGAATAATAAAATGTCAAAGGGCATTAAATTCTGAAAAGGGTATCATTCCAATACGCTGGATGATCCTGTGTGGGATGTAGAAGACCGTTACCCAAAATGACTACTCAGAGATCATTCAAAATAGAAAGCAGAAAGGTTATTTATTAAACCTCTGGAGGATGAGCCGTCGTTTCACGAGATAAGGGAAAGAGAAAGCTCTTGGTAAGAGGGCTTATCTTCCATAGGTTTAATAAACAACCTTTCTGCTTTCTATTTTGAGTGATCTCTGAGTAGTCATTTTGGGTAAGGGTCTTCTATATCCCACACAATCCCCTCTGTTTGGGTGTCTTCTAAGACACATCTGGTCTGATCTGACTCTGAGCAACTTTTTGGGCACTCTCTGGTTAAGTGTATTAAATGTTTAATGTTGCAATTGTGCAATCTATATCTGTATTCTTGTCTGTTTTATTGGTCAAAGAGTTCTGCTAAAGGTTTAAGAACAATGATTAAGAATTGGTTGTTTCAATGTTGCAACTGTGCTTAGTATAAAATTTGTGATTTTAAACTTTTTAACTTGTTGCACTAATTTGTAAGTAAAACAACAACAAGCAAACAAACAAAACTGGGCTATTTTAAAACTGGCAGTTTAGTTTTTTCCTTAAAGCAGTTTAAAATTCAGGCTTGGCTTGGCTTGGGCTAGATAGATATGGTCTCTGGAAGACAAAGGAGTTTATGCTAATTGATCTTAAACTGGGGAAAGGTTTTGGAGAACTAGTTAAAACCTAAGTGAAAAAAAACCAAACGTATTCTTTCTGGGCAGTTTTTAAATTGTGGGAAATGATTTTACTGTTGCCCCTGCAGGCTAGATTTGGTTGTCTTTGAGTATAAGATCTTAAGAACAATAGCTTGTTAAAAAGAAGTTCTGTTAACTTGCCTGAAAGTGGTCACATACCTCTAATTAAGAAAAGTATGTTACTTTCTGAAACACTTTGGGTAATTTGTTAATCTTATAAGTTATGCTTAAAATCTAGCTTTTCTGCACATGTGGGTTTTATGAAGTCATTTAGCTATCCACTGTATTATGAATCATATAGTATTGGAGGCAATTTAGAATAGACTAGAAGGAAAATTTGCATGTGGAAAAAAAAGTTGGTTGGGGTAGGGAGAAATGGAATCTTTTGTCTTCAAAGATGAAGATTAAACTCATCCCCCTACTGCTCTCTGCTACTTTAGCAATGGAGCATCTAGTTATAAATGTTGTAGGGTTGGGAATTGTTTAAGGAAAAGAAAGATGAAAGTGTTTAATGAAGGATGGAGAAATATTGGGTAAGGGTCAGGAGTTAGGAAAAATGCCACATGGAATAGGCATAGGGCAGAAGGGAGGCCATGTGAAATCCCCTTCCCCCAATTAAGCCTAGTATAGAAGGGTGGCCATGTGGAATCCTTCTCCCCCCAAGTGTGTTCCAGCCTTTTTTTAAACAAGTTTTAGCCACCTGGTTCTTGGCTGAAAGGAGCAAACTGTGATTTAAGTTAATTGATTGAATATTTGTTACTTTTGACACATGATTTCCTTGGTTAAGGAATATAGTCATAAATGTGATCCATGATTTGGTTGGGCTATTTCTAAAAGTTTAATTTATATTTTTAAGAATCTTTCAGATTTTCTTATATATTATTAGGATATTCTATATAAGTTTTAATTGATTGTATTGGGTCATCATGAGGTCATTTAAAGAGTCTCTGAAAATAATATTTTTTTCCTTTGTCCTTTTGAAAATGTTTCTGTTGTGGACAATATGCAATTTGAGATATTTTTCCATGTATTGGGTATTTGAAAGCAAACTGATTTGTATATAAAATGTTCACTTATACCATACCTTGCTGTTTCCAATCTGGTTATATGTAATTATTATATCCTAAATACTTGGGCAAATAAGTATTTAGCCTGGTCATCTATCTGTTACTGGATATTGTGTCTATTATATTCAAGTGTTTTTAAAGGATAATTAATGTCTGTGAAACCTAACTGCTGTTTTATTTATTGTGAATATAGATGATAGCCATTTACCTGTCCTGTGAAGAAAACCTTTTAAGCTGCTGGCCAATCTATTTTGGCCTCCCGGCATCTGGTAACAGTCCTTGTGGACCAGACTTTCTCTCTGATTGTTCTAACCTTTATTTATTAGGGTTTTTTTGTTCTAGATTTTGGTCTGTGCATACCCTTTGATCCAGCAGTGCTACTACTGGGCTTATATCCCAAGGAAATACTAAAGAAGGGAAAGCGACCTGTGTGTGCCAAAATGTTTGTGGCAGCCCTTTTTATAGTGGCTAGAAACTGGAAAATGAACGGATGCCCATCAATTGGAGAATGGTTGGGTAAATTATGGTATATGAATGTTATGGAATATTATTGTTCTGTAAGAAATGACCAACAGGATGAATACAGAGAGGCTTGGAGAGACTTATAACAACTGATGCTGAGTGAAATGAGCAGAACTAGGAGATCATTATACACTTCAACAATGATACTGTATGAGGATGTATTCTGATAGAAGTGGATATCTTCAACATAGAGAAGAGCTAATCCAATTCCAATTAATCAATGATGGACAGAATCAGCTACACCTAGAAAAGGAACACTAGGAAATGAGTATAAACTGTTAGCATTTTTTGTTTTTCTTCCCAGATTATTTTTACCAACCGAATCCAATTCTTCCTTTGCAACAACAACAAAATTCAGTTCTGCACATATATATTGTACCTAGGATATACTATAACACATTTAATATATATGGGAATGCCTGCCATCTAGGGGAGGGGGTGGAGGGAAGGGAGAGAAAAATTCGGAACAGAAGGGAGTACAAGGGATAATGTTGTAAAAAATTACCTATGCATATGTACTGTCAAAAAATGTTATAATTATAAAATTAATTTAAAAAATAGATTTTGGTCAAATTACAGATATTGACTTGCTTCTGGGACCTAGATCAGCTTTGATTGTCAGCATGCCACACCACATCCATTCCTGTTCTGAGAGTCTCCAACCATCCTCAGCACGAGGCAGTTTTTGAATGAGAGACCATTGCCGCTGCTCCTAGTGTACTTTGGACTGATATGAGGAATTTGGGAATGGTTGATGAATGACTGTTAAACCCTGACTGGGTCATCTACTACTGTGTGTTTAAGATTTGGGATAGAAATTGTTAAAATTGTGTAACTATTGCTGTTATGTTTGAGGGATTTTTAGGAAACCCTACTGTATTAGTCTGTTATGTATAGGAATTTTGATTGATTCTTGGGATTTATGTCTGTGGTATGGTTATTTGTTAATTCCTTTCCATGAGAAAAAAAGGGAGGAAGAGATAGGAAATTGGGGAAAGTGGTGGGTTTTTCTCAAAATACCTGAAAGAATGGGAACCCTTAGATACTTCTGCCTCACCCTCTATCTTACTAGTTCAAGTTGAATTGGAAGCCTTCTAACAGTCCTTTTTTGTTTTTACTCCTTGCTTAAATTTACTGGACTATGATTTGTTAGTTTTGTTTTAACTTTGAAAGCCTTTATTCTGTTGGAATTGCCCTGGAAGACTCAGTTTTGGGGATTATTTTTTAGAAATAACCAGCTGTCTCTCTGATCTGTTTCTCTACTCCTATAACCCCGGTTCCTTAATTAGTATTTCAGCATTCTCAAAGGACTTTGCAATTTAGTATCATGCCTCTAATAGCCTGGTGTTTGCCTGCCGTGATCTAACTTTGCATACTCTGATCAGAAATCTGATCCTTTCTGCAGCCCTGTCTGTTCCTCTGGGTGTGACAGGTGGAGCTACTCCAAGCCTCACCCTTTTCCCCTGGAGAGAGTTGCCCCTCTGAATGGGCAGCATGACTGTCTTGAGCCCTGCTATTCTGTAAGCAGAGGCTGAGTTAAATGAACAAATAACTACAGACCTAACTCAGTGAACTGTCCATCTCAAACTGGATTCTCTGGCTGAGATGCTCCGGAACTGCAGAGGACCTAACATGCTTGCAACAGGGAGGCTTTGTATTGCTGGTTAACTCTGGTGGGTGTGGCCAGATTCTGTGTTATTCTGGGGTTCAGGGGCTCACTATTTGCCTTTTTTATTTGTGTTACATGTCTTACAGCTAATCTGTTGATCTACTGGCTTGCAACCCAAACAGAGTAGCCAGTACTGTTGTATGGGGAATATACACTGCCCTGGGTACTCAGCCTCTCCCTCAGTGCCCAATTGAAACATACCTTTTCTGAATTCTTCCAAATTATCCTCTGCTGGAAATTTGTTCTACTCCAAATATTTGTGGGTTCTGTCACTCCAAAACCAGTTCAGAGGCTTGATTTGGTGTTGATCTGAGGGACATCAGGGAAAGCTCAGATAAAGATGTCTCCTCTCCACCATCTTGGCTTCACTCCCTTCTTAGCAGATATTGAAGGCAATAATTAGGGATTTTGGCAATTAGTCATTTTAAGACTACAAGAAAAAAAATTCTTGAAACATTGAAGATAATTCCAGGAATTAACCCCATTCTGAAAGAAGAGAATTAAAAAACAATAACCACTAGGTATATAGCAACTTTTTGTAACTTCCTTGACTCCTATTTTGTCCGGAGTCCCTTTTGCTCCATGGGAAAGGAAAATATATTTCATTTTAGAAAAAGGCAAAGAAAAGGGAAAGCACTCCAGAAGGTATTAAGGGACTCTCTCTACAATTCTGATCACTCAGCAGCTCCATTCCCCAGAGTCCTTTGTGGAATAGAGAGATAAGGTGAAGAACTTACAGGAATGTGTGAATTATTTTTCTGTATTTTATTTTCATTATTTCTGTGTTTCCCTTATGACCTGTATAATATGTGCAGGCCCATATGTACTTTAACTTTGGCCAGCTATATCTGAAGTCTGAAGGCCTGATTTGGTGTTTCCTAAAAATCAGGTGATTTCAGAGAAACAGAAACCTTCCATTCTGATCTCTCTGGATAGCAACAACCAATTAGATGCCTCCCCTTCTCTTTTTCAATGCTCTCTTACTTGTGATGTACTCTTTTATATAAAAACTGTGTATCTTTACTACTTCTTTAGCCCTCCTACCATGAGAGCTTTCCCTTTCCCTTATCTCGTGATAGAACAGCTCATCCTCTGCAGGTATAATAAATGACCTTTCTGCTTTCTATTTTGAGTGATCTCTGAGTAGTCATTTTGATAAGGGTCTTCTATATCCCACACAGCCCTGAATATATATCTCAGTTGTGGGGATTGCTAACAAGATCGATATAGCCCATGTCCCTCTGTAGCATCTCAGGTTAGATTAAGAAGAGAATGCTGAACAACTGCAGGGAAACAAATTCTGCCCCACTTGTAGAAATGGGGAGAATCAGCAAATTCTAAATTTAGGGAATCTTATAAACTAAAGTTGTCAAGTTTAAAATAACTTTTAAAAGTGGTGTATATAGCCATTCTCCAACTGATAAATAGAGGATATGAACAGACAATTTTCAGACAAAGAAATCGAAGCTATTTCTAGTCATATGAAAAGGTGTTCCAAATCACTATTGATTGGAGAAATGCAACTCAAGACAACTCTGAGATACCACTACAAATCTCTCAAATTGGCTAAGATGACAGGAAAAAATAATGACTAATGTTAGAGGGGATGTGGGAAAACAGGGACACTGATACATTGTTGGTGGAATTGTGAATACATCCAGCCATTCTGGAGAGCAGTTTGGAACTATGCTCAAAAAGTTATCAAACTGTACATACCCTTTGATCTAGTAGTGTTTCTACTGGACTTATATCCCAAAGAGATCTTAAAGAAGGGAAAGGGACCCATATGTGCAAAAATATTTGTGGCAGCCCTTTTTGTAATGGCTAGAAATTGGAAAATGAATGGATGCCCATCAATTGGAGAATGGCTGAATAAATTATGGTATATGAATGCTAAGGAATACTATTATTTTGTAAGAAATGACTAGCAGGATGATTTCAAAAAGACTTGGAGAGACCTACATAAACTGATGCTGAGTGAAATGAGCAGAACCAGGAGAATTCTTTTGAGACATCTGGTGTCACTGATCTGGAACCTTACCCTTTTTGGGGCCTCTTTTGAACCTCAACACATAATTATTTTGCTGTCTGTTTATTGTTTGCTTGGGTAAGTGGGTTTACTTGCTATTCAATATTTGCTATGCTAATCTTGTGAAACTAACATTTGGTGGATGATCTTGTATATACCTATTTATTTATATATGTTTCTTATATTAGAATGTGAAATTAGAAATAAAATTTCAAAACAGAAACTTTTTTTTGCTTTTCATTCTACACCCAGCAATTAACACAGTATTAGGCACTGGAATAATAACATTTTAAAATAAATGTTGATTTATAGCATTAATACTTAATACTAATTTATAGCATTAATAAATGGTTGTTGATTATTTGGCAAGTGTTATCAGTTATTACTTTCTATTTTTATTTATACTTTAATAAATCAATGATCTCGATTATGTTGGAATTTCAGGACAACTGGGTGGTACAGTTCATAGAGGCCTGGACTCTGGAATAGCTGAGTTCAAATTTGGCCCCAGAAACAAACTAGCTGTGTGACCTTAGCAAAGTCATTTAACTCTGTTTGCCTCAATTCCCTCATTTTAAAATGAGTTAGAGAAAGAAATAGCACTATAGTATCTTTGCCAAGTAAAGCCTATATGGAGTCAGGACAAGTCAGCCACAACAGAAATGATCAAACAAACAACAACAAAATATGGAAATACCTTCTACAGCACAGAACAATTAATCAATAATCAAAAATATTTTAAGTGTCCATTATATGCCAATCACTATGTTAAGTCCTGGGGTTACCAATAACCCCAAATTCAACAAAAATTGTCCATGGCCTCCAGGAGCTGATATTTTTACTGATTCTTAAGCTAGAAGAAAACTTAAAGATCCTGTAGTACACATCTCTTCTTTTGCAGAAAAGCAATCTAAAGTCCAGTGACCTTAACTGACTTAGAATAGCTCACACAACTGATAACTGGCAAAGGAGGAATTTGAACACATCCCCTGACTTCAGCTACAGCATAGAGTTGCACTGTCATACTACCTCTCATCATATCTTCCAGTAAATTTTCCAGAGACACTCTATGACTTCAGGCTCTTTTGATAATGCATGGGTATCAAAACTGGAAGTGACTCAGCACAGGCCACAATACAGCTGTGCAGCGGCATTCTGCAGCATAGGGATGACGGGGCAGTCATAAGACTTCACAGCAAGGGGGCACAGCCAGGGGCAGCTGTTGGAACTCTGTCTTCTCAGAATCAGCCAGAGTCAGGATAATCAAAAGTCTTTATTCTTGGTCTTTTGCAGTGGTCAGGGGATTAGATCTAGCAATCTTCACACCTCCTTCTTCTCTCTCCACAGCCAGGAGAATGCCTCAAATTCCTCCTCCTATTCCACTCACTCAAGTCATTTCCCCTCCTTTGTCCACACCTCCCAATCCAGCCAACACCAAATAGTCGGGGAGGGTCATCCTTCAAACATGTTAATAGAGAATTGTCCAATTGGCAATTAGTCTCATGTGCTCCATTATCCAAGTGCATTTGCTCAGTTCTAGCCCTTTACAGGCAGCCTCTAATCTGCACGGTGTGGGGCTCGGCCTGGGGCAATAGAACTTCCACAGCATGGCAGTGCTCCCCTGGGCAGAGACACTTTAGGTGGGGGTTGCTGAGCAACTGCTAATATACACAGCATAGCTTTAGCCTGGGGCAGTGATGCTTTTTCTGCTCTGCTTTTAGCCTCGGGGCAGTCACTAATCCTCACAGCAGAATCCTTCACTAGGCACTTCCACAATTTCACTGGATACCCAGACCTGAGTCACTTCCAGTGGGGAACTTTTCCCAGACCACTCTCACACCTTGTTGCTCTTTGCAGCCTGTTGGCAGGAGAGCTACTGTCCATATACCTATTCCTGCTCTGCAGAGGAAGCTGGTAACCTCCTTGCCCTGAAGGCAGATCCTAAAAGCTTTAAAAAAAAGAGTAAAAAAATCAAAAGGATTATTGATACCTTCTATACAGAAAGATCAGGTTTTCAATCCCAAGGAGACTAATAGCAAACAATCTCCAGACAATACCCCAAAGGGGGATGCAACCTAGTCCCCATCACACAAGGCTCTCCTAGAAGAAACTATAAAAAATCTTAAAAGAGAACTAAAAGAAAAATGGGGAAAGGAAAGAGAAACTATGCAATAGAGCAACAACTTCCTGAAATGTGAATTGGAAAAGGTAAAGAACTCCCAGGAAGTTCAGGGAAACAGAATTTGTGAATTTAAAAAGGTAACAAACTCCCAGGAAAGTAGGATTTGTGAATTGGAAAAAGAAAATAACTCACTTAAAAAAAAAAAAAAATTAGTGAAATGGAAAAAAATTCCATAGAGCAAAACAACTCATTAAAAACTCAATTGGACATATACAAAAAGAAATTTTAAAAAGCTAATGAAGAAAATAATTAATTAAAAATCATAACTGAACACATAGAAATTAATGATTCATTGAGATACCAAGAATCAGTCAAGCAAAACCAAAAAAATGAAAAGCTGGAGAAAAACATCAAATATTTAATTGGAAAATCAACAGACCTGGAAAATAGATCTAGAAGAGATAATCTAAGGATTATTGGACTTCCTGAAAATTATGATGAAAAAAAGAGCCTAGATACTATTTTACAGGAAGTCATCAAAGAGAACTACCCAAATGTAATAGAACCAGAAGGTAAAATAAGCATTGAAAGAATTCATTGGACACCTTCTGAAAAAGACCCTAAAATAAAAACTCCAAGGAATATTGTGGACAAATTTCAAAACTATCAGACTAAAGAAAAAATATTACAAGCAGCCAGGAAAAAAAAAAAAAAAACAATTCAAATGCCGAGGTGCCACAATAAGGATCACTCAAGATCTGGTTGCTTCCACATTAAAGGATCGAAGGGCCTGGAATCTGATATTCTGAAAAGCAAAAGAACTTGGAATGCAGCCAAAAATAAACTACCCAGCTAAGCTGAGCATTTTCTTCAATGGAAGAAGATGGATATTTAAGGAAACAGATGAATTTCATTTGTTTCTAAGGATCTAAACAAAAAATTTGATCTCCAACCATAGGACTCAAGAGAAGCAGAAAAAGGTAAAAAGAACTCTTGAGAACTGTATTTCTGTTGTGGATATACATAAAGAGTACATGTATAATTTGATTTTGTTGATGTAACATAAAAAAGGGAAGTAGAAATGGAAAGGGGATAGTGTCAGAAAAAGGGAAAAGGGGAGGTAAAAAGAGGGAAACTACATCCCATGAAGAGGCAAAGGAAACCTATCATATCTAAGGGAATTTAGAGAGGGGGAGGAACATTGTGTGAATCTTACTCTCATCAGAGTTGGCTCAAAGAGAAAATAATTGACATATTTGTGTTACAGAGAAACTTCTCTCACCTCATTAAAAAGTGGGGAGAGGAAAAGGGAAAAGAAAAAGATAATGGAGGATACAAGAAAGGGGAAGGGATTCAAAGGAGGTGGGAGGGATCCTAAAGAGGGAGAACTGCGTGACACAAGTGGTGCCCATAAGTTTAATATTGGGAAAGGGGGAAAGGGAGGGCAATAAAAAGAAAAGCATAATCTGGGGATTATAAGATGGCAGGAAATACAGAATTAGTAATTTTATCCATAAATATGAATGGGATGAACTCTCCCATAAAGTGGAGGTAGATAACAGACTGGATGAAAAGTCAGAACCCTACAATATTCTGTTTACAGGAAACACATTTAAAGCATAGGGATACATACAGAGTAAAGGTAAAAGGCTGGAACAGAATCTATTATGCTTCAGGTGAAGGCAAAAAAGCAGGGGTAGCCATCCTTATCTCAGATCAAGTAAAAGCAAAAATTGATCTAATTAAAAAAGATAAGGAAGGAAACTATATCTTGCTAAAGGGTAGCATAGACAATGAAGCAATATCAATACTAAACATATATGCACCAAGTGGTATAGCATCTAACTTCCTAAAGGAGAAGTTAAGAGAGTTGCAAGAAGAAATAGACAGCAAAACTATAATAGTGGGAGATCTCAACCTTGCACTCTCAGAATTAGATAAATTAAAGATGTAAATAGAATATTAGAAAAATTAGGTATGATAGATCTTTGGAGAAAACTGAATGGTGACAGAAAGGAGTATACTTTCTTCTCAGAAGTTCATGGAACCTATACAAAAATTGACCACATATTAGGACATAAAGACCTCAAAATTAAATGCAGGAAGCAAAAATAGTAAGTGCTTTCTTTTCAGATTACGATACAATAAAAATTACATTCAACAAAAAGTTAGGGGTAAATAGACCAAAAAAGTAATTGGAAACGAAATAATCTCATTTTAAAGAATGATTGGCTGAAACAGCAATTATAAACACAATTAATAATTTCACTCAAGATAATGACAATGATGAGACATCATACCAAAATTTGTGGGATGCAGCCAAAGTGGTAAATATATTTCCATAATTAGTGGAGTAGGGAGTGAGCAATAGTCCAGGAGTAGGGTGATAAGGGCCTGCTCAGGATTGATGCTAATGTCAGAGGAGAAAAGGGGGAGTGTTAGGATTACTAAGTGAGAACTGAGGTTGTCTGGACAGTGACAAGGTGAGAATTCAGGTTTTCTGGACAATTACAAGGTGAGAACTCAGGTTGACTTGATAGAGGGGGCAAGCTCATTGGCTGGGTGGTTCTTCCCAGAAGCCCTTGCATTATCCCACGCCCATTCTCTGGGAGAATAAAAGAGAGGACTCTCAGAGAAAGAAGAAAGACTCTGCATTGCATCAGGCTTGACGGGGCTCTCTGCAGGAAGGGAAGTCACTTCTTTGGACAAGAGTTAACAGCAACTGCCTGGAGACAACGGTTCGTTACAGGAAGAAGAATCTGTTGGAGAGATTTGAGTAGACACAGCAGTTCTCTTCCTAGAGAGCGATCCAGCAGCTTCTGGAGACGACAGCACGCAACAATTGGCGTCCACACGTGGGGCAAGGACATTTGCTTATCCTGACAAGAAGAGCTAGACCAGACCTTTGCATTTTGGCGCCCGAACAGGGACAGACACGGTCCTGATTCCAGTGGAAAAGCTTCCGATTAGATCTCAGTCTCTCTGACCCAGAACCGTGAGTAACGAGGAAACTTTGTTAAAGATTAAGTGAGCGTGCTAACAGATAAATAAGGAACTTAACTTGTTAAGGGCTAAACCAGGAATCTCTTATAGTGAAATGGGGCAAACACCTTCTGTTCAAGGAAAATGTTTAGAGAGCATCATCAAGGTTATGAAAAGCCAAGGCTTGATTATAATTTTAGAGGAGATTACTGAACTTTTAAGAACTGTGAAGGTCATATGTCCTTCTTTTTCTCTGGAAGAAGAATTGGATCCAGATGAGTGGAAATTAGGAGAGCAATTAGGTGAACAGTACAATTACCTTTGTGACATTTTACCCTTTGGTTCCAGACCAAACTCAGTTTCCAAAGATACAATTCATACCTACAATTTAATCCAAATGGCTTTAAAAAATGTTATTCTAAAGGAAGAGATGAAGGAGCAAAATGGGGAGGTGTCAACTAAACTAGGTGAAAAGGATGAATCAGATAACAATGAAGTTAAGTACAATTCTGAGCAACAGCAACAGGAGCATCTCCCATCTCCTCCCTCAATTAACCCTTCAGGGGTGGAGCAAGAAGGAGGAGAGGAAGAGGCAGAAACACAAACAGAATTGTCTGTGAAGCAGTCTAAGCCTATGACAAGATTAGAAAAAGCATTGGTTAAAGCTAAGAGAGAAGGACAGGATATAAGTGATTTTATACATGCATATCCTGTGATTGAAAATACTGACTCTGTAGGTAAAAAAAGGAGAAGATATGCACCTTTAGATTTGAATAAAATTAAGGATTTGAAAAAAGGTTGTACCCTTTATGGGGCTACATCAGTTTATGTCAAAATGTTACTAGATGGTTTGTCTTATGAAGTCCTAACCCCGAATGATTGGAAATCCATAGCAAGGACATGTCTGGAACCTGGAGAAAATTTATTATGGCTTGCGGAATTTCATGAATTATGTAAAATTCAAGTCAGATGCAATTTGGAAATAGGAGTTAACACACAATTCACTTTTGAGCACTTAGCTGGTGAAGGTCAGTATGGAGAGAATTCGGAACAGATTAATTATACCATGACAATATATGAACAAATTGCTAAGGCTGCAATAAAAGCTTGGGGTGTCCTCCCTGGACAGAAAGATCGCGGAGAGGCTTTCACTAAAATACAGCAAGGTCCCAATGAACCTTTTGCAGATTTTGTGGGACGTTTGCAAACTGCTGTCAAAAGAACTATTGGAGAAAATTCAGCTACAGAAATAATGACCAGACATCTGGCTAAGGAAAATGCCAATGAGATTTGCAAAAGAATTATATGGGGATTAGACAAAGATGCTCCTTTAGAGGAGATCATAAGACGCTGTGCTACAGTGGGAACAAATGCTTTTTACACCCGGACAATGATGAATGTGGAAAGGCAGGGTCCCTCCTGGCAAGGGACTTCTAGAGAAACTCGGCGATGTTTTCAGTGTGGAAAAATTGGACATCTAAGAGCTCAGTGTAGGTATGGAGATACAATGAGAAGACAGGGTGAGAGAAGACCTAAAACCCCATGTCCAAAATGCAACAGAGGACTCCATTGGGCATCAGAGTGTAGAATAGTTCAGAGAAATGGGATGAGGGGCCCAGGTCCAGGGCCCCAGGCAAAAAAGACTTGGGGCATGATGGCAGCTGATGTTACACCCAAAGAACCTTTAGAAGGCCAGGACTCTGATTTAATCAATCAGCAGAGAAGCAATCACATGGCAGAAAGTGATTACCTGATAAGTCAGTCAAAAGGCAATCAGATTGCAAAAATGGATTACACTTGGGGAGAATACAGGCCTTTTAAACCAACAGGGCTGTATCCAGTGCAAACAATTCCAATGTAATTGCCAGATGATGAGAAGAGATTTAGAAAGTGGTAAATAGAAGGTAATTAGATAGGTTAACTGCCTGGGAGAGAGGGTTTGCTTGTATTTCTTCAGCAGGAGAAGGAATCAGATGGGTGCCAACGAGTCATATTCGCCTTGTCCATCAGAGAGAGACAGAAAAAGAGAAAAACCTCAAAATAAAGGAGAAGATCTAAGAAACATCTGACACTGAAAGAGCATGGATAATAAGAAGACTGTTAAAGAACTTTAAAAACCAGCAGGAATCATTATGGACATTTATAAATTTTCAATTTATGATTATTTGATTATGTTATATACTTCTAGCATGCGTTATGTTACTATGTTACTATATGTAATTTATGTAATTATCTGTAATACTTCCCATATTGATGGATTTATGTTTCAAGGTCATGACTGTCCTATGTTCTAAATCAAAAGAAAGGGGGAGATGTTAGGATTACTAAGTGAGAACTGAGGTTGTCTGGACAGTGACAAGGTGAGAATTCAGGTTTTCTGGACAATTACAAGGTGAGAACTCAGGTTGACTTGATAGAGGGGGCAAGCTCATTGGCTGGGTGGTTCTTCCCAGAAGCCCTTGCATTATCCCACGCCCATTCTCTGGGAGAATAAAAGAGAGGACTCTCAGAGAAAGAAGAAAGACTCTGCATTGCATCAGGCTTGACGGGGCTCTCTGCAGGAAGGGAAGTCACTTCTTTGGACAAGAGTTAACAGCAACTGCCTGGAGACAATGGTTCGTTACAGGAAGAAGAATCTGTTGGAGAGATTTGAGTAGACACAGCAGTTCTCTTCCTAGAGAGCGATCCAGCAGCTTCTGGAGACGACAGCACGCAACAGGGGAGTATTGGAGAACTGGTACAAAGATGAACAACTTTTTTAATAAGCTTTGGCCACACATTGGATATGGAGGTTGAGAGCTAGTGGGGAGTCCAGGATGATTCCTAGATAGTAAGCCTGAAGAACTGGAAAGTGCCATTTCCCTCTATGTTAATGGGAAGGTTCCAATGGTAGCATGTGTTTAGGGAGAGAGAAAATTGTAGATGAAAAATGGGGACTCTTTGATATTTCTGCTACGGATAAGTGTCCAGGCAAAAAGAACAAGATGACCATCACCCAACACAAAGGTCATCTGAGCAAGGAAGACATTGAGCATATGATCCAGGAAGCAGAGAAATACAAAGTTGAGGATGAAAAGCAGAGAGAAAAGTTTGTCTTCCAAGAAATCTCTTAAATCTTATGCTCTCAACATGAAGGCTATTATGAAGGATGAAAAATTGCAAAGCAAAATTGATGATGAATACAAACAGAAGATCTTTGACAAATGTAATGAAATAATCAACTGGCTAGATAAGAACCAGACTGTTGAGAAGGAAGAATTTAAGCATTAACAAAAATAATTGGAGAAGGTCTGCAATCCCATCCTTAAATAGAGTTCAGGGGGCATGCCAAAAAAAAATATGTAGTGAGTTCCCAGGGGGCGGAGCAGACCTAACTAGAGGTACTACTTCTTGACCCACTATTGAAGATGTAGACTAATCACACCAGAAGAAAGAGCATTCTGCATAGCTTTCAAAAAATTGAAGGACTCAAATTTATAGTCAAAACAATAGCAGTTGAACCTTGACCATAGAGAGCTACTATAGTAACAGGGTAGACCAGAACACAAACTCAGACTATGAGAGAATGTCCACAGAAGAAGTCTCAAAGAGTGATACAAATTGGTCTCAAGCCCAAAGAGGCTTCTTGGAAGTGCTCATGAAAAATTTTAAAAGGCAAATAAGAGAGGTAGGAAAAAAATAAGAAAGGAAATGAGAGGTATGCATGAAAGGATCAACAGTTTGGAAAGGGAAAGAAAAAAATTGTCAGACTAAAACAATTCCTTAAACAGTAGAATTAACCAAATGGAAAAGGAGATACAAAAGCTAACTGAAGAAAATCACACATTAAAACCAGAAGTTTGTTTGATTGTTTTAACTGTCTGAATCAATCACACAAACTAAAAAAGAATTAAAAAAAAAAAAAAAAAAAAAAAGTGGAAGAAAATGTGAAATATCTCATTGGAAAAGCAGCTGACTTGGAAAATATATCTAGAAGAGACAATTAAAAATTATTGGCCTACCTGAAGGCCAGAACCAAAAAAAAAAAAAAAGAGCCTGGATAGCATTCTACAAGAGATAATTAGGAAATTGCCCCAATATTCTAGAAACAGAGGGGGAAAATACTGATTGAAAAAATCCGTCTAGGAATATTATTGTTCTGTAAGAAATGACCAACAGGAGGAATACAGAGAGGTTTGGAGAGACTTATATCAACTGATGCTAAGTGAAACAAGCAGAACCAGAAGATCGTTATACACTTCAACAATGATACTGTATGAGGATGTATTCTGATGGAAGTGGATATCTTCAACATAGAGAAGAGCTAATCCAATTCCAATTGATCAATGATGGACAGAATTTGCTACATCCAGAAAAGGAAGACTGGGAAATGAGTATAAACTGTGAGCACTGTTTTGTTTTGTTTTTCTTCCCAGATTATTTTTAGCTTCCGAATCCAATTCTTCCTTTGCAACAACAACAACAACAAAATTCGGTTCTGCACATATATATTGTACCTAGGATATACTATAAAATATTTAATATGTATGGGAATGCCTGCCATCTAGGGGAGGGGGTGGAGGGAAGGAGGGGAAAAATTTGGAACAGAAGGGAGTACAACGGATAATGTTGTAAAAAAAAAAATTACCTATGAATATGTACTGTCAAAGAAAATGTTATAATTATAAAAATTAATAAAAAAAATTAAAAAAAAAAAAAGAAAAAATCCATCTATCACCTTCAGAAAGAGATCCCACAAAGAAAACCCCAAGGAACATTGTTATGAAACTCCAAAATTATACTCTTAAGTCAAAAATACTGCAAGTTGCCAGACAAAAACAATTCAGATATTAAGAACAATAAGGATTACCCAGGATGTGGCAACTTTTACAATAAAGGATCATAGGGCTTGGAATATCATATTCTGGAAGGTAAAAGACCTAGGGTAAAAACCAAGAATTAACTATCCAGTGAGATTCAGCATCATCTTTGAGGGGAGGTGATGGAGCTTCAGTGAAGTAAGAGATTTCAATCATTTTATTGAAAAACCAGAATTAAACAGAAAATTTAGTTTAGAAACATAGGACTCAAGAGAAGCATAGAAAGATAAATAGGAAAAATATGTATTATTTAAAGGTTAAATTGTTTACATCCCTAGGTGGGAAAATGATATCTGTAACTCTTGAGAATTATCTGTCAGCGAGACAGACAGAAGGGAGCATCACATGGACTGAGGTTATAATTGTGAAGGGACTCAGATGTGATGACATCAAAGAAAATTAATACAGAGAAAAAGGTCTGACAGGAAAAGAGTAAAGGGGAAGTATAATGGGAAAATTAGTTTACATGAAGATGTGCAAAATACCTATTACAATTGAGAGAAAGAAGGGAGGGGGATAAGCATTGTCTGAAGCTTGATCTAATCAGTTTTGGCTCTACAAAGAAATAATGCAGTCATTCAGTTGGATTTAGAATTTATCTAATCCTATAAAGAAATAGGAGGAGAAAGAGGAAAAGAAAAGGGTGGGATGGGATACAAGGGAAGGCAGAAACACTAAGAGAAAAGATAAGAGGAGGAAGGGTTGATAGAAGACAAGATAGTGAGTGGCATGGGTTAAAAAAACCACTAAGAGAAGGGGAAGGGGAGTTAGGAGATAAAATAGTAAGTGGGGTGGATAAAAACCACACTAAGGACAGTAGTCTCATTTTAGAAAAAGAAATGGAACAAATCATCAGTGAATTCCCTAAGAAAAAATGGATTCATAGATGGATTCACAAGTTAATTCTACCAAACATTTAAAGAACAATTAATTTCAATATTATGTAAACTATTTGAAAAAATTAGGTAAAGGAATCCTTCCAGATTCCTTCTATGACACAAATATGACACTGATACCCAGAAGAGTCAAAATAGAGAAAAAAATTGCAGACCAATCTCTCTAAAAATATTGATACAAAAATTTGGAACTATGCTCAAAAAGTTATCAGATTGTGCATACCATTTGACCCAGAAGTGTTTCTACTGGGCTTGTATCTTAAAGAGATCCTAAACGAGGGAAAAGGACCCACATATACAAAAATGTTTGTGGCAGCCCTCTTTGTAAAGTCAAGAAATTGGAAACTGAGTGGATGCCTATCAATTGGAGAATGGCTAAATAAGTTATGGCACATGAATGCTATGGAATATTATTGTTCTATATGAAAAGATCAGCAGGATGATTTCAGAGAAGTTGGAGAGACTTACATGAACTGAGTCTAAGTGAAATGAGTAGAAACAGGAGATCATTGTACATGGCAACAGCAAGATTATATGAAGACCAATTCTGATAAATGTGACTCTTTCCAATGAGATGCTTGATGGCAGTTTCAAAGATCTTGTGATCAAGAGAACTATCTACACCTTGAGAGAGGCTTGTGGGAACTGAATGTAGATCATAACATAACATTCTCACTCTTTTTAATGTTCACTTGCATTTTGTTTTCTTACTCATTTTCTTTCCTTTTTGATCTGATCTTTTTTGTGCCACAAGAGAATTGCATAAATATGTTTACACATATTGGTTTTAACATTTTTTTAACATGTATAATATATATTGGATTGCTTGCCATCTAGGGGAGGGAAGGGGAGGAAGGAGGGGAAAATCTGAAACACAAGGCTAAGGGTGGGTCAATGTTGAAAAATTATCCATGCATATGTTTCGAAAATAAAAAATTTAAATAAATAAATAAAAAGAACACATACACACCCAAAAGAATATTGATGCAAACATTTTAAATAAAATATTAGTAGAGATTACAACAATGTATCAGTAGGATAATACACTATGACCAATTGGAATTTATACCAGGAATGCAGAGCTGATTGAATAGCAGGAAAACGATTATCATCATCGACCATGTCAATAACAAAATCAATAGAAATCATATGATAATCTCAACAGATGCAGAAAAAGATTTTGACAAAATACAGCACCCATTCCTATTAAAAACACCAGAGAGCATAGGGATAAAGGAAGCTTTCCTTAAAATAATAAACAGTATCTATCTAAAGCATACAGCAAGAAGCTGGACACATTCTCAATAAGATCAAGGGTGAAACAAAGATGCTCATTATCACCACTATTATTCAATATTGTACTAGAAATGTTGACTTAAGCAATAAGAAAAGAAAAATAAATTAAGGGAATTAGATTAGGCAATTATCGCTTTTTGCATATGATATGATGATATACTTAGAAAATCATCCAAAAACCTAGTGGAAACAATTCACAGTTTTAGCAAGTTGCAGGATATAAAATAAACCCACACAAATAATCAGCATTTCAATATATTACTGACTAAGGCCATCAGCAAGAGATAGAAAGAACAATTTCATTTAAAATTACTATAGACAAAATAAAATACTTAGGGGTTCTACCTGCCAAGACAAACACAAGAACTATATGACTATGATTACAAAATATTTCTCACACAAATAAATCAGATCTAACCAATTGGAAAAAATATCAATTGTCATTAGCTTGGCCAAGCTAATATAATAAAAATGACAAATCTACCTAAATTGATCTACTTGTTCAGTGCCATACCAATCAAACTGCCAAAACTTTATTTTATAAAACTAGAAAAAATAA
Organism: Sminthopsis crassicaudata; assembly: GCF_048593235.1. NCBI lineage: Eukaryota > Metazoa > Chordata > Mammalia > Dasyuromorphia > Dasyuridae > Sminthopsis > Sminthopsis crassicaudata. The sequence goes on along the minus strand of NC_133619.1, from coordinate 75,160,065 downwards.
AATCAAAATTCATCTGGAAGAATAAAAGATCAAGAATATCAAAGGAATTGATGAAAAAAATACAAAGGATGGTAGTTTAGCAGTACCAAACTTAAAACTATATTATAAAATAGAAGTCATCAGAACTATTTGGTATTGGCTAAGAAGTAGAGTGGTAGTTCAGTAGAATAGAGTATATACATATGACACAATAATCAAAGCCTATAGGAATCTAATATTTGATAACTCCCCAAACTCCAGCTTCTGGGAAAAGAATGTAGTATTTCATAAATTTTCTGGGAAAACTGGAAAATAATATGTTAGAAATGATATCGACCTACTCTCACATCCTCACAAAATAAGGTCAAAATGGACACGTGATTTGGGCATAAAGGATGATACCAAACAAATTAGGAGAATGAGAGATAATTTACCTATCAGATCTTTGGAGAAGGGAGGAATATATCACCAAAGAACTAGAATTATGAATAGTAAAATAGGCAACTTTGATTACATTAAATTAAAAAGGTTTTGCATAAACAAAATGAACAGAAATAAAGTTAAAAGGGAAGTATAAAATTGGAGAAAAAATCTTTACAGCTTGTGTCAAATTTATAAGAATACAAGTCATTCCCCAATTGACAAATAGTCAAATGATATGAACATTCAATTTTCAGAGTATAAAAATAAAGTCATCTATAGTTATATGAAAAAATTCTCTAAATCACTATTGATTAGAGAAATGCAAATTAAAACAACTCTGAGATACCACCTCACATCTCTCACATTGGCTAAGATGATAGGAAAAGATAATGATAAATATTGAAGAGGACATGGGAAAACTGGGACACCAATGCATTGTTGATGCAGTTCTGAAATGATATAACCATTCAGGAAAGCAATCTGGAACTATGCTCAAAGGGGTGCAAAACTATGTATAACCATTTCACTCAGCAGGGCTATTATTATGTCTGTATTCCAAGAAAATCATAAAGGAGGGAACAGGACCCACATGTGCAAAAATGTTTGTAGCAGCTCTTTTTGTGACAGCAAAGAACTGAAAAAAAGGAATAGAAGCCCATCAATTGGGGAATGGCTGAACAAGTTGTGATGTATGAAGGTAATGAAATATTATTGTTCTATAAAAAATGATGAATAAGCTGATTTTAGAGAATCCTGGAAAGAAATACTGATGCTGAGTGAAACAAGCAGAACCAGGAATACATTGTACACAATAACAACTGTGATGATCAACTATGAAAGACTTGGTTCTCAAATCAGTTCCAATATAGCAGTACACACCTAGCGAAAGAACTCTGGGAGATGACTATGAACCACTACATAGAATTCCCAATCCCTCTATTTTTGTCCGCCTGCATTTTTTATTTCCTTCACAGGCTAATTGTACACTATTTCAAAGCCCGATTCTTTTTGTACAGCAAAATAACTGTTTGGACATGTATACGTATATTGTATTTAACTTATTCTTTAACATATTTAACATGTATTGATCAACTTGCCATCTGGGGATAGGGAGAAGAGGGGAAAAGTTGGAACAAAAGGTTTTGCAATTGTCAATGCTGAAAAATTACCTATGCATATATCTTATAAATAAAAAGCTATAATAAAAAATATAAAGACTTGGTTCTTCTCAGTGGTTCAGTTATTCAAAGCAATCCCAATAGACTTTGGACAGAAAATGCCACCTACATCCAGAAAAAGAACTAAGGAGAATGTAAATCAACACATGCTATGTTCATTTATTTTTGTTTGTTTGTTTGTTTTTATGTCTCCCATTATTTTTCCCTTTTGCTCTAATTTTTTTTCTCCCACTATGATTCATAAGGCAATGTGTATTTTAAAAAAAGAGTCAACAGCTTGGTAAAGAGGATACCAAAAAATACTGAAAGAAATAACACCATAAAGAACAGACTAGGTCAAATAGTAAAAAAGGTGGAGAAAACCAATGAGAAGAATGCTTTGAAAAGAAGAATTGGTGATTAGAAAAATGCAAATTAAAACAACTCTGAGGTAATACCTCCCACTTATCAGATTGGCTAAGATGACAGGAAAAGATAATGATGAATATTGGAGAGTATGTGGGGAAAGTGGGACACTAATGCATTATTGATGGAGTTGTGAACTGATCCACCCATTCTGGAAAGGATTTTTGGGACTATATCCAAAAGGCTATCAAACTGTGCATACCCTTTGATTCAGCAGTGTCATTCTTGGGTCCATATGCCCAAGAGATCATAAAAGAGGGGAAGGGACCCACATGTACAAAAATGTTTGTAACCGATCTTTTTTTTGGTGGCAAAATATTGGAAAATGAGTGGATGCCCAGAAATGATGAGCAGGCTGATTTCAAAAAGTCCTGGAAAGACTTACATGAACTAATGTTGAGAGAAGTAAGCAGAACCAAGAGAACATTGCACACTGTGACTGCAAGGTTATGTGATGATTATTTGTGATAGAGTTGACTCTTTTCAACAATGAGTTAATTCAAGGCAATTCCAACAGACTTGGGATGAAAAATGCCATCTGAATCCAGAAAGAGAACTATGGAGAATGAATGCAGATCAAAGCATGCTATTTTCATCTTTTTTTTATTTGTTTGTTTGCTTTTTCTTTCTCATGGTTTTTTCCCATAACTAATATGGAAATATGTTTAAAGGAATTTCACATGTTTAACCTAAATCAGTTTGCTCGTTGTCTTGGGAAGGAGGGGGTAAAAGAGGGAGGGAGAAAAAATTTGGAACTCAAAATATTACAAAAATGAATGTTGAAACTATCTTTACATATAATTGGAAAAATAAATTATTATTGAGTTAGAAAGAAAGAAAAAAGAGAGAGAGAAAGAGGAAGGGATGGAGGGAGGGAAAGAGAAAAGAGGGAAGAAAGGAAGGAAAGAGGAAGGAAGGAAGGAAGGAAGGAAGGAAGGAAGGAAGGAAGGAAGGAAGGAAGGAAGGAAGGAAGGAAGGAAGGAAGGAAGGAAGGAAAGAAGGAAGAATTGACCAGATGGAAATGAAAAAAAAAAAAAGTACAAAAAATTTACTGGGGGGGAAAAAAAACCAACTCCTTAAAAGTAGAATTGTCCAAATGGAAAAAGAGGTATAAAAGCTCACTGAAAAAAAAAATTGATCAGAGGCTATCATTTACTTAGATTTTAGCACAGTAATTTACATTTTCTCATGTAATTCTGGTAGACAATTTGGAGAAAGGTGAGGTAAAAGAGAATATCATTAAGTGGATACAGAAATGTTAGAATGGATAAACTCAAAGAGTAGTCATTAATATTTCCAAATCCATATGAAAGGAAATCCCTAGTAGAGTGTTCTGGGGGATCCTGTGCTATTTAAAACAGGATTACAGATTTGAATTGTAAGTAGGGGAGATCTATATTGTCTTTTGCAACATGATTTTTATGGAAATATTTTGTATATCTTCACATGTACCTTCTTAATGTGATGGAAAGTGGGAAGGGAGGAAGGGAGAGAATTTAAAACTCAAAGTTTTAAAAACAAATCTTAAAATTGTTTTAAATATAACTGGGAAAAATAAAATATTAAACAATTGCTTTTTTAAAAAAAAGGATGGAAATTGAGCCCATTGGTCTATGTTTACAGATTTTACTGCTTTCCCTTTGCTGAAAATCAGAATAATATTTCCTCTTCACCAATCCCATAGCACAAGTCCTGTTCTCTTATGAAAGATCATTGAATATGTTCATGTTCAGGCAATCAAATCTGTCAGTTCTTTTAGTATTCTGAAATGTAATTCATTTGTGCCAGCTATCTTTATTAGCTTCCTACTCATGGGTTTCATCTTTCTTTTATGTATTTGTTATGTCTTTCATTCTGTTTTTGATTTGTACTGATTTATATATTCTTATAGTATTCTCTAATTATTTTATGTCTCCACAAATATTTTAATTTCTCAGAAATCAAAGTATCTTTTACATTCCTTGTTACATTTGACATAATATTATATGTCTAACAGATTGGTTATCAGAATGAAATAAATGATCGTTTAAATCACAGAACTGATATTCTAGAATTCTGTTGATTTTCATAAATTTGTTTAGAACAAGGGCTAAGCAATTTTAAAGTCTGCTTTAAGATCTAAAGTTCTAAAAGTTTCCAGATTTTTGAATCTGATTTTATTTACTCTCACATCAGAATTCAACACTGTTTTTGAACAATAGATCATTTTATTCAGAATTCTAAAATCCTTTTCATTTTTTTTTCTTTTGCCCTCTCCAGGATTATTTCTCTCTCTGAACTTTTATTTACTCTAATATTGGTTAATTTCCATGAAATAAAATTGCTGTTATAAAAAGAGATAAAATTCACTATGTTTCTCTCTCTCTATAGCACAGTTCTGTATTTCATACATTTTAATTCACAATTAATTAAATGAAAGTTATTACCTGACAGGCTATTAATGATACATTTGCAAGACATTTAAATCTTCCTGATAATTTTAAATTCATGATTATGAAAATAAATAGAATTGGATGATGAAATTAAATTTTACAAGAGTTAAGTGAAGCATACAAGTATGTAGTATATCAATTATTATATTGAAAGTGACATCAAAGTTAAAGGAAAAGAGAAAAGGATGGAGCCCAGTCTCATAGTTTTCTCAAGGACATTATCTTCTATGTCTGTAATTGTCATTATGGAGATGGCTTTCTAAATCTACATTAATGCTGACTCTCTGTTTGCTGCAGTATTGATTGTTCCCTGTAGAAATCTCCCCAAGGAATCCTCCAATTTACATTTAGCCACACATCACTGTGGTTGCTTATATTTGTATACTATGAGTCAATAATTCAATCAACAATCATTTATTAATCACTTATTATGTGCTGAGCATTTAGAATACAAAGAAATGGTCTCTATCTTCAAGGAGCTCATATTCTAATGAATAGCATGAAATGAAAATAATTGTATATAGAATTATACATATATATACATACACACACACACACATATATATATATACATACACACACACACACACACACACACACACACACACACACACACACATATATATATATATATATATATATATATATAAAACTATACATATGTAAAATATGTGTTAAAGAGAAGATGATCTCAGAGGGAAGGCATCTCCTTTTCTTATGTGTACCAGTATGCATAAGGCTCATAAATGACCATGTCTATAAGGTCTAATGGGTACATGGGGGAGATTTCACATCTATTGTAATATCTAAAGATGTATCTACAGTTTCATTCCAAAGCTTCATAGGATTTAAAATATTTTAAGATCACTTGTTTCTTTTCAATTTTCTTTTTAATGTTTTATTTTTGTCCTAATTATGTGGTAAAACAATTTTAATGTTTGTTTTGTAAAATTTTAAAATTTAAAACTCTCTACCTCCCTCCTTCCCGTCCCCCATTGAAAAGACAAGCATTTTGATGTGTTATCTATGTGTAGTCATGCAAAATATATTTCTATATTAGTCATGTTGTGAAAGAAAATACAGGCCAAACAAACAAACAAGAAAAAGTTTTTAAAAATATGCTTTAATCTACATTCAAATTCTAACTAGTTCTTTCTCTGGAGATGAATAGCATTTTTCATCATAAATTCTTTGGAATTATCTTAGATTATTGATTTTTTTTTTTCCTGAGGCAATTGGAGTTAAGTGACTTGCCCAGCGTCAAACAGCTAGGAAGTATTAAGTGTCTGAGACCAGATTTGAACTTAGGTCCTCCTGACTTCAGGGCAGTTAGATTATTGCATTCCTGAAAATAGATGTTACTCACTGTACAATATTGCTGTTACTTTGTACAATGTTTCCCTGGTTCTGCTTATTTCACTTTTCATCAGTTGATGTATGTTTTTCTGAGAGGTTTTTGCTTGTCATTTCTTACAATACAATAGTATTCCATCATAATCATGTATCCAGCTTGTTCAGCCATTCCTCAATTGATGGGACTCCTCTCAATTTACAATTCTTTGTCACCAGAAAAAAATGCTATAAATATTTTTGTACATATAAATCTTCCTTTTTAAAAAATTTCTTTGGGATGCAAAACTAGTAAAAGGTATTTCTGAGTCAAAGGTTATTCATGATTTTATATCCTTTTGAGCATATTTCCAAATTGTTCTTCAGAGTAGTTGAATCAGTTCATAACTCTATCAATAATGTATTCATGTCTAAAATTTCCTCATCCCCTCCAGCATCTGTCATTTTACTCTTTTGTCATTAGCCAATCTGATAGGAGTGGGATGTTAATTGAGTTGTTTTAATTTGTATTTCTCTGATCAATAGTGAAATAAGGCATTTTTTCATGTGACTATAGCTAGTTTGATTACTTTGTCTGAAAACTGCCTTTTCAAATCCTTTAACCATTTATCAATTGGGGGAAAACTTGTGTTCTTATAAACTTGACTCAGTTTTCTATATATTTGAGAAAAATTTCAGAGAAATTTGCTAAATTTTTTTTCACACTTATGATTACTATTTCCCTCCATTCTATTTCCCCCCTTGTTTATACTACTCTCTCTTCTTTTACCCTTTCCATCTTCAAAAGTGTTTACTTCTGACTATAACCTTCCTTTATCTGTCCTCCCTTTTATTAGTCTCTCCTGCCCTCTTTTATCCACCTTACCTCCTATTTTCCTGTAAGATAAAATAAATTTTTATGCTGAATTAAGTGTTTATGTTATTTCATCTTGGAATCTTTTCTGATGAGAGAATAAGGTTCTTGTGTTCCTCCACCCTTTGCCTCTCTCATCTCCTCTTCTATAAAAGCTTTTTGGAGCCTCTTTAATGTGAGATAGTTTACCCTATTCTGCCTCTCCTTTTCTTCTTCTAATGCATTCCTTTTTCTTACTCCTTAATTTTATTTTTTTGGATAATCATCCCATAATGTTCACATCACATCTGTGCCTTCTGTCTAGGTATACTCCTAACTGCCATAATAATGATAAAGTTCTTAGGTATCAAAAGAATCATCTTCCCATGTAGAAATATAAGCAATTTAACCTTATTGAATTCCTTATGATTTCTCTTTCCTATTTAATTTTTTATGCTTCTCTGGAGTCTCTAACTTAAAAATTAAAATTTCTATATAGCTGTGTTTTGTTTTTTTTTTAATCAAGAATTCCTGAAAGTCTTCCACTTCGTGGAATAACTATTTATTTTGCTGAGTAGATGATTCTTTCTTGTAATTCTTTCCCCCCAGAATATCATATTCTAAGTCCTCTAATCATTTAATTTAGAAACTGCTAAATCTTATATTATCCTACTGCGGCTTCATAATATTTGAATTGTTTCTTTCTGTATGCTTGCAACAGTTTCTCCTTGACTTTGGAGCTATGGAATTTGACTATAATATTCCTGAGAGTTTTTATTTTGAGATGTCTTTTTGGAGGTGATTGGCAGATTCTTTCCATTTCTATTTTCTCTCTGGTTTTAGGATATCAAGGAAGTTATCTTTGGTAATTTCTTGCAAAAAGATATCTAGACTCTTTTTTGACCATGGTTTTCAAGAATTCTAATAATTTTTAAATTGTCTCTCCTCAATCTATTTTCCAGATCAACTTTTTCCAAGGAGATGTTTTACATTTTCTCTCCACCTCCCCCATTCTTTTGATAATATCTCATGAAGTCATTAGCTTCCATTTGATCAATATTAATTTTTATGGAGTTATTTTCTTCAGTGGGTTTTTGTGCCTTCTTTTTCCATTTGGTTAGTTCTATTTTTTAAAGAGTTCCTCTCTCCAGTGATTTGTTTTTTTTTGGTACATCTTTTTCCATTTGGTCAATTTTACTTTTTAAGGTGTTCTCCTTTTTATTGAATATTTGTACCTTTAAAAAAATTTGGCCTATTCTGTTTTTTAAGGTGTTATTTTCTTCAGTATTGTTTTGTGCTTCATTTATTAAGCTGTTAATTTTTTCATTATTTTCTTGCATCACTGTCTCTTACAATTTTTCATCTACCTCTATTATTTAATTTAGAACTTCTTTTTTGAGCTTTTCTAGGAATTTTTCTTTGAGACTGTGATTGTAGCAATTTGGACTTTGTTGTCTTCTTTTGAATTTATATTTTGATCTTCCCTGTCACTATAGTAACTTTCTACTTACTATCACAATCTTTACTTATTGTTTGCTCATTTTCCCATCCTGTTTCTTGACTTAACATGGAAAGGGCACACTTTCCCAAGCTTCAGATTTTGTGCAACTGTTCTGTTTGAATAGTCCTAGTTCTGGATGTCTGTAAGTTTTAGTTCTTCCAAGGAGATTTAATCTAAGGAGAGGTATATTAATATTCTCCTAGCCTATGCTCTGGCCTGTAAGTGACAATAAACACTCTTTTTTACTCTGGAACTGTGACCACAGTCCTTGTTCTGCTGTGGCTATAAGCTCTGGTGTGCTGGTGTTCCTCCTCATTTTGGGACTAAAGTCAGGACTGTGATCTGGATTTGATAATGCAGCAGATTTCTGCTTTCAGTGCCAGCAAAGGGACTTGTGTGATGTTCTTTTTTTTAAAAGAATGTTTGTTTTTATTATGAATTTAATCATCTGCAAGCATAAACAATTCAGTAGGGCTGCTGCACATGAACCCAAGAATTCTATATATGTATAGTTACATAATCTCCTGACCATTTGTCTGATTTCTTTCTCATCAGTGACCTGAGAGTTCCAGAAGCTACTGATACCACTGCTGATTGTCACCCACCCTAAAGTTCATTTTTACCATCTTTCCTGGAAATAAATGAAGGGAGAATTATCTTAGGTTTGCTATGGTTTTCATCATCTAAGTTTTTTGGGGAATTAAGTCAATTCAAGTCAAAAGCATTTTAAAAATTCTTAATATGTTCAAGCGCTGCACTAAGTGCTAGCATACAAATCAAGTCAAAATTTTTTCTCGACCCCATTGCAATGGGTGAGAAAAACCACAAATAATTATGAACTTACAAATATAGGAAGAAAGGGTAAATCAGGGATAAACTCAGAAGGTACTGGGAAGGGGCGAGGGTTCTTTTGTAGACTATAGGATTTGACTAACTTTTTAAGAAGGTCTGGGAAAATATGTGGAATGAGTCATCTATAAATATATCCATACATATTAAGAATGATTAAAACAAAATTGTTAACAGTTGGATTGAGAGACCTAGGGGAAAAAAACCCCAAATATCTCTGCATTTCCTCATTTCAGCATTTTCTTTACTTCATTGTTCTTTCTCTTTTCTTGAGCTTTTTACAAGTTTCCTCTCTTGAGAAGCTGGCATTTGTTCAGTTTTGTGTGTTCTTTCTGTTTGTCCTCCTAAGTGTTGTTCCTAGAGGGCAGGTAGTGGAGGTGGTAGAGAAACTGTGTTTAAATGCCTTTTGTACTAATAGAGGAGATTTCCCCCAGTTAATGAGGCTCTTGGTCAGGTCTTCTATGTACCACACTGTACACAGAATCTTTTGCAGTTAGATCCTTAATAAATGCCATTTGAAAAGGCGAAATATCTTTTTCAAGTCAGATTCTTATTAAACAGTGAGAACCTCTGGACAAAGAACACATTTTCATCCAGGAATTTCCTTCAAGGGAAATAGTTACTTTTGATTCTGGTGTGTGCAATTTGTGCAGTAAGAGAGGGGACCCAAAGAAGGAGATAGCCCTGAGATCTAGTTCCCACTGGAAGCCCCCATCCTCATCCAAAACACACACATACACAGGGAGCCTTGCTATTCTTCTGCTAATGGGATTGGCAGCGCTTAAAGCAGTCTGTGAGGGCATTGTCTGCAGCCACAGCAAGAGAAACATTATTCAAAGGCCATTCAGACCCGAAAAGAAGCGGCCAGAGCAGAGTAATTATCGAAGGCTCTCCATTAACTAGGACATCTTTGCTCTTTGTCTGTGTTGGTTTAATAAGACCCACTAATGGGACTGTGGGGGAGGGGACACACTAATGGGTCTTAAAAAAAACCTTCTTTCCCTCTTTATTTTCAGAGGCTGCCTTTAGAGAAACTGACAGTAAAGCCATAAGTTACCATATTGCAAACTGACCTTCAAAAAAACTTGGTGCGGACCCCAGCTGCTTATAGAGACTTGGGTATTCAGAATGCTTTAAACATCTTTGTCTCCTGCTTCCCTTTTAAGTTGGAGGTAAGTTTATCCCTGTTCCTTCTATATTTCCGCTGTCTTTGCCCTTTGCTTTCCAGGGAACTTCTTATTGGAAAGAGCATCCCTTAGTGGCAAGAGTGTGTAATGACATAGCAGAGTTTTCTGGCTCAAAGTTTTATTATTCTAGCTACTTGCAGAGGCATCTCTAGAAAATACCTTGCCAACTTCAGCCCCACACCCTCCATCTGACTCAATTCTCTTATCCATTTGAACAAAGAAGTTCAATTTGGGTGAGTTATTAATACTAATCTGAACCAATAATATGGCTATTATTGCCATGGTTGCCATGGGTATGAATCAAACTAAATGAGATTAAATGCCTTCCACTATCCTATTCCAATAACATGAGTATTAGTCTCAATGTTTTCCATAAAACAAACAGTTGTACCTCACATCAGCTTATTTCTCCATTCAAAATTAAAATCAGACACATCTAATCTCAACAAAGACTTGATAGCAACAGGTCAGCTTTGTTATGTGACTCTTTATCCAAAGTTATTCAGCATGACTGAGGATTGCTGTAGATGAAGCAATAATTCTATGATAAAAAATTCATCCCCAAGTCCTGTTACTAAAGATAATAGTCTATATATAAGCTAATGGAATAGGACACTGATTGAGTAAAAGAATCATCAACTAATCAATCAATCAACAAGCATTTATTGTTTTTTACACGTCAGGCAATGTGTTAGGCATTGTGGATAGAAATACCAAAAAATGAAACAATTCCTACTCATAGAATAAAATAGATAAAAAGATAGATAGATACATGGATGGAGAGATAGGTGAGGGTTGGATGCTTAGGTAGAAATTATTCTAAATCTATGACTTCATTACTTGTGGGCAATTTCCTTCATGATTGTAGGTGATTATAGATAGATACATAGATAGATACATGGATGGAGAGATAGGTGATGGTTGGATACTTAGATAAATAGATATTATTCTCAATCTGTGACTTTATTACTTGTGGGCAATTTCCTTCATGACTGAAAGCGATTATTCCATATGTTATCATTTTAGAGAGTTATCTGGGGGAACTGAGTTTAGTGATTTTTCCTGCACTCATTTAGCCAATTTGTACCAGAGAGAGGATGTGACTCTATTTCTTGTTTACTCCAAGCTGACCCTTTAACTAATGCTGTCTCTTTATTTTTATATTAATAGACAAAAGCAATTCACATCTAAATATTCTTTCTATCTACCTTTCTGTTACCCCTTCCTATTCTAGATTTATTACCTTGGAGAAAGGTCTACTTTAAACACTTCTATCACCTATCTATAGAGGTGGAAAGGATCAAGTTCTTCTCCCTGATGGCATTTACTTTATCTCTCTATGTGAGGACACCTTGCCCAAAAATCTTAAAACAAGATGCTAGAAAAGAGAGAAGTTCTTAAAATGCTAGTAGCAGAGGACACAACAACCATATTGTCTCTATAATGTTTTATAGTTTTGTCCCTCAGAGACCTTGCTTCAAATCTAAATTCTGTTGTTTACTGATTGGGTCTTTTAATATCCTTGAATCTCATTTTTCTGATTTGTAAAACTCAAGAAGCTAGATGACTTTTAGGATTTTGTATTGCCTACTTTTCCAGGTTGTTGTGAGTAAACCTTTGATATCTTTAAGTATTATAGAAATATATTTTTAAAAGGATAGAGGTAAGAAAACTGACTAGACCTATCTCTCTCTCTGTCTCTCTGTCTCTGTCTCTGTCTCTGTCTCTGTCTCTCTCTCTCTCTCTCTCTCTCTCTCTCTCTCTCTATATATATATATATATATATATATGTATATATATATATATATATATATATATAAAATAGGTACAAAGTATGAAGAATAGCAACAGATGCCCAGAAATTTATAAGAGTCAAAATAAGTAATTTTTAAAAAGATCATTTGTATTTAGACACAAATGCATTAAATACAAGAAATAACCAAGGTTAATTAGAGATACTAATGCAAGGAAGCAAATTAGATTCCATAAGTAACTCTGAGACTGGATGAGATAAGATGAAACTCAAAATTGGAATAAAGCTCTGGAAATGAGTACAAAAAGGATAAGTTTTTCTTTCTTTCTTTCTTTTTTTTTTTTTTTTTTTTTAAATATGGAGGTCAGTGGGATGAATAGTATGGGAAGAAAGTTAAGAACTAGAGTAGAGGAATATGGTTGAGGGCATTTGGGTGGATATCTGGAAATGGTTTAATTCAAGTTATACATTTTTGTTAGACAGAAAATCAACATTCCATGTTCTGATAATGGCAACTTATACCCATTGGTGAATTCCTTTTGTAGGCCTCCATTTTGAGGGGAATCCTAGGTCAGCTAACTTTTATTCCCTTCTTGACTATGTTTCTGACTTTCCATACTGCTTTATCTGCAGCTTTAACCTGAACATTGATTTGTCCCTGCAGCCTTCCTGGAGCATTCCTGTAGGATGTTAACCTCTTTCTTCTATTGGTCGGTTCTTCCAGGAGTTTCCATTTTAGGGAAAGCTGTAGATCAATCAGCTTTATTTTCCCTCATTTCCTATACTCACTTTCTGGACTGAGACACCATGTTTCCATGTTGGGTACCTTCATCCATCCACCCCTTCCCAGCTCCCTTTTGTATCTTGTCTTTTTCTGTTAGCTTGTAAGCTTATTGAAAGTAAGGAGTATCTTTCTTTGTATTTTTATTTATATTTCTATCAGTTAGCAAGTGGGTGGAACTTAGTAAACATTTTTGTGGGGGGGGAATGTTATTTCTTATTAATTAACTAAAACCAACAAACCTTTATTAGCTTCTTTGGGTAGAGATCTATGCAAGGCACATATGTGTGTATGATATATAAAATTTAGATATGACAGCTTTCTCCGCCTCAAGTGGCTTTCAGTCTAATAGACAGATGAAGTCATAATGCACAAAATTGATTGATGGAATGATAAAGGCATAAAAATGATAAGACAAATGTTATTAACAATTGGGGGTATCAGGGAAGTCTTCCTAGAAGAGCATTTGTTGGAATTGGACATTTGAAAACAGAGTTTAAAAGCTGAAGATGCTGGGAAATGAGTGTAAACTGTGAGCATTTGTTTGTTTGTTTTTTGTTTTGTTTTTCTTCCCAGATTATTTTTACCTTCCGAATACAATTCTTCCTTTGCAACAACAACAACATCAATAAAATTCGGTTCTGCGCATATATATTGTACCTAGGATAGACTACAAGATATTTAATATGTATGGGAATGCCTGCCATCTAGGGGAGGGGCAGGAGGGAAGGAGGGGAAAAATTTGGAACAGAAGGGAGTACAAGGGATAATGTTGTAAAAAAAAAAAAAATTACCTATGCTTATGTACTGTCAAAAAAATGTTATAATTATAAAAATTAATTTTAAAAAAAAGCGAGAAAAAAAAAGCTGAAGATGGGAAAGTAGACTATTCCAAGTTTAGGGAATAGCTTAAACAAAAGTGTAGAGGCAGGAGGCATGATATATATAAAGGCAAAGTACCAATTTAGCTGGAATGTACTCTATCTTCACCTCTACTTAATGGAAACCCTTGTCTCCTTCAAAACATAGTACAGGCGCCACATCCTGTAGAAAGGTTTCCTTGATCTCTTCAGGAATTAGCTCTCTCTCTCTCTGTCTCTGTCTGTTTCTCTTCTCTTCTCTTCTCTTCTCTTCTCTTCTCTTCTCTTCTCTTCTCTTCTCTTCTCTTCTCTTCTCTTCTCTTCTCTTCTCTTCTCTTCTCTTCTCTCTCTCTCTCTCTCTCTCTCTCTCTCTCTCTCTCTCTCTCTCTCTCTCTCTTTCTCTCTCTCTCTCTCTGTCTCATTCAAGGACATCATTGCAACTATATGTCTCTGATTTTTACTGTTATTGGAAGTTGATAAATAAGACCAGAGAATGCCCTATAAGTAAAGGAATAATTAAGAAAGTGCCCTGCTAGGTTGATACTGTTAGTTATAGCCCTAGATTTAGTTTATTTTTTAAAAATTTACTATTGTATTTTCTCCCAATAACATGTAATCATTAAGTATATTTATTTTTTGGATTAGCTAGGTGGAGCAGTGGAAAGAACACCAGCCCTGAAGTAAGGAGGACCTGAGTTCAAATCTGATCTCAGATACTTAACACTTCCTAGCTGCGTGACTCTGGACAAGTCACTTAACCCCAATTGCCTCAGGAAAAAAAATATTTATTTTTAAAAATTTGAGTTCTAAATTTTCTCTCTCTCACCACCATCATTAAGAAAGCAAGCAATTGATATAGTTATACATATGTAGTCATGTTAAATATTTTCATATTGGTCTTGTTGTAAAAGAAAACATAAACAAAATCCCACCCTTCTCCCCAAGAAAAATAAAGAAAGTAAAAAGTATGCTTTAGTCTGTACATCAGTTCTTTCCTTAGGGACTGATAATATTTTTCATCACATATCCTTCATAATTGTCTTGGATCATTATATTGCTGAAAATGGCTAAGTCATTCACAGTTGAGCATCTTACAATATGGCTGTTACTCTGTACAATGTTCTCCTGGTTCTACTCATTTTATATAAGTCTTTATAGGTTTATGTGAGAGCATTCTGCTGGCCATTTCTTATAGCATAATCGTATTCCATCACAACTAGATTAAATTTAAAGTCTTCCATATCATCATGAAAAGAAAAAGAAGTATCATTGTTGGACATGACTAATCTCTTCTACTTTTGCACTTCTCTAAAATTTTAAATATTTCCAAATGGTTATTAAAAACAAAACTATCAGCTTAAAAATTTTTGGCAAGGGTATATGAAAACCAAAATTCATATGCCTAGCTTTGGCTGCCACTCTCTGTTCCGTTTCTGCCTTGCCACATAAGTGAATGGAGGAACTTGGCTAGGGCTTTCCCCTTCTGTTTCTTCCCTATCCATTGCATCATATGTGCTATCTTCAGATTAATCTTCCTTATTCACAGTTTTCATCATGTCACAGAACTTTTCAGAAACCTTGAATAGTTCCTCATTGCTGACTGAATAATACCCTTCTCAACCTGGTTCCAACCTATCCTTTCTGTTTTAGCTCGTGCTATATAGACTTTCATGTATGTTATATTCCAACCAAACTGAGCTATTTAAACTTGCTTAAGAAGACTTTTGTCTTCTGAGGTCCCTTTCATGTCTAAATCTATGATAGCATGTCTATTTTCCTGGTTCCATGTATTTCCACACACTTTCCCCTAAGCCTTGAATGTTGTTCCATCCATTGCCACCTACATAAATACTACCCATCTACCAGAAATTTAAGCGGAGCCATGCATAGAACATTGAGCATGGAATAAGAAGACCTAAATTCCAATCTAGCCTTAGATAGCAACTATATGACTACATATGTATAACCTATATAAAATTGCTTGAGGAGTCATTTGATCTGCCTGTCTCCATTTCTTCATCTGTAAAATGGGTTAATTATAGAATCTATTTCCTAGAATTGTTGCAAGGATTAAATAAGATTATATTTGTAAATCACTTAGTGTAGTGCCTCACCTACAGTAGGCACTTAATAAATGCTTGTATTCTTCCTTCAAGATTCAGGTAAAATGAATCTCTTCTATGAAGTCTTAACCCCTTGACATTCCCAGTTTTCCCAGCCTTAGAACAAAGCTTACTTTGTTTATAATCTTTCTTATCACATCTATTTTGCATTATACTTGTTTGTGAAGTGGCAATATTTCCATTATTTGATTGTAAGTTCCTTAAACAAAAGGATAATATCATATTTAGCTTTGTATCTCTCTTAGTGTCTAGCATTGTGCTTTTGACAGAATACATAATGGAATTTCCTCTTGTCCTTTAGTCTTTTGTTATATCTGATTTCTGTGTCCCCGTCAGGAGTTTTCTTGGCTAAGATATTGGAGTGGTTTGTTATTTCCTTTTTCAGCTCATTTTACAGATAGGAAAACTGAGACAAACAGGTTTAAGTCACTTGCGCAGGGTCACACAGCTAGTAACTGAAGCCATATTTGAACTTATGAAATGAATCTCCTTGATTTCAAGCCCATAACTCTATCCACTGCATCAACTACTTGCTAAGACTATGTCTTTAAAAATACACCTTCCATTCATCTGATAGAATGTAAGTTCTCTAAGATCAGGTATTGCTTTGTTAGTCTTTGTATCCCCATGAACTAGCATAGCCCATTGTGCATAGAACATGCTTAGTAAATCATTTTTTAGGTTGGATTCATGCAGTCAAGCACCAAATATTAATAGCTCACATTACATAGCATTTCAAGGTTTGGAAAGTCCTTAGTATACATCATCCCATTTGGTCCTCACAGCAATACTATAAGATAGGTGATATTATTATTCTCATTTTGTAATTTAGAATATGGAGGTTCAGAGAGGCTATAAGATTCATATAAAGTTACACAGGGAATTTAAAGTAAGATTTAAACCTAGTTTTTCGCCCATTCCTAGCTCTATCTAATGTACTCTGCTGCTTTCTCAGAATATTACATTATGAACTTTGGAGAAATGCAAAGAATACCTTTTCTATTTGTTTAAAGGGATATAAATAAGAGAAGGTAATATTGTTGATTGAATAGACACAATTGAAAAAATAAAGTCTGGTGATGAAGTAAAAAAGATAAGCAATGAGAACATGAAACTTCAGACAGTTACAATATCAACCTATATTATAGTGAAGCCATCAAATTTCCTTAATAGCTCCTTCTTACCTGAAATTTTCAGACTGTATTTTCAGACTTATTTTAGAACTATGGTTAAATATGCTTTTATTCCTTTTCAGGGGACTAAAAAGGAGAAAGATTCTCATCGAGGAAGCATTAAACCGAGGCAAAAGAGCTTTGCAGATCATTGGACAGTTTTAAATTTTGAATGCTATGTACCAGAGAACAGTAAATGTGGAAAAAAGTATAAATTGTTTGTGTGTGTATGTTATGATGACTGATGTTGGAAGAAATGTTCCTTGCTTGGTTCACAAGGAAGGAATAAAAGCTTAATTTAAAATTTAAAATATGCCATTTTTCTTTGAAGGGCATTGGTGAGAAAATAAAGTAGTGGGATGATATTCTTCATTATATGAATATATATATATATACACATATATATATGACATTATATATCTTACATTTGAATTAAACTTCTCTTACGAGAATGTCACAAAATAATAAAAACAATTTAGCCATGTTAAAGAACAATCACTCTTTCACATAAGCCTATGAATGAGTGGTTAATAATAGTAAAGAGGCAGTTAGGTGACATAGTACATACAGAGCTTCTTAAACTTTTTCCACTCATGACCCCTTATTACCCAAGAAATTTTTATATGCTCCTGGGTATATAGGTATATAAAATAAGTATATAAATCAAACATTTACTGAAAATAAATCATAATTTCTTGATCCTCACATTCAGTTATGCAACTCCATATGGGATTGCAACCCAAATTTTAAGAAGTTTTGGGATAGAGCATGGGCCACAGAGGACCTGGGTTCAAATTTGACCTCAGACACTTAGTAGTTGTATGATTCTAAGTAAATCACTTGAGCCCAATTGCTTCTTTAAAAAAATAGTAGTAAGGAGTTGTTTCCTCTCTCTTCTCTCTTCCAACAAGCTTCTATGAATTTAAAATATGGCACATTCTGCCTTCTGTTGCTTTCACAAAGTAGCCCTCAGTTGTGTTGCATGGTCTACCCTAGCTTTCTTGGAGGAAGTTAAGGAACAGAAAGGAAAAATATGGAGCCAAGAAGATGCTTAGAGTCCCAAGACTAGTGGGAAATGATGAGCAGCATCTGGCCTGGGAATTGTGGAGAAGTTGGTAATTGGTGCCTGTGCCCATAGAAAATCATGCAAGAGAGTCTCTTTCCCACTTTTGGTGCCCCTCCTCTTTCTTACCTTAATGGAGAATCATACAAATGCAATTTCCTTGACTTTTCCCAGGGACCTCCTGTAAAGAATGGAAAATAGAAATTCATTGAGATGGTGTGAGTAGAAGACAGTTTCCTGAAACTCAAAAAAACCTTTGTTTTTAGAATAGTGCTTAAATTGGGTTAAAAGTATAGGAAGCAAATGACCCTAGAGTTATTCTCTCCAGTTGCATGAAATAGTTATGAAAGAGCTATCACACTATGATCCTACTAGAACAATTGTTGGGGGAGCATCTATGGAAGGAGAATTTACCAGCATAAAACAGAATTGAGGATGTTCTACAAAAGAACATGGACTTTGATCCATGTTTATGGAAATACTGCCCTTGACCCTATAAGGGTGTCATTTTTGGCATTTCTGGGAATCACAGGGACTCCATTAAGAAAAAACAAAATAAAAAAGAAGCTTCTTTAACTTTCTATGAGCCCATGTGTAGAATATAAATAAATCTGATTTTATATTTGAGGTCTTATGAGCCTGGATGCTTATGAAGGAAAATGATGGCTATTTTTTGGGAGAATTCCAACATTGATGTTTCTATGTAAGAAAACATCTGGGTGAAAACAAAGCCAGAAAATTTGCAGAGCACTTCATATGAGAAATGAGTCATCTTAAACTTTCTGGATTCATTGAATTAGCAAAAGTTATATATTTGAAAAAATGAAATATTTTATTATGTATTTACTATGTTTATGAGGTCCCCTGGTTTAGGACCTCATCATTTCTTGCGTGGACTATTGCAAAAATCTCCTGCTTGGCTTCCCCACTGAAGAGTATCTATCTTTTCGAATCTAGCCTTTACATTGTTGCCCAACAAAGTTTTTCTAAAACATAGCTCTGATCATTTCAGTTTCTTTCCCTCAAATTTTCAGTGAATCCCTATTGCCTCTAGGATAAAATGTATTTTAAGGTCCTCCACGTTGTAAGTTCACCCTATTTTCTTAAACTTATTTTATATGATTAACTTTTATATTCTCCACATGCTCATAATCCAATAAATAGTCCTCTTGAAGATAATGAGGGCCCCTTTTCCTACTCTTCACAAGAAAAGAATCAATCTTCCTTGGAGAAGAAGCAGGTTGGGGGCAAAGACTAGATCCTAGCTAAGACATCACTTACATGAAAACAAAGACATTGCCCAACCATATTTATCATATATTACTTACTCTAACTCACTGGGAAAGAGAACAAAGGATCTCTGGTTGACAATGATTTGTGAAGTATTTGTGTGTGCATATGGGTGTCTAAATTCAAATTTATTCAAAAGTTACTTTTGAGTGCAATCTCTCGTAGTGAGTCTTCAGACTTAAGATTTCTTGATAGATTCATATCTCAGAAGCTGACATTTTGTGGGATAAGTAGTATTCCCTCAGCCCAAAATACCACACTCTTTTAATTGTTCCTAATTACAAGTAAAAACAATTTTGAAGTTTAATTTTTTCAGTAGTATTTTATTATTCCAAATAAATGTAAGGGTAGCTCTCAATATTCATTTCTGTAAAATCCTGTCTTCCAAAATTTTTCCCTCTCTCCTTCTTCTCTTCCCTCTCCAAGATAGCAAGCAATCTGATATAGATCAAATATGTGCAATTCTTTTAAACATGTTTCAATATTTGTCATGTTGTGCAAGAAAAATCAGATCAAAAGAAAAATAACAATGAGAAAGGGAACAAGCAAACAAATAAGCAACAACAATAACAACAAAAAGGTCAAAATACTATGCTTCAAAACACATTCAGTCTCCATACTTCTCTCTCTGGATGTGGATGGCATTTTCCATCCCAAGTTTATTGGAATTTTCTCAAATCACTTATTGTCAAAAAGAGCCAAGTCCGTCACAGCTGATCTTCATATAATCTTGTTCCTGTGTATAATGTTCTCTTGGTCCTGCTGGCTTCACTCAGTATCACATCATGTAAGTCTTTGCAGGTTTTTCTGAAATCAACCTGTTCATCATTTTTTATAGAACAATAATATTCCATTACATTCATATACCATAACTTATTCAACCATTCCCAACTGATGGGCATCCACTCAATTTCCAGTTCCTTGTCACTACAAAAGGGCTGCTAACAAACATTTTTATACATGTGGATTTTTTCTCTTGAACCTTAATTTAAAAAAAATTTGATTTTTGATTTTTGAATTCTCTTCCTCCCCCTTTGTCCTCTCCACTTCCTGATACAGTAAGCAAATTGATACAAATTCTACATATGCTATAATGCAAAACATATTTCTACACTAATCATATTACGTTGAATAGCCCAAGATTTGTTGGTCTTAGTGGTCTCATTTTTATATAGTGGGAAGCAGTGTTTCAACAGCATCAATGATGGGAAAACAGGTGGCAATTTTAATTTCTAATGAGACTTTTGTTTCCCAGAAGCCTACAGATATACCTTAGACTTATAGTGCTACTTTGAGGTAGAATATTCCATGCCTTTTCCCTATCTTCATACAGGGTAGGGAACAAATGTAGAGTTCCTACAATGATTCCAGACTTAAATCACCACTCTATGCTTGAGACTCTTATAAGAGGGGATCAAGTTACTCTTTCCTCTAGTATGATGGTCTCCTTTCATTACAGAACTGCATAATCTATATGACTTTAAATATCAGTGAAGGGAGAGTTTAGATTTACTTCTCCTCAAGGTGGCTCTTGGATTCACTACATCTTGGCCCTTTCTTTACAGCTCTTTGGAATGATCCTGAAACTCCATCATTACTCTCCTGCTGTCTGACAAGCACTACTTTTGAAGTTCAGAAAGTTCACTGTTCTCATGTTACTATACTCTGTCTCTGTAGCTGTCACTGCAGAAACCTAGAATTTGACAGTAATTCATCATGATCAGCAAGCTTTTCTTTAGCACTTATTCTGTGCCAGACTCTGAACTGGGTTCTGGGAATGGAAGAAAATATAAAAACGTCCTTAAGTAGTTTACATTTTAATGAGGGGAAATACATACAAACAACTATGTATTTACATTATAAATACAGGGTAACTGGAAGTCATCTCCGAGGGAAGGAAAGAGAACTAGGGAAGGAAGGGAACTGGAAAAGGCAGAAGTTAGTCTGGAGAGAAGCTGGGGGGAGGAGGGAGAGTACTCCAGAAAGAGAGAGAGCCAGAATAAGGATATGGCATCAGGAGATAGAGGGCCACCTATAAGGAATAGTAAGAAGGCTAATGTTATTGAATTAAAGGAAGGGAATGTGGTGTGTAACAAGTCTAAAAAGGGAAGAAGGGACCAGTTGGTGAAGGTCTTTAAAAATGAAAAAAAAAATTTATCCTTGATCCTGGAGTTAAGGGGAACCACTGGAATTTATTGAATGAGGGTCATATCTGCATTTTAGGAAAATAATTTTGTCAGTTGAGGATAGAATGGAATGGGGAGAGACTTGCAGTGGAGAAGTCATGTTGTGCTGTTTCAATAGCTTAGGTGTGAGGTGATTTGGGTCTCCCAGAAGGATGGTGGGTAGGTGAATGGGTAGGACACTTATAAAAGAGATTTTGCAAAGACAGAAATGACAAGAGTCTCCCCACCAAAGTTGTTCTTAAGTCCAGGGCTTCACATTTATACATTAACATGGTGTTTCTCCATTTTGCAGCACTAGAGAATTAGTGAAAGCCCAGGAGAGGAAAAAGTAGATGGGAAAATTACTTGAAAATTCACATAATTTTTAATAATTTATATCACATCTCACCTCCACCAAATACAAAGAACTTTAGAAAACCTTCAAAATAATCTTTGAACTATCTATTATGCTTCTAATTTGTAGCTGGGCTAGCTCATACTGCATCCAGGGTCAATCAGTCAGTCAACAAGCATTTATTAAGCACCTACTGTTAGTCAGGCTCTATGCATACAATAGTGTCATATAGTAATATAAACATACATTTATATAATACTTCATATGTTACTGGTTTTCTTAAACAATCCTGTTAAGGAGATGATATGATTTTATATATATATATATATATATGTGTGTGTGTGTGTGTGTGTGTGTGTGTGTGTGTGTGTGTGTGTGTGTGTATGTGATATATGATGATCTCCATTTTACAGATGAAGAAACTGAGCCTGAGAGCTATGTCACATAGCTAGTAAGTGATAAAACCAGGTTTCAGACTCAGGTTTTCTGAGATTCTTTCATCTTTAGTTTATGGGAATACATATACTAAACATATACTAATCTGCTGATTAGGGGGCCATTCAGCATCTGGACTAAGCTTAGTTCTCCAGTTTCCAATGAACTATCCATCTTTTAATGATGTACTTTTCTTTTCTTATATGAAGTACTGATTTTTAAATTCTTTCCAGCTGTCAGGTGCCCATTTCAATTTTGATATAACATATCAAATATAATATAATAAATATAGTAATTTGAAATAATAATAGATGGGTTAATAGAAAGGTCATATACATGCAAACAGTCTAATTGATGGTTACTTGATTTGTACATGAATGAGCTTATATAACCTTGATTCTTGCCTCTTATCAGACAGTCAAAATGATTCTGACATTAGTCTAGGTAATGCAAAGGGGAAAAAAAACTGCCACTCATTCTTCCTCTCTGAAATCTCTTGATTTTGGAGGACATCTTTAAATAAAAGGTTGTGCTCTTACAATTTTCATCTTCCTAAATATTTGGTCATCACGTGAATGTGATGAAATAATCAGAATCGACCTCACAGATGGAAAATCTGGGAAACAAGACAGGAATACCAAGAGCAACACTGGGAGTCAGTTTGTCCACATATACTTTGCAACCTGGAAATTACACCTGGCTGCCGGCAACCTTTTGTGCTTCTTTGTTGTACAGTATTTTCTAGCAGTGGGCTTTCAAGAGTACCTTTATTTCACTGATGACTAAATTAGTGTTGGGTTTAATGAGAGAGATCTGTCCTTTTATTTGTGTCTTTTTTTCTTCTTCCTACTTAAAAAAATAGATCAGCATCACAAAAGCTTTGTACATTTCTAGTTTGCTTTTGATGGTGTGATCATTTGCTTCCATCTATCTCCATGGTAATATGCTTTCCTCCACTTCCCTCCCCCCTAACCCCAATTTTTCCAAGCCTCAGGTACTTATAATGCTATGGGGATACACAGGAGCTACATTCTCAATAATGCAGAGAAACAAATTGGTCTCTGTAAATAGGACCCAGTCTTCAAAGCACTCAGGTTTTCTTCTAATTCTGGTCCATTTGTCTTAGCTTTAAAATGATGGCGCATTTTAGATAAGATATTTGGAAGCAAAAATATGAATCTCATCATACACTTCTCTCAGTTTACAATATTCGTGTGCAACTACAGACCAAGGCCATAAATGTTAGTGCTAGAAAGGATTTGAGGATTCATCTAGTTCCCCGCCCCCCCCCCCCTTATTTTAAGGATGTGGAAATTGAAACCCACAGAAGGGAAGCATCTTGCTTTGTACTTATATTTCCTCTTTATAATTATATAACAACAAAAATAATTTTGGGGAGCAGACAGAGCACTGAGCCCAAACTCAGAAAGAGTTTCCTAAGTTCAAATCTGACCTCAAACACTTATTAGTTGTATGATCCTAGACAAATCACTTAAACCTGCTTGCCTCAATTGCTTCATCTGTAAAATGAGCTGGAAAGGGAAATGGCAAAGAAAATTCCAAATGGGGTCATGAAGAGTCAGATACGGAAATGGCAAAGAAAATTCCAAATGGGGTCATGAAGAGTCAGATACATGTCTGAAATCACTGAATAACAACAAACAAAAATAATTATCAATCTATAAAGATTACAAAGTGCTTTATAAACTATAAAGCAAACCATATATGTCAAACTTTTTGTTTTCACTGAGTCATTAATCTGGCTCATATAATTTGAAAGTTTTCTAGAAATTGTTTTTGAAAAAAAATTTAAACAATTCAATACTTTAGAATAGACTTAGAAATAGACTCAAGTGAGTCAAGGTTCCTTAATGAAAAATAGTTCTTCCATCTGCTTACAGAAAACAACATTGTTCCCACATACCCTATCCCCATCATAATTTTACTACCAGAGTTAAAAGACTGATAATTAAAATGAAAATTAAAACTCTTTTTAAAATTTACCCTGCTGTGAATAAGGCTTAGAATGC
This sequence comes from Sminthopsis crassicaudata, assembly GCF_048593235.1. NCBI lineage: Eukaryota > Metazoa > Chordata > Mammalia > Dasyuromorphia > Dasyuridae > Sminthopsis > Sminthopsis crassicaudata. Next base: position 75,135,902 of record NC_133619.1, on the reverse strand, counting down.
AGAATGGCCACTCCATTTTCAATTTCAAAATAGCTGAAGTCCTGATCAAAGTGCAAAACAAGTTAAATGGAGGGTTCAAGATTTCCATATAGAATATGCTCTTCTCAGCTTTTTCCTCCTCATATTTTACTTACTGTTTTGCATAAGTTATTATGATGAAGATAATATTAATTTCTAAGTACTTTTCTACAAAGTACTCAGAACACTTCACAAATATTTTTCAATTTCTATTTTTATTAAAGTAAGGCTTTAAAAAAAAAAAAGCTTTCTCAGTTTTCCAAATAAAATATAGAGACTATTGCTTCCAATCTTCTCTGAATAAATAAGCCCTAAACATCTAAATCTCTAAGGATAATAGCAGGTAAATTGATTAACTAATTCTTATTCAAAGACATAATATATAGAGATATTTTCTTGACATATTGAGACAATAGATGATGTAGCCATTACTAGGGGGCCCAAAATGGAACCAGTTACTGTATTCCAGCCAATATCACCTTTGTTATTAAACAAAGAGTACATTGGAAACACTATAGAAAATTTCATAAACTCCACTCATTTGGTTCTGATCAACAATATCCTTTCAGAATTATCCACACTAAGATTGTTTAAAATTTTCACTCATTTTATATTTTAATTAATAAATATATATTTTCTCTTCCTCGAATCTTTCCACCCTCTCTCCAAAAAAAGAAAGGCAAAACCTTTGTAAGAAATGTGCGTAGTCAAGTGAAATACATTCCAATATTGGCCATCTCAGAAAATGTGCATCTCATTCTGCATATTTACTTCATCAGCTTGTTGTCAAGAGGTGGGTAATGTTCTTTATCATTTTCCCATTGAAATCATTGTACTTTGTATCATTGATCTAAGGAGCATTATCATTTAATGGTCTACAAATAAAGTAGTAGCATCTCTGGTAAAAGACTTCCTCAAGTAATAATAGCACTGGGAAAAAAATTCAGATGTTAACTCTCCATTCCACATTCTTTCTCTTTTTGAAGTTACTCTGGTTAGGCCCCTGAATCCTCTGGGACCAACCCTGAGAGATTGAGAAAAGGAGGCAAAGAAAAAAAGAGATGACAAATGAAAAGGTCTTTTCTGGGTGTATTAAAAATAGATGGCAATAGATCTTTTAAAAAGTTGCCAAAATGATATTTGATCTCATTTTCCCAATTCAAGCACAAATGGTATTTACCATCTACCTGAAGGCAAAATGATGCTGAAATTGTTTGGGAGAGATGACACTTTGTTCTTGTTATAGGGATTTCCAAAACCAGTATTGACCTTGGCAATTGACTTTCATACTTAATAACTTTATTGTTCACAAGTTCTTCCTCTAGATTTCTAAAGGTGCTGTGTTTGCACAAGCAGAACCTACAGTAAGACCAAGGGTTCAATATTGAGAAATAACAGGAAATGTGAGATTATTCTGCTGATTAGAGGAACAAGAGTTAAGGTCTTGTTGCTGTCTATTGAACTATATAGTGTTGGGTAACAGTTCGGAAATATTCTTTTAAATCTCAGTGAGATGTGACTGTTCAAGGTTGTGAATGATCTAACAGCAAAGAAATAATAGCCTATGATAGGTAGGCTATTATCAGGACTATAGAATCATGTTAGCTGAATGACCTCAAAATATATCCTTGAGGCAGAAATAATCAGATAGTAATCTGACCTGAACATTCTTCTCATCTGTTCCTCTTGGGAAAATGACCAGATGTTCTCAGAAGATTTAGAAATAGTCCTTTTAAGGCTAAAACATCATCCTTTATGGTCCTGAGATTACCTTTAATTCTTCTTCAAGCAATCCAACAAACATTTATTAAGTACCTATTGCATAGAATAGAATGATCCTTGGAATTAACCAAATAAAAATCAAACTGGGAGAACATGATGAATATTTCTACATTGCAATATATAAGAGTTTAATTGAAAATTGGGTCATAGAATGGAATTCAGGGAAGCAACCAGCTATTCATCCCATATCCTGATCTTTATTCTTTTTAAAAATTAAAAAAATTCATGTTTTTCAATTTCATGTTTTAAAAAAACATTTTGAATGTCAACATTTTAAAAAATTAGCATTTTTTAAAATTGTGAATTCTAAATTCTCACTCTCCTTTCTTTTCCTTCCCTTTTCTTGAGGCAGGAAGCAATTTAATATAGGTTATACCTGCGATGTGATTTAGGAGAGCAATTCCTAGTCCCAAAAGATGTGTTTAGGGTTCAGCACCATATGATGAGATTGTAGGCACCAAATGTTGGAATTCGGTCTTGTGAAGAATTCAAAATGGTCTTTCCCTTTAACCCTTTAACCCTTTAACAAAAGATAGGTTTATTTAGAAGAGGCAAAATGAAGAGACACAATGGACATCAGGAGTGGTAAATATGAAAGAGTTGAGAGAGCTTGAGGATTTTTTCACAATTAACAATAGAAAACACAAGTTCTCTAGTGGAACAAAAGAAAAAGAAAAAGAAATGCTCCATGAGGTGGGAGTATAGCATTGACTGCCAGGTTAAATCCTAAAAGAGATTTAGCACTCTTAAAAGAGTTTGTTAACTATAACAAGGAGAAAGACACCATAAGGCATAATAGGAGATAAGAGAAGAGACACTACATAGGTGATGTGAGGGAAAAGACAACATAAGGCAGAGTGTCATGGGAGATTAAAGGGGTTCAGCAAAGATGGAAAGAACCATGGACAGATTTGCAGGATAAATTTGACTTCAGGAGCTTGATATAACTTAAATTTCTGATAGTACATAGCAAGGTGGAGCTGTGTGATCTCAACAGAGGGTGGGACAGTGATCTCCATCTGTGTCTTTCCTTCCTTGCCTCAGGGAACAATTCCAACAATACCTCAGTCTTTTTTTGCCAATCGCATCCCATGTACAGTCATGTAAAACATGTTTCTATATTAGTCATGTTGTGAAAAAATAGAGACCCAAAAAAACATGAAATAAGGAAGTAAAAAATAGGGAGTCTGCATTCAGATTCCATCAGTTCTTTTTTGGAGATGGAGAACATTTTTCAACATGAATCCTTTGGAATTCTCTTCCATCACTGTATGACAGAATAATTAAGTCATTCACAGTTGATTATCCCACAATATTGCTGCTATTGTATATAGTGTGTGTTTTTTTTTTTTTTTTGGTTCTCCTCACTTTGCATCAGTTCATGTATATCTTTTCAGGTTTTTCTAAAATCATCCTTCTTGTCATTTTTTATAATATAGTATTTTTATAGCATAGTATTCCATCAAAATTATATGTCACAACCAGTTCGGCCATTCCCCCATTGATTTTCAATTTTTTGCCACCATAAAAAAACAACTATAAATATTTTTGTACAAAATTGGAAACTAAGTGGATGCCCATCAGTTGGAGAATGGCTGAACCAGTTATGGTATATGAATGTTATAGAATGTTGTTGTTCAATAAGAAATGATCAGCAGAATGATTTCAGAGAGATCTGGAGAGACTCACATGAACTGATGCTAAGTGAAATGAGCAGAACCAGAATATCATTGTACATGGAAATAGCAAGATTATATGATGATCAGTTCTGATGGATGTGGCTCTGATCAACAATGAGGTGATTCAGACCAGTTCTGATGAAGAAAGCTATCTGCACCCAGAGAGAGGAAAGTGGTAACTGAATGTGGACCACAACATAGCATTTTCATTCTTTTTGTTGTTATTTGCTTGCATTTTGTTTTCTTTCTCACTTTCTTTCCTTTTTGATCTGATTTTTCTTGTGCAGCATGATATTTGTGAAAATATGTATAGAGGAATTGCACATGTTTAACATATTATTGGATCATTGTGGGAGGGGTGGTGAGAAGGGAGGCAAAAAATTAGAACGCAGGGTTTTGTAGGAGTGAATGTCAAAAATTATCCATGTATATATTTTGAAAATAAAAAAGCTTTAATTAACAATATTTTTGTACAAATATGTCCTTTTCCTTTTCTTTTACTTTTTTGGGGGATATAGATCTGGTACTGGGTTTTGCTGCATCAGAGGGTGTACATAGTTTTATCACCTTTTGGGTACAGTTCTAAATTGCCTTCCAGAATGGTTGACTCAGTTCACAACTCTACCAACAGTGCATTTATGTCCCAATTTTCCTACATATACTCTAACAGTTATCATTTTCCTTTTCTGCCCTATTAGCTAAAAAAATATGATTGGTCACCATTAGATCACACACCATCTGACTAGTGTGAGATGATATCTCATATTTGTTTTAATTTGTAAATTAATCAATGATAATTTATACTTGTTCATTTTTAAAGCAAATCTGATTACCCAAATTTTCAGGTTTGGGGTGGAATCTGATTTCTCTTCCAATGCTAGGTTAAAGGCTGGGATGTTTAGAACAACCCTGGAATCTCTCAGTCTAAAAAGTCTTTATTAAACAGTTTGGATCTATTCTAAACTGGTTTTGGATATCCATTCTGGTGTGATCTTTCTGGACACTCATTCCTTCCCCAGAAGGATGTGAATACCTCTTTTAGGTCAAGGACTACTTAATTTTTGTTTTTGCATCCCTAGCATCTAATATTGTGTTTTACACATAGTAGATTTTTATTGTATAAAACTTTCCTAAATTGATTGAACTTTCTAAAATGACCTCAGCAAACCAACTGTCCTTGGATTCATTAAACGGAGGAGATTCTAGAGCCAAATTAACTTTATGTACTAGAATTATTGAGTTTGTCCTATTTCAGACTCATAAGCCAAGTCCAAATTATACTGCAGCTGCCTCTTGAAGGATGGCTCACAGATTCTCAATAGAACAGTGAATAAAAGAACAGTTTCATTATCCAAGGACAAGAAGAATAATCATTTCATGGAATATTTGTTCATCTCATTTCATTGTTAACATAAACAAAAAGTTTATCATGAAGAAAGTTGCATCTTCTCTGTATCTTCAGAAGCTGAAGAACTAGAAAAAGTCTAGGAAGAACTTGAGAAGATTCTTCAAACCAAAGCAACCTGTATCTAGATGCTATGTGACTTTAATGGGAAGGTTATAACAAGGAAAGATGGTTAAAAAAAAGAAATCCTTTAACTAATATAGTTAAAATCCTTTACCAACTAATTCTAACCTACTTTTCTACATTGGCTTCACATTGCTTTCTTATAAATTTCCAGCCAAATTTACCTACTTGTTGTTGAATATTACATTTCTTCTCTAGCCCCTGTACTTTTCTACAACCTTTCCTCCATATTTGGAATGCTCTCCTCTCTCAAATTAGACTCATGGAATAACTCACGTCCTTCAAGATTCAGCTTGAATGCCATCTCCTTCATGAAGTCCATGGGATTCATCTACTTCTTAATTTATCTAGTTCTCTCTCCCCTTTAAAATATTTATTTTTAATATGTATCTTTATAATTCAGTTTCCCCAAAAGTAAGTTCCTTGAGGGTAAGGGCTTTTTCATTTCTTTTATTTTTTTCTACAGAGCTTAGCATAGTTCCTTGCATATAGAAATCATGCAAGAAATTCTTATTGAATTGAATAGAATAAATAAAGGAGTCAAATTGCTTGTGGATTATTGATGTAATTGGCCTTTATATACCTGGCAACTTGCATGCTATTTCCTAAGACTTATGCATATCCCACAAATCTTGTGCAAAATAGTTTAGAAACCCTGAAAATTATTTCCAAGGGATCCATGTCAGGAAGGGGGAAGTGTTGCATAGATTAGGTTGCATATATTGGTTTTGAAGGTAAAGGGTGGAGAGAATGAGAGAGCTGTAGCTATAGTGATGAGTAAATAAGAGCTAGATATGATTAGTATTGATCACACTGGGGAGAGTTCCTATATGATAGAGCTGATGAATGAACATCATGGAGAATCAGCAGGTATAGTTGAAGCAGCTGAGATTTCTTCAGGTAAATGATCCAGAGAGAAAAATTCAGTTCTTGTTAAATATTGACTTTTTAGATATGATTGGTACTAATTTTCCCTTTAGTTAAGAGTTGAGAGGTTTGCTTCAAGTGTATAAACTTTATGTTGTTTCTTCCTAACAGTAAAAGCCACTGACAAGAAAGTTTCACTCTTGGAGATGGGGAAGCAGAATTGTAACAGTTGTCAAATCTGAGATACATGTCTGTTACTGGCATTTTATTATACTTTTATCTAGAGTTTTTATTGAAAAGACAAGGAGAAAAGGAGTAGAAAGGAAAGACCTATTCACAAAGGGGCATAAGCCCTTAGTTAAATGAGTTATTCTTTTGAGTAAAAAGAATTTAAGGAGGAGGTAATATTGCAGTATTATTAGGTGGGAACATTGGGTTGAGTGATAGCATCTCTGTCCATGGTGCTGACTTTATAGACTAACACATGTACTACCACCACATATACTATTTATTATACTTAAATCCATCCACAAAAACACACATACATATGATGAAAACTTTCTTCAAAAATACAGTTGGAAATTGCTGGACATAGCAAGTACTAAATATCATCTGAAAGATGAAGCTAACTATTTTTATGGATGACTGGATGTGTATGTATATCACACACATATTTATTATCCATTTTACATTGTTTTGAAAAATTCTGAATACCAAATTTTCTCTCTCCTTTCTTACCACCACCAATGGGGAAACAAACAATATGATCTTAATTATTCATGTGAAATAATGAAAACACATTTCCATATTGGCCATATCACACACACACACACACAAAAATCAAGACACCAAAGTGAAAAAACTATGCTTCAATTTGCACTTAGAGTTTATTGTTTGTTTGTTTTTTCCTGGATATGATAGTATTTTTCATCATGAGACCTTTGGAATTGTCTTAGATCATTTTATTGATAAGAGTAGCTAAGTCTTTCACAATTGATCATCATTACAATATTGCTGCTACTATGTACAATGATCTCCTAGTTTTGTTCACTTTACTTGGCATCAGTTCATATAGGTCTTCCCATGTTTTTTAGAAACTATCTTCCTCATCATTTCTCATAGCACAATACTTCTCCAACAGAATCATGAGCGACAACTTGTTCAACTATTATTCAACTGATAGGCATCTCCTTGATTTCCAATTCTTTGCAATTGCAAAATGAAAAGAGTTGTGGTAAATATTTTTGTAGATAAAGATTTTTTTCTTTTGATCACTTTGGGAGTATAGACCCAGTAATAGTGTTGCTGAATCAAAGGATCACAATTTTATAGCCCTTTGGTCATAATTCCAAATTATTCCCCTTACTGGTTGGACCAGTTCACAACTCCATTAACAATTTATTATTGTACCTGTTTTTCCTCATGACTTTTGGCATTTTTCATTTCTGATATATGTGATATATGTGATTTCTGATATATGTGATATAGGAGATCTCAGAGTTGTTTTAATTTACCTTTTACTAATCAATAGTAATTTAGAGCATTTTTTTCATATGACTCTAGATATGGCTTTTAATTTTTAGTATATTTGAGAAAAGACCTTTATCAGATGAACTTGCTATAAATCAGAGTAGATAAAAAAATATATTGTACAGATTACAATAACAATCGGATGAATCATTAGTGGATAGTGAATTCAGTCCAAAATAGATGGATATATAATCACATTATTTATTGATGCATTTTGGACCTTGGGGGCAACTTAGTGATGTTGTAAGTAAGATGGACATTAATAATGAAATGAATAAAAATCTTGCATCTTTAAAAAATCTGTAGGCTCTGAATTAGAGGAAGGAACAAAGAAATTGTGAAAGTAGAGCAGTTTTAGAGACTAGACCCTGAGGCTAAGCACCCAGGAAAGAATGAGGAAATTATCCTCTTCCGCTTTCTCTTCTTATGTAGTATGGTCTTCTGACCTTGTTCCTGGAACTCAGGCTTCTATTCTCTTCCATCTGGGTTCTTGCAATAACTCCCACAAAAAATGTGACTGAAGTCTTTTATAATATTTCATGCTGTTAATTATACTGCAGTATGAGTTCTAGTTAAACAAACCCAGTTCTGGCACTATATTTATCATGATCATGTGATGTCCCCACGATGTACTATGTAAAGAAATAATATACAGGAACAGATTTTGTTTGGCCTAAAAGAATTCTTTCCCACAATGTCCCCTAGTATTTCCTACTTTACCTCCTATGTGATTAAGATCATGGCACCATTGATGGGGCTATATCTTACATGTTCAGTTATAGTTCCTTGCAGGTTGCCTATATCATCATCATCATTAGTAGTGAAAATATGTTATTCTTTATATATAGATATTACATTATTGGGACACCATTAGAAAACACCAACAAATCAGCAAATATTTCTTGAGTACCTAAAATAGTCAACACTGCCTGTGTGAGAAATAAAGTAATATTAGATATGGTGTTATGTAAGCTCCTTGAGGACAGGCAGCTCCTTGTTTCATTTTTGGCTTTATCCACTAGAATTGGCACACTCTCTTGTATATAGACATGCAAACCAAATGTTTGTTGAATTGAATTAAATAGTCCTTGCCATCCAGCAGCTTATAATCGACCTAAGAAAATGATACATGCATGAAAGAATTAGTGAGCAATACAAAATAATATATTTAAATGTCAAATTGTGTGATATTTTAATTGCTGGCATCTTCAGGAATATCATCAATAATAAGACTTAGAGACAGCTAGGATGAATATAAGTGGAGAAGAGTGGGAAGGACATTCTAGGCAGAAAAAAATATATAATTAGCAGTTGAGGAAACAAATGTATAAAGAATGTAAAAAGACCAGAGAGAAAATTGACCTAAAACTTTTAATTCATTCTCCAGACCTATAGAGAGTCTTGAACAATCTATTCACATCTGTAATATGTCTTTGTATCTGGTTTAAGGCATTTGTGAAATAGTCTACAAGCTATACCACCTTAGGAAAATTATTTAATCTCTAATTCTGTAAACATGGGGATCATAAGGTTTGCTCCCTTTGCCTTGATTGGGGGAAGTGAATGAGATAATATATAAAGCAACATATTTTCCATTGGTATGTAAAGATGGACATTTGCCAGAAAAATAATGTGGATGAAAGGGATCCAGTTGCAACTAAAAGAAACTGAAAAGTGGGGAGGGCCATATACAGCCAAATATAAGAACATAGATGCATACACACATATAAATGGAGGATAACCCAATCTTTACCTTGACCTCTTTTTATAAAAGGGAAATTTTTCTAGATGGATATCAGGAGTAGAATGGGTGGGACTATTACCAAAAATTGGTTTGGAACCTGCTGGACTGCCATAAAATAAACAATTTATAAATGATAGAGTGGTAAATAATTTCCTTATAATTATTTAGTCATTCAGTCATTTCTGACTCTTTGTGACCCCCTGAACCATAGTATTTTTATCCTTCTTTTTATCCTGAAGTCATGAAGAACATGTTTGTGGCTTCCAAATCATTGTGTATCCATCTCATCTCTCCTGTTCCCTTCTCTTTCCCAATATCCCATGAAAAGTAGCCAATAGGTTTTTCAAAAATATCCAGCCAGCAATTTCCTCTTTTTAACTTACAAAAATATTTTATTGATGCTTTTTTATGCTATCATTAACATTCTCAGCTTCTTCCTTCCTCCCTGCAAGAGAACACTTCCTTGTAACAAATATGAATAGTCAGGAAAAATAAGTCAATATATTGGCCATGTCTGAAAATGCATGTCTCATTCCTCACCTAACGCCCACTACTTCTTTTTATCTAGGTAGGAATAAGATGACTTCACCTTTAAGTCACAATTATAAATGATCAGATTAATCAGCAACTTTCCTCATTCTAAACATTTTGAAAATATTAACAGCAGTCTTATTTCTAGCATCTTACTACAAATTATAGAAGTTAGCATTTGGAGAAACTCATTTCTAGAAAAATTAATATTAAAGGTTAGGAGTCTAGTCTTTGGTATATAAATATTTATGAAAGAACTTGGCTGAAATTAAGTAACACATGACAAGAGGTAGATATAATTGAATCTAACCACTTAATCTCTTTATGGCTAGTAGATTTGGTTGTGTTATCTGGAGACCAAAGTAGGTTTCCTCTTGTTTGTTACTTTTATTGATGGCAAAACAGCTGTCAACTCTTTTTCCATTCCTCAGGATAATCTGTGAACCATATTTCCATTTGGCTGCTATTATTTATTTGAACAAATAAAATTTAATTTTTGTTTTTATTTATTTATGACAATAAGTTTAATAAGTAGTATTTCAGTTTCTTTTGTAGCCTGTGCCTTCATTGGTTTTTAGACAAGCCAAGAAAACAAATGTTTAACTCAATGTTTGCAGATCATCTAACTAGTCTGGCACAGTAAAAAGAACACTGACACTGAACTCAAAGGACCTGGGTGCAAATCTTAACACTTATGTTTACTTTTTGTGTCACCTTAGGTAAATCACTTAAATGCTTTGGCTCTAGTTTTCTTATCCATGAAATGGTGGTGTGGAGATAGGTTTTGACTAGTTGGCTTCTCAGATACTTTACAGTTCTATATCTATGATCCTTTGATCTTGAATTCTTATTTCAATATCCTTAGCTTTTAAGAAATAAATAAATATGAAATCTATCTAAAATTCTTTTCATACATAAGATTTTTTAAATTAATAGATAAAAAAAATGAAACTCAAACATTGTCTTTCCTTGGTATTTTAAATTATCTTTTTAGCTCATACCTGATAACCAGACACTGGGGTCTTTTTTTTTTTTTTTTTTTTTTTTTTTTTTTTTTTTTTTAACTAAACTGCTAAGCATTCTACTCTACTGCAGAGAGCACAACTCTGGATGGGCTAGTCACAGTATTCGAATGCCAAATGTACACTTGCCAAAAAAGTTACTTTATGGAGAACTCTCACATGGCAAGCACTCACAAGGTGGTCAGAAAAAGCAATACAAGTACACTCTCCAGGTCCCTCTTAAGAACTTTAGAATTGATAATATAACCTCATTGATATATGTCTCATTGATAATGAGACACTGGCACAGTACTACCCAGAATGGGCATGCCCTCATCAGAGAAGATGCTATTCTCTATGAGCAAAGCAGAATTGAATTAGCTCAGAAGAAACACGAGATGAGCAAAATTAGAGAATCCATCCCAAATGTTCATAGGGACTATTGGTGTCTGACCTATCACAGAGCATTCCAAGCTTGTTTTGGTCTGATCAGCCACAGTCAGACACACTGTGACTCATCTGTAACATAGCAAGGTTATTTTGGTCCTCTTTGAGAACAAAAGACACTAATCAATCAACTTAATAGCCATAATGTGTATTTACCTATATTATTTCATTATATTTTCATAACTTTACAAGATGGCTGTAGCATCATCTCCATTTTACATATGAGAAAACTGAGTCACAGAGAGATGAAATGATTTGCTCATAGTCACATAATTGGTAAATATCAGAAACTCAGGATTTGAACCCAAATTGTCCTCACCCCAAGCCTGGCTCTCCACCCACTGTTCCACATTGCTTCTCAGACACAAACATAATCTGGATCTTAGATTTGACTTTATTCCTGGGGTGAATAATTTGCCTTCCCTCTGTGCCCTGAACCTACTTCCCAACAATACATGTTCTGTGTTTACATGCAAGAATATGGCTTTTTCTCTCTCAAACAGAAAGTGCTGATCGCCCTCTTGTGGTCTAGTAAAGAACACTTTGAAAAAGAAAACCTACAAATAGATTTTCAAATATTTGGAAGATCTCATTTGCTTACAGAAAAATTCCACGTACACTGCAACTACATGGCAGAAATGGCTATTCCTTGCTTATAAATAATATTGCTACCAATTGTGAATTCATATAGAAAAATGCTAGACCATTTTAAGGTGTTTTGTTTTGTTTTTATTAAGAAGATAATGTAGAATCTATTGTAGATAAGGAAGTCATTTAGAATCCTTATATTCAAGTAGTTTTCAGTGGTCTTAAAATTATAAGTACATAGGTTATGATGGCATCAAAATAATATTATGGCATAATTTCTTTTTCACCTTCCCTACTTTTTGACAAATAATAAAACTGTGGAAAGAAGGGAAATAATAATACCCAGTATTTAGATAGCTTTTTAAGGTTTGCACAGTACTTTAGAAATAGTATGACAGTTGATACTCACAAGAACCAGTGAAGGAGGTGTTAGATGAGTGTTAGGGTTTCTAGGTGAGAACTCAGGTTGTCTGGACAGTGACAAGGTGAGAATTCAGGTTGTCTGGACAATTACAAGGTGAGAACTCAGGTCAACTTGACAGTTCTCTGGCTCAGACCTTTGGTTTGGGCCTTTAAAGGGAGTTTACACCTTAGGAATTCTAAGAGGAGCAAGCTCATTGGTTGGAGTACTTCTTCCCAGAAGCCCTTGTATGATCCCACGCCCATACTCTGGGAGGATAAAAGAGGCAACATTGAGCCTGGAGAGCAGTCTGGATTGGGGAAGGACAAGAGCTGGAGGAGATTCAGAGCCAGGATTCAGGAAGAAGAAGAGGCTGGCTGGAGGCTCCAGAAGCCTCCCAAGAAACCTGCTCATAGAGGAAAAGATTATACAGAAAAGAAACCTCCTCCCAGAGAAGGATTACAACTGAGAGATGACCAGACCTCACAATTTAAGAACATTACAGATGAGGAAACTGAGGCAGAAAAAGGTTAAATGATTTGTCCAGTGTCACATAGCTAGTAAGCATCTAAGATCGAATTTGAACTCAATTCTTCCTGACTCTAGGTTACCACACCATCTTGCTAATATAGAGGAAGGGATATAGATAAAGAGGAAAATTGCCTAAGCAACTTCTCATGTTCTCTCAGTTCTACAGAGAACTGAAAGTCAACGACACTGGAAGAAATGTGTTAAAAACAAAAGCAACTTAATTTATGCTAGTTCCCTTGGGGAATTTTTGTGTTTTCATTAAATATATCTATAATTTGGCACTTGTAAGCAAAACAATTTTAAACATTTCAGTCTCATTATTTCTTTATAGCAATGACTCTATCATAATCTTGTTCTCATGTCATATCTCCTGTACTATTTTAGAATCCAGGAAAGGGTCAAAGACTTATGAACTTAAAGCTGGGACTACCAATGCAATTGAGGTCAATCTCCCCTATTCCCCCATCTTATAGAGGAAAAAACTGAAACCCTTGGAGGCTAAATATAATTTTGTCATCAGAAATCAATTAATTTATGGATTTTTCTAGCATATCAGGTAACACAAGCACTTATATAGTTTGAATTCCTCTTGTTGGCATTTGAAGTCCTTTACAACCTTCCAACCTCTTTCCAAACTGACTCTAAATTACTCCTCCCACCACCACTCCTCATTCTCTAGGATCCATCCAAACTAGTTGACTTCTTGTTCTCCATACAAAAATTCTTTTTCCCATCTTCTTCTTCCAAGTCTGTGAGGTTATAAAGGACTTAATTAAAATACCAAGCAGAGGATTTCTAACTACATTAGTACCTCTATAATCAGACACTCTCAAAAAGCCATAATTTGATAGAATTCTGCTGATTAAATTCTTCTCCTTTAATCAAAAATCCATTTTGTAATACTAATGTTCTATCTAGGTTGTTATGCCCTGAATGTCATAGTCAGAGACTACATTCTCTAAAAAAAATTGAAAATCATTCTTATCTAATAGGTGATGTAAGGTACAAAGTGACTGCAAGGAAGTTACAACATGTTACAAGCCAGGGATTATGAAGAAGAACTTGAGTAAAATATATCAAAGGATTGTATGATTGAAAAAAAAAGATAGGTAGGTCACAGAATTAGGACAGATAGTGAGGAATGGCCATTGTATATGTCAGTGATATTCTGAAAGGGCAACCAAAAAAGGTTCCAGTGTGTTTGATGTTGAACTTATGGATTGTAATAGACAAAAATTGTGTTTGGTGTTGTGATTTGTATTATTGGAGGGAAGATCCAAATTGATGAGATTCCAGATCAGTTTGAATGCATTTTGTATCAACTTATTTGTTTAAAAGTTGTTTTCTCTAAATAAAAGTTTCTTTGAAAGCAAACTGGTTCAATTTTGTATGCCCATTGTAGCATAGTGTCAAACAGTAATCTGGAGTGCGATATATGGGAAAAATAGAGAGGTTGTACTTATTAGTATGACTTAAACTGACTGTGGCCAATCATTTATTGACTAATAGAGAAAATACTAAATTGAATTTGATGTGAAGTGAATATTTTTCCCTTTACCAATTCCTCATTTATCCAGGTCCTTGTATTTTATATTTTATCCATTCATTCAATATTTCTTATATGTTGACTAAGTGTAAAATGCTAGGAAAATAAAAGAATATTTCAAAAAAAGAATTAATTTTATATGTTTAAAATCCAGTGGGAAACATGATTGGTATGGGAAATAGATCTGAAAAATTTAAAATGCTGCACACATGCATAATTTCTTAAGTGTTATTTTTTTTGTCAAGTGCACAAAACATTCATTTATTGTTGTTCAGGGTTATCTTACTTTGTGTCATGAACTATTGTTCATATATCAAACTCCAAGCAGAATAAACTCAAACTAATCCAGACAAGCACTGAGCCACTATCACTGCTTGAAATCAATTAAATCAATCTTCTTCACTGTTAACCTTCCCATGAACCATCCAGGATTTCCAAAATGGACAAGAGAGAATGCTTGGTACAAAGGTCATGTTAGTGAAATGATAAACTCTGGGTTGTCAAATAAACATTGTTCTTAAAGAACTTTAGTTATAATGTAGGAGACTATATGGCACAATCTTTGTGTGATTGAGGAAAAAGATCTGACAAAAAAAAGAACAGGGTTTGATATTAGCTGATCTATAACAAAGACAATTTTTGTTTTTTAAGTAATATTTGAAAGATGTCACAGATGCTTTTAACAACATCCACAGACAGAGAAAGCACATTTTGAAGTCTGGAGTGCCATTATAAAAAACAATAAAAGACTGCAAAGAAATTCCTACCATCAGCTATTGTTGCATCCAATTCTCCTATATATTTTGGTTTCTGGAAGGAAAGTCATCGACTTTTAAGTAGTAAATTGATAGCAGCTTAATTCACAACAAGTCATCATAGAGTGACTGGAAAATACTGATAGAGCTTTTGGGAATTCTTATTGCTTTATAATTGAATAGGATAGCAGTTATCAAAAGCTCCAGAGTCCCATAGCTCCCAGTCCCAGAAATCCATGTTTATGATGACCAAAGAATTGTCCAGATCAAGGACCCGATGAATCTAGGTTTAATCCATGCTTCCAAAATGTGGCCCTTGGGTCTAATGAGATCCAACTTCAAATGTTTAATTGATTTTTAAAAAAATCAATTAGCATGTGTGAACCAACACTTCAGTTGGGACTAACTATCTGAAATTTCTAGGTAATATTTGAGCCTGTCTCAAATGATGGAAAAATTTCTCTTTAAAATATTCTTGGGGCAGATAGATGGCACAGTGAATAGAGCACTGGCTTTGTAATCAGGAAAACCTGAGTGAAAAACTGGATTCACATACTTAGCACTTCCTAGCTATATGACCCTGCACAAGTTATTTAACCCCAATTGCCTCACAAAGGAAAAAAAAGAAATTTAAAAATTCTCCTATGAAATTGTAACTGAAGATCATTGATGGTGATATAAACTTAGACTTAGATTTTAGATGTACATACACTTGATATGTTCTACAAAGTGGAATGTTTGGTATAATACAAAGAACCTTGGCCTTGGAATCAGGAGATATAGATTTGTATTTGGTCTTCTATTGACTTGGTCATGTGTTCTGGGCAAATCAATAAATGGGGTTTATTATCTAGAAAATAGGATATAATTTTGAACTACGACTTTTCCAAAATTATTATGGGAAAAGCAGCTTTTCAATGTTAAAAAGTTACAGAATTGTTTTTGTTGTTCAGTTTTTTTGTTTTTTTTAATCATGTCTGCCTTTTTGTGATCCCACTTGGGGTTTTCCTAGAAAGATATTGGAGTGTTTTGCCATTTCCTTCTCTAATTCATATTATAGATGAGGAAACAGGCAATTTGGATAGATCTGCCTTAAATTATCATCCTTTTTAGTAGCACAGTTTTAGCCCCATTGATGAATTTCTGTATTTTGTGCATGTAGTTCAATTACTAGTAAAGAAAATTAAAATGTCTTAAGAGAAAAGTCTGTTTCTTTGGACAGTACCACTCAAAAATCTTATAAGCTCAGTACTCTAGCTCTGTCTGAGGAAATTGGGGTTAAGTGACTTGCCCAGGGTAAAAAGTTCTAAATGTCAGAGTAACCTCTGATTTGAACTCAGATCCTCCTGACTCTAAAGCTGGTATACTATCTAATCTACCATCTAATTGCTTCTACTGGTTTCTCTCTAAAAGTCAAATTACTTAAGTACATATATGCCTAACAACAAATCTAATCAAGTGGATTACATAGGAGTTTAACTAGATCAGAGTTCAAATTTCACCTATCTCTTAAAGAGGAGTCCTTATTTGAGTCATTCTTGGAACCAGAGATTCTGAGAGAGGATTAACATAAATGATACATGGCCACAAAAATAAAAAAGCCTAGGATCCAATCTCAGTATGGCTAGAAATCCATGAACTTTAGAAATGCTCTGGTATTGCTGGAGCCTTGAGTTTAATTAGGAAGAAGTGAGCAGTGACTTGGAATTAAAATACTCTTATTTTTTCATTTACAAACATGGCTTCCCAGAGAACAAGGGACAAAAACCTCAGCACAGGTAGAAGGAAGAACAAAGACTACTTTGATGATAGACATACAACTATCCATTATATTCACCAGCTCTGTTAGGGATTTCTGCAGGTCTGGCCTTAACCATATCAGGATGGTTCAGAAGTCAAGGATTGCAAGTCAACATTCCCAAAGACATGGAGGGTAGCATTTAATTTAATGCTTAACAAAATACTCTTTCAGGAGCTAGATGTGGAAACAGGAAAGGAAGCTGAGTTTAAGAGAGGTTAAGTGATAGCTATTTCACAGCTAGGTAGGATATAAGCCCAGGTTATGTAGCTCAAAGTTATTGGATATTTCCCCTATCTCATTAATGAAAGTTTCTTTCCTTCTTTCTCTCTTTCTCTCTTCTCTCCAAAATGAAATTAATAAAAAATATAGCTCTTTTGATAATAGCTAGTTCCCTCTAAGTTACAGAGGATTTTCAAACAGGGACTAAATAACCATTTGTAGATATTGTAAATGGAATTTTTATGTGGGTTGGTCAAAAGATGACCTCTAAGGGCTCTTTAAACTTCAAAGTTCTTAATTTTCTGATGCGACTCTATTTGTATTATTATTATTATTCTTTTAATCATTTAATTGTAATTTATTTTTCCAATTACATGTAAAGAAAGTTTTTGACTCCTTTTGTATTATTATTAAGAATCCATTAATGCTTAAACAATATTAACCCTATAGAACAATAATCCAAAACTTAATTATACCTCACTATTCAGAAAGAGCTGGGTTCAAGTTCCAAATGTTTTACATTTTACCTGTGTGACCTTGAGCAAGTAATTTCATTTTTGAGAACTCTAGGAGTCAATGATTCATAGTACTCCTCAGGAAATATTTTTAAAAGTACATAGATAACAATAAAAATAAACGATATTAATGTATACTTTTCTAAGTCAGTATGTGGCTTGTATGGATTTTTATGTATAGTTTAGCGATCCATTTCTACATCAACTTTACATCACTGCTCTAGTCAATCTAATTTGCAGAGAAAGTATAGATCTGAATTGATAGAGTTTCCTCATATGGGAGATCCTTATGTCAAAAATGAATGAAAAAATGATTACATGATGAGTCTCTTTCCTCTAATATTTCTGTGCCTATATCTTTGGAATGTTGTTGAAATCAAGTCATTCAATCAATAGATATTTCCCATGCTCAATATGAGGATGGATGCTGTTTAAAAAAAAAAAGATCCTTCCTAATCATTAAAAAATTACTGGTAATGTCAGCAAATAGTTTTCATGGGTGCTAAATGCATATCAACTATCACAAGTAAAGTTGTAGGCAAAGCAGAGCAGGAAAAAAATTGTGGGGTGTGTGTGTGTGTGTGTGCATCCCTACCAGGGAGGTTTGAATTTGTTGCATATTGTCATTTAAAGCAAGCATTTCTACAAATAATCAATTTGTCTTCATGAGTTTTGAGGAAATTTTTTTTTTTAATTTAAAAATTAAACTATATAGCCAGTCCAATTAAGAAACAAGGCATTCTGTAGGGTAAAACTGGAGTATTACTAATTAACCCAAATAAAGCTTACAGTGAATTGACCATTCAGGTAGTGGTTCATTTGCACAAAATTGGATTTGAATGGTTCCTATTTTCTTGAGATTATTTTTCCTAGTGGAAAATTATTTTAGAGCACATTGAATGATTATAATCACCAATCCTAAAATACTAAGGTGGCAAATGGAGGACAAGTGAAAAACATATTATTTGCAGGTGAACTAAAACTCAGAGAAGAAAATTATTTTTTCAGGACCACTCAGAACAATGTAGTGCAGAGGAGCCCTCTCTGTAACCTTCATTCCATAGGCTCAGAACTGGAAAAGTCTAACCTAAAGCAAGAATTTCTTCAATAATATTCTTCCCCTGAGAATGAGAAGAGCAAAAGGAGAAATTTAGCACTCAATCTCATAAATCATTGAGCATATGATAGAAACACCAGTCCTTGAACTGGAAGAGCAGGGCAGTTTTGATTTCTTCCTGTATGATTTTCATTAGACCTATACCACTATGAATTAATCGACCAGTCAAGGCTAATTTCTACTAAAATCTCATCTCCTCCACTAGGTCTGTCTGCTCTTTACAAGTATTTAGGGTCCCTAATGTCACTTTGTATACATTTTGTATTTATCTGTGGACCCATTGTTTTCTCTCATACAGTATAAACTTCTTGAGACCAGGAATTGTTTTTGGTTCTCTTTGTATTCCCATCACCTAGAGGAGTGATAGGGCATAAAATTCCTTAATAAAAATCTTTTTTTTTTTTTTCAAATAATGAATGAATGAATGACAATTATTCCCTTCTCCACACGAAGGAGCATATTATTTCTAAAGTGACCTGTTCTACATGTAAAACGTATGAGATTGCCTGTCATCTAGGGGAGGGAGTAGAGGGAGGGAGGGGAAAATCTGGAAAAATAAACACAAGGGATAATGTTGTAAAAAAATTACTCATGCATATATACTGTCAAAAAAATGTACAATTATAAAATTAATAAAAAATAAAAATAAAATAAAAATAAAGTAACCTGTTCTATTTGCTACAGAATTCTGATTGCAGGAAAAAAAAATTTTGTGCTTTGCCAACATTGTTACTTTTCTCCCAAATTCTCCTTATTTTTTCAATAGCAATATTGAACAAGTATACATCCCTTTGTGTTATATTTGAACAAAGTTGAATGAGAAAGTACCATATTGTTTTGAATTATTAAAACTAAAAAAAAGTTCCTAGACTTCTCCCTGATTTCCCTCCTCTGCATACTTCATTTTATCAATATTAAAGACAATACCACATGTGATCTGATCCATGTAGAATTGTTGTTCAGTCTTTTTTAGTCTTGTTTGACTCCACGTGACCCCATTTTGGGTTTTCTTGGCACAGATTCTGGAACAATTTACTATTTCCTTCTCTAACTCATTTTTTACAGATGAGGAAACTGAGGCAACAGTGCTAAGTGACTTGTCCAGAGCTAGTAAGTGTCTGAGGCCAGATTTAAACCCATAAAGATGAGTCTTCTTGACTCTGGGACCAGCATTCTATCTACTGTACCATGTAGCTGCCCCCATAAAGAATACAGTGGGATTACTACTTTCTTTGATCATAATATTCAGTATTTCAAAACTTTGGATACAGAGGTCATATGGCTTTTAGTGGATGATTGCATTTGGGGATGGGTAGGGTAGAAACAATAACTTATTAAGCACATACTATATGCCAGTCATTGTGCTGAGTGCTTTGTAAATATTATCTCATTTGAATTAACTTGGAGTCAGGAAGAACTGGATGCACATCTTGCCTCAGATATCTATTAGCTATATGACCCTGGACAAGTCATTTGAATTTTTGTGCCTCAGTTTTTTATGCATAAAATGTAATAATTTCATTCATTTATAAAAGCATTGCTTAATAGTTTCTAAGATCCCTATAAGCTCTGAATCTATGATCCTGTGACCCATAATCACATTGATATGTGTACTTCTTCTAATGACACAGATTATGGGTCATTACCACAATTTCAACCTGTGAGTCTTACTCATGGCCTTCCATAAATCTATCACCCAATGTGTTGAAACTCTTCTTGAAAATCTTTGAACATTCTTTGGATGCCAGAACAGTCCTGCAGATGTTGGACAATGGGGAGGGAAAATCTGTTTTGTTCGGTTTCATTGTTGTACAAAAGATGCATTCTCCTTAGGTCATTATTCATTAAATCCTTTGAGACCATCTCATATAATAGTCTCAAAAATGCACTTTATTATCAGTTTAATTTTATATCATCAATCTGAGAGGTAATAGTAGATAAAGTCCAACCTTGGTCTCCAGAAAGATTTGAGTTCAAATCCTAGCACTAACACATTCTATTTGCCTGATGATGGACAGTACTTTTCATCTTTCAGTGTCCTAGGCAAATCTCTAAGATTATGAGCCATAGACAATTGCCAATTTGCATCATTAGAGGGAGTTTTTGTCCCTGGAATTCTCCACATTAATGAAATCCTAGGCCGGGAGCACCCTCTCTCTCTCTCTGCCCTCCTCATCTACTTGCCTTACTGTACTTAAAGGTTTGCTTCTCTTATCCAATCCCATATTTCCTTGAATGATGGGGAATGGAAGAGGGGAAGTGCTGCCCACAGTGACTAAGGTCTGGATTTGAGATCCCTAATCCAGTTCATTCTAAATTGCATAATGGTTCCTCAAAATATCCAATCCTGAATTGTAGAGATAGTCTGGAGTGGGCTAAGTCAGTGCTTTCATTCCTCAGCAGATTTAGACAAGTTTTCAAAGATAAGGCTCCTAGGAATGACTGGAATTCACATTTTTAAAATATAGGCTTCTATGGTAAGACATTTGGTTCAGAGATTCTGGGGGACTGGGTGAAAATTAAATAATCTTCACCATCTCAGCCAACACAGAAAAACATACTTTCAGACAAGCCTTGTTCTAGTTAAATGTTTAAAATGGAACAAACAGAAAAATGAGATCTTATAATTGCAGGGAACACACAGGAAGTATTTTATTAATCTCCAGATTGAGATAGGCAGAGAGTATACATATTTTAGAAATAGTCCATCACTCTCCTCACAGAGCCCACTTTGGTGTTCATGGCTCCCCAGTCCAAGTATCTTCTGTATTCCCCCGGGCGCAGTAAGTATTGCCTTCCTCTATAATTGGGCAGCTCATAGAGGATCCAGCAGCCCTCCAGGACATTGAAGGAATGCATCTCCTGAAAGTGGAATCGATCTTGGAGAGAAGAGCAATCATCAGTAAGTTCCACCATCTGGCCTCTATAGTCTTCTCTCTCATAGATGCGAAGGCGATGTGAGCGGGTCTGTTGAACCAGGGCAAAAGATAGAAAATCATAAAAGATTTGCCTGTTTGGGCAAATAATCCAATGAACCAACCTAAGGGATTGATAAGGGTCTATTCCTTGCATGGCACCATGCTAGATGCTGGAATTATCAATAAAATGGAAACTGATAATGTGCTCAAATAGGGTACATTCTACTGGGGGGGATACAATAAGTCAAGAGTAGACCCATGATTCTTTGGGTAGCGAGAGAATATTGATCACTGCTTCAGAAATGGGGAGAAAAGAAGAAGAAACTTCACATTGGAAGTACTATGAGCTGAGTCTTCAAGGAATGGGGGATAGATAGTATGAGCAAATGGAGATGAAACAGCAAGTAGGCTAATTTGGCTAGAAAAAGAGTTTAGGAAGAGAAGAAATGCAAAATGAGGCATGAAAATACTGTCCAGAGCCAGTAGTAAAGGGCTTTCTAGAGGCAAATGCTAGGTATACCAATTGGTAGTTTCTAAGTAAAACTTGGGTTTCAGGAAGATGATGTTGATAATCAGTTGGAAGATGGAGAGGAATATAAATGTGGAGATTGGAAGCTAGAGTTCAACTATAAGGATCAATCACAAACAGACAACTCTTCTTTATCTATCTCAGGTTTAAGGCAGCCAAATTCAATTGATTCAGTATATGCAAATAATCACCATTTTCATATTTTTAGAATCTCCTATGTCTGTAGTGATCTCTACGTGACTCTGTTCACCTTTTATCTCTTTGGGCCTCAGTTTATTCACTGTAAAATGAGAGTTAAACTAGATAATCTCCAAGATCATGTTTTCAGCCATAAATCCTATGATCCTAAGACTTTCATTGTGTGAGATTGAAATCATCACATTTTATATAGCCTTGTGTACTCTAGAGAAGACTCATTCTAATCTCTCTCTTTGATATTCTTTTCTATTATATGGAATTGAAGGAGAGCAGGGCAAGTTATTTCCCCATTCCCAGGCCATGAATTATTAATGGGATCAGAAAGATGGGTTGCTCCATGCAATCTCCTTTCTGCTACTTTAAGTCCTACATTCTGTTGCCCCAAAGCAAGTCATCTTGCAACAGTTCCCATTTCATTTCTTGCTCCAATGCACAATCCTACAAATCTCTTCTAAAGGTTGAGCAAAAATAGAAGCTCAGGCCTCAGGCTAGAGCTGAGGAAGTGTACCAGACTCAAATGGAGTAAAGAGGAGTCCCTGGGGGATGGGGCAGAGGGCTATTTGTTTTTCAAATTTTCCTAACTATTTCTATAACTTTTGGTTTATGAGTATTACCTCCTTTATACTCCCCAGCCCCAGCAGTCTTCTGGTGGTCTCATCTCCTTTTTCCCCTATCAAAACTTCTTCTCAGGAAAAGATCTGCTAATGGATTCACACTGAAGTGTAAATGACTGAAAAAGCCCACCTGTTGACCCTTCCAGAGGGACGTACATCTTAATAAATGCCTTTAACAAATGTATATAACTTCCAAAAGATGAAATTCAAAGGAATGCATCTCCAACTGTTGATTTTCATGTCAGTAGGCTGACAGATAAAGCATTTGGGGGATAGGGAGAACTTCACCCACTACAACTGTATCACATAACAGCTAATTGATGACTGGGTGCTCTTATTTTAGATTCTGAAGGCCACTGATTTTAACATGATTATTTATTCTTTATCAGTGGGGTCATCTGGCCTAGAATACACTATATATGTTTATCAGTCAGAGGTTCATTAATTTTAAATAACATCTTGATGGAGAAGAGAGTGTAATCTCAGCTAGATTCACAATTAAATACTTGTTGGGATCAATATTGGAATTTTGTTGATAAAGATTACTTGGTCTACTATTGACCAAACCTTTCCATCTGGTAAAATGAAGATAAAATTGAACTCACATGAGGGATGATGCGGCAGGACCTGATGGAGTCATTGAAACCCATCCACTCCTGGTAGTCACGATACTCGCCCCTCCGCAGGTAGTACTGGCAGCCTGAATAATTGGGGTGCTCATAGAGCATCCAGTTACCACTGTCAACCCTCACAGAGTTGCAGCGACTGAAGTAGGACTGGAGGTTGGAGTGGTCACTGCTGCACTCATAGTAACGGCCCTGGAAGTTTCGGTCCTCGTAAAAGGTGATCTGAAATGGAAGAAAGAAGGTTCAATGGTCTGATCTTGTCCCAGCCACAGGGACTCCATTTCCCCCAAAGTCGCTCTAGGAAAGTCCCTGCTTACCTTTCCCATGGTTGATCAATGGAGGATGGTACTGAGAGTTCAGTGTTATGGGCTACAGCTGCGGCAGCTCCCATATATATAGCAGGTCTGCTGCTGCATTGACAAAAATAACACAAAAGGGGCCCAGTGGGCCTAGGGAGGGGATTGTCACTTTTTTTCTTTACATATCATGATCATGAGGGTTCATTGTATGTTTTGCTCTCGTTCTCTCCAGAGCCTTCGAATTGCTACTCGTGGCTAATGCTGTGGATGGCTCCTAATGAAGACTTTAAAATAAGTGTGATTTGGGGGCATAAGCATTGAATACAACCCAGTTAAATGTTGTCTGTGAATATATTTAATTTCCTTTAATTTCAAATTCAAATTTGAAATGACAGTGTGATAAAATTGGGACAGTGCTGAACTTGGAGTCAGGAAGACCTGGTTTCAATCAATCAGTATCAATGAGCATTTATTTTACATGAATTGATGAAAAGTAAAGGGAACAGAAGCAGGAAAGCACTCTACCCAGTACAAAAATGTAGATGGAAAAGACAGCAATCACCAAACAATTAAAAATCAATGTTGCAAAGAATAAACAAGGCTCTAAAGAAGAACTACGAGAAGTTGCTACCATCTGCTCCTTCACAGAACGAGGGAGGTCCACAGGTGCTACATATTGCACATGTTTTGGGAATTTTCCCAATATATTCAATGACTATGCTGATTTTTTCCTTTATCTTATCTTTTTGTCTTTAAAGAATACTATTTGTTATATTGGATGGTTCTCTAGGAAAGGGAAGAGGAAGGATACTGGGGAAACTATGATAAATTTAAAAAGGCATCAATAAAAATATACTTTAAAATTTGATGTTACAAAATTTCAAAGAATAAAGTTGGTCCCCAAGAAGATATATGAGAATATATCTCCTCTCCATTCTTTCACAGAAGTGTTTTTTTCCTTGAGTCCTTGGTCCTTGTGTCCAAAGGGGTCCTTGGGTGTGGAACATTGGACTTAAGGTGTATTTTTGATGTACTGATTAGTTTTTATTGATTTTTTTTTCTTTTCTAATAAAAAAAAACACCTTTGTTTTAAAGGATAGCTCTCTAGGAGGAGAAATGTGAAGGGCTAGAAGTACAAGGGAAAAGCTAGACCATGCAAAAAACAAATGATATCACTAGAAATCTGTTTAAAAAAATTTTTTAAGCATTACTATGTGTTAGGTTCAGGAAATATTGGCAGCCTGAAAAATTGGGGTGCTCATAGAGCATCCAGTTCCACAACAACCAGTGCCAGAACAAAAATGAATCTCTCATTGTCCTTACATTCCATTAGGGGAGTACAATGTGCTCATAAAGAAGTACATACAGTATAGATGCAAAACCCTGACACAATAGGCACTAATTTTGTGGGTTATCATGAAAGGCCTCTTGAAGGCATTTGAATTGAATCTTGCTCTAAGAAGCACAAGTAAAGGAGACATGTGGTTTGAATTATGCAAAGGTATGGTGGTGAGAGATGAAATATGGGCCATTTTGATTAGATTGTAGAGTTTATAAAGGAGAATAATATACAATCAAACTGAAAAATTAGAATGGAGAATATTTGTAAAGGGCTTCAAGTACCAAAGAGGAATGTGTATTTTAACTTAAAGACAATGGGGTGATATTAACACTTTTTGAGTAGAGAAATAATGTGGACCGATGTGAACTTTGGGAAAACCAATTTCTTAGTTATGTGAAAGATAGATTAGAGAGGGGAGAGCTGGATGCCAGGAAAGCAATCAGGAAGCATCTAAATAATCCAGAAGAGAAATGATGACAAGTTGAACTAAAGTGATTATAAATAAAAGCTAGATAAGAGACATGTTGAGAAGTAATTGACATACTTGGCAACTAATTGGAGGTGGATAGGAAAAATTCAAACTAAAGATTTGAAAATTTGAGAATTGGTTTTTGGATGAGAACTTGGCTAACTGGAAGAATGATGGTTCCTTGAACAAAAACAGGAAAGTCAGGAGCAGGGCGTAGGTTTAAGGAATATGGTAATGAGTTCTCTTTTGGACATGTTGAATTTTAAAATGTATCAAACATCCAGGTGAGGAGGCTCAATGAGCATTTGGAAATGCAGGACTAAAACTCATGAGAGATGATCACCATCTTCATGGAGATGATCTTTGAATTCATAGAAGCTAATGAGGTAATTAATGAGAACATAAAAAACAGAGAAATGAAGTCCCAGGATAGAGTATTATGGTACATTAGAACACAGGGGACAGGCCTAATATTATGATTGTGTAAAAGATTCCAACAAAGGTTAATCAGATAAGTAGAAAGAGCACTGTCAGAGAAATATCACAAAAATAGGAATAATAGTGTCCAACAGCAGAGAGTGGTCAAAGTGCTAATCTCTGTTGAAGTTATTATTAAATTAAATTAAATTTAAATAAATTAAATTATTAAATTTCTATCAAATGGTGGGAACTGGAGTTAAATTGCAAGGGTCCAAATCGGGCCTCCTAACATTGACTAATTATGTGACCCTGATTCTCTAGCAACTTCCTGGATTCTTTCCTACTGTGTTACAGATAGGTGAACTCATGAGGAGTTCACCATTCAACTTAAATCAAAGAACCTTTGTGTAATGTCAAATTCTTTTCTCTTTTGGTTTCTTAATAGTATTTGATTCCCCTTGTTACATGTAAAAACAATTTTAAACATTCATTTTTTAAAAATTGAGTTCTGAATTGTCTCCCTTCCTCCTTCTCCTCCTTGTCCCCAAGATGGGAAACAATTTAATATAGATTATATATGTTCAATTATGTAAAACACTATTTTATATGAATCACATTGTGAAAGAAGAAACAGATCAAAAGAAAAATCCCACAAAAAATAAAGTGAAAATAGTATGCTTGGTCTGCATTTAGACTCCATTAATTCTTTTTCTGGACATGGATGGCATTTTCCATCACGAGTTTTTGGAATTGTCTTAGATAATTGAACAGCTGAAAAGAACTAAACGGTTCATAGTATTGCTGTTACTGTGTACAATATTCTATTTTGCTCACTTCGCTTTGTTTCAGTTCATGTAAGTCAGGTTTTTTTTTTTTAATCTGCAAACTCTTATAGACAATAATGTCCCATTACATTCATATACAGCAACTTGTTTAGTCATCTCCCAGTTTATGGGCATATCCTCATTTTCTAATTCTTTGTTAGCACACATAAAAAAAATAAACTCTCTTCTTGAAGGATCAAAGCTTCTAAAACTGTGGGTCATGGCTCTATATGGGGTTGTGTAGCTGAATGTAGGGGTACAAAGTTACAAATCATTATTAGTAAATGTTTAATTAGTGATTTCATATTCTTATATACCTGAGGTTGTGTAAAAATAAAATTTAGGGTAAAAAGATGTGAGTAGAAAAAGTTTAAAAAGCCCTGCTATAGATGATTACCCATAAATATAATGGAGGGATGATTGCTAAATTTTTACAGTAAGCATTTACACCTTAGAAATCCACAAACACCATTAAACTAAGTCTGAATTTTGTTTGTTTGTTTGTTAATTGTCTGGATTTTAAAAAATGATGGAAAAAATGTTAATGCAGATTAAACATAAAAAAATATATACTATTGTTAATCACTTATCTGCATCCCTGATTATAGCTACCTCTTTTAGAAGGACCCTCAGAACAGAATGAATACAATATGAAGGACATAAATTAGACAGAATCTGCTGGAAGAAATTGTATAGAGAACATTGGGAAGAATCATTCAGTTGAAATAATTTCCTATTAGCCTAGGACAGCATATCTATTCATATGCTAAGCAGATTACCTTTGCATTTAGACTGCCTATATCTTTGGTTCACAAAAATTCCACCTAGCCCCTCAAATATCCACAAACTTCATCTATTAATGTCCCCCTTTCCCTAACACATCACATTGGAGCTAAAAATCACAAAATTTTCCAATAGTAAAGTCTGAGTTTCTTCATACACATTCTGTGAAAATCATGAAACATTGGACTAGAGTAATCATGACAGTATATTTGCTATTAAACCCAATTTCTGATTTTCATTATTTATTCTCTGATTGTCTTACATCTATCTGTAGGCAAGTTGGTCAATATATTTATCGTCTGTAGACTAGATTATATTTCCAGATGTGTTATCATCCACTAAACCTGTGGTTTCAGTGTTTAATAATAATAAGTGGAATGCATAGTATTTTAAAGTTTGCAAAATATTTTACTTATATGGATTTATTTTATCCTTACTACAACCCTGTGAGACATATACAAAAGGTATTTTTATCCCATTTTACAAATGAGGGAATTAAGGGCAATGAGGTTAGGTAACTTCTCTGGTCATATAACTTGTAAGTATGAGAGAGAAGAGTAGAATTCAGATCTTTCTTGACAATAAGCCAAACTCTTTGTACCATTCCATTCTGCCTCTTCATTTTCCCTTACCCTTCTCTCCAGAGCAATATGGCATATTCAAAAATCCTTAGATCTGCAGAAATGCTCCCTAAGTTGTAGAACTAACAAATTGTCATTTTGGAATTATGCCCCCTAAGTCACTAAATTGATCTAGTGATGTCACAAATAAGCCTAGACTCCAAAGAGACTTAAGAAAGTGGAAAATGTGCCCCCAAAATATTCATCATAACTTTTTTTTTGATGGAAGAACTGTCAACTAAGGGAATGCTTATCATTTGGGAAGTGGTTGAATAAATTATGGTATGTAAATCTAAGAGAATGTTATTGTGATCAAGAACAAAAGGAACCACTTTAGAAAAACTTCGAAAATTTATGCAATGAAATGAGGAGGACCAACAGAAAAAATTATGTAATAATACCAATGTAAAGAAAAACATCTTTGAGAGATTTAAGAACTCTGATTAATGAAATGAACAACCATAATTTCATAATTTATAATAAAGCATCCTTCTTATCTCCTTACCAAAAAGTGATGGACTCAAGATATAGAATAAAACATTTTTTGACATGGTCAGTGGAGAAAATAATTTGACTTGATTACACATATTTGTTACAAGGGTCTTGTTTTTCTTTTCCTTTTTTAGTTGGGAGAAAGTGGGAGGGAAGCCTCTCAAAATTGTAAAGAAGCAAGAAGAGGGGAGGACAGAAGGAATCAGAAACAAGAATGGAAAGTTTTAAAGATTACATATTGAATTTATTACATACTTTAAAAAGAAGGGCAAGCTCCACATAGTAGAAATTCATAGTTTTATGTATAATTTGCTTGTATTATATAATGTATATGAAAATATTAATTTTTGAGTGTTAAGTTTAGAAAAGAAACAAAAAGATAAATTTTATTAGTGGTGGAAAGGGCTGCAAAGACTGGATTTGAGTGAATGTGGGGGTAGTATGGAGTAAGAGTAACCATGTTAAGTTTTGTCCAGTGATATATTGGAGTTAGTTTGTACTACCTTATGGTAGCCCATTGTTAAATTTTCAGTGTGAGCATCAATAAGTACTATAAATCTGGGCTTAATTTATTGTGTTGTGAATTGTTTAGACTTAAATAAGTGATGAAGAAAATGTTAATGAAGTTGAATAAACTCAAAGATGAGTCTTGCTTACATTTTTTTTCAGTGAGCAACTTGTTAAATTTTTAACAGCATACTACTGGTTTTATTTTAAACATATATAAGTTTGTCTTTGATATAACTCTTCCATCTTTTCTCTTCGTCATTAATGCATGGCTTTCAACCCTTGTTTCCATGTACACACACACACACACACACACACACACACACACAAGTGTGTACATGGAACTACAACAGGTAGTAGAAACAACAACAAGGAATCCTAAGTAAAAGCCATTTCTCTTTAAGTACTTCCAATGGAGACAACTATCATATCAAAATAGCAAGAAAAAGAAGTTAATAATAAATAAGCAGAGATAGGAAAAAGAGAAGCTTCTGTAGTCATAGAGTTGGGGAAGAGGATTTCTCAGCTGATACTTCTTAGGATGGTGTTGAACTTATAAGATCCAACAGCAGGAAAGTTCTGATACTGGTGATCTGGTTTGATCATTTGTCTCTAATAGAGTAAGTTATTATTGAATTCAGTGTTCTGTGGGTCTAACCTCATGATTAAACTGGAAGCTTTAAACAAGTCCCAGAGTAGTCCTGGGTTGCTGACAGGAAGGAACAGGACAAGATGATGATGAACAAGAATGAAAATCAGGGCCAGTCTGCTGTGTGTGAGACCGAGATAGGAAGAGGACAGCATAATCAGCAGCAACAGACAAAGCTGGATCTGGTACACAAAAAGAACTCACAGATGTCAGAGCAGGGTTCAGTGAAGCTTACAATCAAGTTGTATTGGCTTTGCTTGCTCAGTGGTTTCTAGACCCACACTAGCTATTACTTATGCTTATTTGTATTTTCTAGTACCTCCTGGAGATCCTTTGTACCAAAATAGTCTAAGTCTGCTCTGTTGCAAAAAACCTAGAGGACTGTGTGAACTGAAGAATGCTTCTGCAGCATTGGACTACACACCTCTTGTTAATTTGTTAGCTTATCTCTTTAGAACCTGCTTATTTAAGTTTGGGTTTGGAAAGTGAGTCTTGTATGTTTGCTCTTGGAAGAAGAGAGCTACTGAAGAAAGGGATTTATTCGTCCATTTGTCAGTAGGAAGTAGAAGGGAACTAAGGAATTGGTTTGAATTAATCTGGTAACAACAAAAAAAAAAGTTACCTATGATAAAAACAAACAAATAAACCTTGAACTCCATATTTGGGCTAATTCATTCTTGTCTGAAGACAAAGCTCTGAGGAGCTCCCATGGTTATTTGTTTTTCTGACAAAGAAGAATCCTCATACCTTTTATATACCTTTTATGCCTTCCTTCTCTCCATCTATCATCTTTCTGCTTTCTATCCTTTCCCTAGAATAACTTGCTTTCCTTAAAAAGATCCTATTTAGCAAATCTCAGAAAGTTGAAATAATCTTTGTTTTTTTTTTTTTTCTCTCTCTTGATGACTGTATCCAGTAATTTCTTCAAGTCTAGTGATCAATTCCTGAAGAATTTTTTGGCCATTAACAACAACAACTAGTACTTACAACCCATTTTAAGATTTGCTGAGGACTTTACAAGTATTATCTCATTTTATTTTCACAATAATCTTGAGAGACAAACACAATTTTTATATTTTACAGAGATTAAAGTGATTTGTTCAGAGAAAATCACATAGCTAATGGTTTGTACAGTTCCTAGAATATATGTACTTAATACATTGTATTGATTGGTTGATAATAAGTTTCTAAGGCCAAATATGAACTCAAGTCTTCCTGACTCCAGATCTAGTATTCTAGTCACTCTATCTCAAAGCATTCTCTAGGTGTGTCTTAGCTTTGAAAACGTGAAGCTCAGAAGAGAAGTGGGATCCAACTAAATTCATGGAGGAAATCCACATAGGAAATAACATAATCTTGAAGCTGGAGAGATCATTTTACATAGTTTCTTGATAAATGTAATGATAAAGATAACTCTAATTATTAGTGCCCAATAGATATTAAACAAAAAGATATGCTTAATAAAGGTGTTTCTCATTGTTAGTGAGGTTTTGGTTTTGAGTCATTTCCTTTCTGCCCAACTCTTCATGATCCCATTCAAGCTTTTCTTGCCACTGCCTTCTCCAAATCATTTTATAAATGATGAACTCAGGCTAAGCAGGATTGTGACCTGTCCAGGGTCACCCAGTTAATAAGTGTCTGAGGCTGGATTTGAACTCAGTTCTTCATTTGTTTTGTGAACCAGTGACAATGCTATCATTGGATCTCCTGATTTGGGACATTTTCACTGACTGTTTCCATGTCTAGAAGGCTCTCTTTTTTCATTTCTATCTCCTGACTTCTCTGGCCTCCTTCAAGTCCCAGATAAATTCTTACCTTCCAGGAAGCCTCTTCCTTTGGTTGATTATTTTCAATTTATCCTCTATATACTTTGTGCATAGTTGTATGTGCATTTTCTTATTCATCAGACCGTGAACGTCTTGAGACTCAGGGACTATCTTTTGCCTTTCTTTGTATTCTCAGTCCTTAACACAGAAGCTGACTCACAGTAGTTGCTTAATAAGTAGTTATGGTCTGACTGACTAAATATAGAGAAGCAGGACAAGATAAAAGCTCATTTGTTAGAGCCCAAGCGCCCAAGGACAGAATCCAAGGTTTCTGTGGTGAGAATAGGAGTATTATGGTCTAAAAGGAGACAGAAAGCTATGGAGCTATCTCAGAAGCTTAATTCCACATAAGACAGAGTGAAAACTCACCTATCTTACTAAACTTGTGCTTGCATAACAGCCTCTAGTCAGTTTTATAAACAACTGTGGTCAGCTCAAAAATGCCAACCATTCTACTCTGAAGACAACAGAATGAGTCAGATCAGTTTTTCAGTCAATCTTGACTTACAGGGTACTATTTAATTGGCCAACATAAACCATGGGACCATAGATTTTAGGCTGGGAGACACATCAGGGGCCATCTGGTATAACCCCTTTTTTAAAAATAGTTGAGAAAATGAGGAGCAGCTAGATGGTGCAGTGGATAGAGCACCAGTCCTGAAGTCAGGAGGACCTGAGTTCAAATTTGACCTCATTGAACCTCCTAGCTATGTGATCCTGGGCAAATCACTTAACCAATTGCCATAGCAAAAAAGAAAGGAAGGAAGGAAGGAAGGAAGGAAGGAAGGAAGGAAGGAAGGAAGGAAGGAAGGAAGGAAGGAAGGAAGGAAGGAAGGAAGGAAGGAAGGAAGAAAAGAGAAGAAAAGAAAATGAAGACTACATGAATTACTTAGTGAGTAAGTGGCAAACTGGGATTTAAACCCAGTCCAAAAACTGCTCCCATGTCAATGAATTTAGTGATGGAAATGCAAATGGCAGGGGGTAGCTCTTTGAAAATAGAATTATAGGCAATAAAATAAAGAACTTGTCAGTTCTTTCAATTCCAAAAAAATCTTTCTTCAAACACTTATAAGCTGTATCACCTTGAGCATTTCACTTAACTTTCTTTGTCTCAATTCCCTCATCTATAAAATGAGGAAATTGACTGGACAGCCTTGAAATATTCTTCTAGCTCTAAATTCGGTATACTAGAAGTATTTATCTAGTCTGTATTTTATGCTCAGGTGTAGGAGTTAGGTATTGAGGGGAATGTAAAAGAAAGGTAACTCTGTCCCTGTGATCAAGGAGTGGATGCTCAGGAGGCAAAACATACTCATGGAACAATTAAGCAATGGTACAGTGTCTGCTGCCATCTGTGACAGCCCAAGTTGTCATCCATCACATGGAAAGGGAAGTGAGACTATTGCTTGAAAGAGGAGCAGGCCAGGCTTTAGCTGAGGAGTAGTGGAGTGGG
This sequence comes from Sminthopsis crassicaudata, assembly GCF_048593235.1. Lineage (NCBI taxonomy): Eukaryota > Metazoa > Chordata > Mammalia > Dasyuromorphia > Dasyuridae > Sminthopsis > Sminthopsis crassicaudata. Next base: position 75,102,734 of record NC_133619.1, on the reverse strand, counting down.
ATGCTGAGCTCCGGCTTCCTGCCTTTGAGCTTGGACTTTCAAATTTACTCTTTGTGGGTGTTTATCTGGGACTCATGCCCTGGTTTCATGCAAGGTATTTTCGGGTATTGCTAAATTTTTTTTCCTTTTTTCTTTTCTTTTATATTACATATTTCTTTCTCCCCCCCCCCCTGAGGCTGGGGTTAAGTGACTTGCCCAGGGTCACACAGCTAGGAAGTGCTAAGTGTCTGAGACCAGATTTGAACTCGGGTCCTCCTGAATTCGCTGCTCCACATTACATATTTCTTTTTACAAAACATATGCATGGGTAATTTTTTCAACATTGACCCTTACAAAACCTTCTATTCCAAATTTTTCCTTCCTTCCCCCACTCCCTTCCCTAGATGGCAGGTAGTCCAATACATGTTAAATATGTTAAATTATATATTAAATCCAACATATATATAGATACATATATATATATATATGTATACATAATACATACATATTTATACAGTTATCTTGCTGCACAAGAAAAATTGGATCTAGAGAGGAAAAAAAAAAACCTGAGAAGGAAAACAAAAATGTGTTGCTAATTTTGTAGATATTACACTCTCAGATTACGTCTCTCTTGCCCCTGTGAATATTCATTGATCTCGGCTCTATGTACAAAGTTTTGCTTCTGTACGCCCTGGTGCTGTCCACAAGTTCAATGCACCTTCCCTCCCTCACAACATCAACACGCAGTCAGGTTTTTTAACGTGAAGATGAAGCACCTTTCCAAGGCAGTTAGCTGATAAACTAAAAATCTGAAAGTTTCTGACTCCACATTGTCTAAATAGGAAGAGGAGGAAGAAGAAGAGGAGGAGGAGGAAGAGGAGGAGGAAGAAGAGGAGGAGGAGGAAGAGGAGGAGGAAGAGAGAGAGAGAAAGAAAGAGAGAAAGAGAGAGACAGAGACAGAAAAGACAGAGAGAGAGAGAATTAGAGAAAGAGAGAGAGAGTTAGAGAGATGGAGATACAGACACAGACATAGAGAAACAGAGACAGAGACAGAGAGGGACAGAAAACAGAGAAATGGAGAGAGAGAAAGAGATTGAGAAAGAGATACAGAGAGATAGAAAGACAGAGACACAGAAAGACAGAGAGAGAGATAGAGATAGAGAGAAACAAAGAGATACAGAGGGACAGAGACAGACAGAAATTATATATTTATGTGCATTTTTTAGATTTTAATAAATTATTGATTATTTGGGATAATAGTTGTTAGTAGCACTGGATTTGAAATAAGAAGACAGGTTCAAATCCATTTACTATCTGCATGACCTCTTTGAACCTCATTTTCTTCATCTGTAAAATGAGGGGATTGAACTAGAGATGATTTCTAACTCCCTTCCACTTCTAAATCCACCATCCTATAATCCTCTGAATGGGCCAAGAATCACTAGCTGGTGGATTTTGGAGGGAGGGAAAGAGGAAAAGCAAAGAGGAGCAAGAGAAGACTTTGATAGGCAATATAAAGTGACAGGTGAGAGAGGGTAGAAGCGGAGGAGGGGCATTGGTTGTCCAACCAATAACCAGTGGTGCAGAACAGGATGGCTGATGGGCCTGTTACAAGGGAAATGGCTGTTACAAAGTGATTTACATGTGATATGGTAGCTATGGGTCCTTCAGGGCTGAAGCTCCTCTGTACCTCATTCTGTGACCTATTATGCGACTACTTTGAGAAGTTATTTTCATCCTAACTGAAGTTGTTTAAGCAATTGCTTTTTCACCTTTCTTTTTGAAGGAGAGTAAAAATTTGCCAGATTAAAAAACGGAAATGGGAAGTTGTAGTTTTATTACCTTATTATTTTTATAGTTTGATTACCTTAATGAGATTGTAGGAATGTTTGTCTGATTCCATTTTGTTTTCTGCCTCCGTTTTGTGGGCAAGCTGTTTTGAATCATTTATTTTTCTACAAGTTGTTTTTTGATAATAAAATAAGTGCTCGTGTGATATGATATAGTAAATAACATGTATGTGCTTTTAAACACTAGTAACAGAAATCACCAATGAAAAAGATATAAACAACTTTATCAGTAATTTATGTAGTAAACTATCAGTCAAATTAGAAACACCCATAGTTAAAAGTATAAAAAAAACTAACCCGAGGTTCCATCCAGTCCTTAGGGCCCGATTAGGGATGGTTTCCTCCCACTTGAGACTTGAGCAGCCTGCATTTACTAGGGAACAGTGCTGACTGACTCATTGATGGAGAATTGCTGATGATTGTTTCAGGAAATGTAAGGACTCCGGGCAGAGAATGAACCTTGTAGTGAGTCCAAAACTCAGGTAGATAGTTGGTCCTTAGAGGTGAGTATTGTATACATGTTTTGATTAATAAAGTTGAATTGCATGCATAAAGAAGCTTAAATAGCTGTTCTCTTACACTAGTCAGCTTTTGTATCTATGTCTATAATTCAAATGAAGTCACTACCTTTTTAGCACTTAGAGAGCTCATCAGAGTTAGAATAGTTTGTGTTCAAGCTTTGCTTTTGCTAACCAACTTTTTAATGCTCCACAGGCAACTTTCTACTTCTATTAAGTATACAACAGTTTTTGATTTGAAAAAAAATTGATAGACAAACTTTCATTACATGGGAGATCTCTGCATTAATAAAATCCCAGCTCTGGAAAAACATAGAAAGAAATTAAAAGGGGGATATAGGCAATAGTTTAATTAGACCATGGAGCTGAAAGTAACTTGGAAAGTACGTGTGTATGGGTATATATGTGCGTGTCACAAATATAGCTCCTTTATTTATATAATAACAAAGTAAGAATCTTTTGGAAGAAAGGGACAGATTCTTCTCTTCAGCACCAGGAGAATCTTGATTCATCATAGACTTTTGGAATTGTGAGGCTTTGTTCATTTTTTTTTTTCTGGTCAAAGAATTATCACATAATGTAAATGATCAAGCCCAGAAAAAAGAAAACAAAAACAAAAAACAAAAAAAGAATTAAAAAGGAGAGAGGGAATAGGAAGAAGAAGGACCTAGGAGATTTTGACCTTTCATCTTTAGGGTATCTCCCAATAGCTGGAAAGGACAAAGAAGCTGTCAGGAAGTAGTCTCAACAGTAAACAATGGCAAAGGCAGAGACTGAGATGTGTTTTTTCCCTTCTTAATAGCAAAAAATCACAGGGAGAAGAACTGAAGACACTGGAAAGATTAGGCAGGAATAAAAACTATGTTTTATCATTGAAGCTCACCCATAGGTTTGGAGTTGATAAAAAATAGACTTTGGGGAAGGATAATGTGGAAGAATGCCTCCTCCCTCTCCCCTTTCCTTATTTTGACTGGCTATAACTGGTATCCATTTCTAGGATTATTCCCTTATTCTACCAGGTTGTTTTTTTTTTTCTGACCCAGTTTTTCTTCTCATAAATATCTGTGGTCCACTCAGATATGTATTTCTTTATGCCCACTGATTTGTGATAGGTCAACTCTCATAGTTTTAGCCACACAAAAAGAAATTAACTAGGAAGCTTTCCAGTATCAGGTTTGATATTGACCCTTGGTCCATTGTTAAAGATATTTTCTAAATGGGATCATATTTTACAAGTCTTTTATACTGTATTTTTGTTATTTTGTTTTTTAAAAAATACTTTTGAAAAGTGGAATTGGAATAAAATAAACTTAGTGGAATCTACCTCATTCCACAAAAATTAGTACTTTTTTTTAAGGAATATAAGGAGTCAGGAACTTAGACTTCTGGCGAAGGAGCAAGTATGCCCAATTGAATCAAGACATATTCTTGCTAAATATCCTTTTCCTACTATAGCTAAGTAACTCTTTTGTGTTAACTGTTGTGATCTGAGTCTCATTTCATTCTAATTCAAACTTGTAGCCTTAGTCCATCCTGAGACAACCCCTGATTCCATCAGAAGAATCAAATAAAAAAACAGGAACCAGTTAATGCCAGGAACACACAGAAAATATTTTATTAATTTCCAGATTGAGAAACGACGAGGGTAAACATATTTTAGTACAAATCCATGACCCTCCTCAAAGAGCCCACTTTGGCATTCATGGCCCCCCAGTCTTGGAATCTTCTGTATTCTCCGGGTCTCAGCAGATATTGTCTTCCTCTGTAATTAGGCATTTCATAAAGAATCCAGCAACCCTCTAACACATTGAGAGAGTAAACCTCATGGAAACGGAGGCGATCTTGGAGGGAAGAACAGTCTTCACTGAGTTCTACCATCTGACCCCTGTAGTCTTCCCTCTCATAGATTCGGATTCTGTGGGACCCAGTCTGCTGGGCCCATCGAAAGAAAAGGTAGAAAAATAAAAAGTGAGAGTTTGTCCACATTTAATTAACAATCACAGATTAGGTTTGTTAATTTCACCCTTTCAAAAGACCATTTATTATATTTCTCTGTACAAAGTAGAATTTGTAAAATAATCATTCCATTGATAGAGTTGAAGAAATACAGAAATAGTAATTCTCCACATGATACAATCTGCCATCAGAAGAACCAAGAGTGTACTCAATTGCCTAAAAGGGTCAGAAAGCTTCTGAGGATGACATGATTACTTGATTACTATGTAGTCTTCAATCTGTTAGTCTCATGGTTGAAAGACTATTGCTGTTTTAATTTATTGGTTTACTAATATTTTTGATCCTTGGCTTAGTTTGGTAGTAAAACCAAGTAAAGGTAAGTTTAACCTACTAAGGCCATCTCCAAAATGAATGATTCAACATTGATTTGAAATTTAAATCTTAGAAAATATTTAGAATATTTGCATTTATCAAGAGAGTAGGATTCTATGGTATTCTGACAGTGTGTATCTAAGTCCCTGTCATTCCCATTCAGTACTTTATCATTTCTTATTGGGACATCTCAGACTCAAAATATAGATCTTCTTGAGTTTATATATATATATTTCCAAGAACACCAAGGTTAAAAATGCAATATATTTTAGTGTACATATTGCCTGAAGAAAAGAGGGTGGACTAGCTTAAGGAAAAACTACCTATATTTGACTTATCCCTTCCAATTTTCTATTCTGGTGACTACCTTGTTTAGTACTTTTTTTCTTTCATTTTTTTTTTCTTTTCATCTTTTAAAATTCTTGAGAATAAGTATCATGTAATATATTCTCTAACTACTATGGCATCTATTGTGTATAGAGCACATACCATGTTTTTGATCAATACTTGTTAATATATTAGCTGTTCATCACTCTCTTTATTGGCAAACCTTTATTAAATTTTAATAAAATAACTTCTTTTAAAACTTCATCTGAACTCTGCCAGATATTCTGAATATTTGCTTGTCAAATCCCCATACAGTTTTCACATGGTTCGAAAATTTCAATTTGAAGTCCACTGGCCTTTTCTTGGTATTATAGTGTTCTAGGTTTAGAAATGAAAGGGATGTTTGAATCCACTGAATCTCATTTACAAATGAAAACACTGAGTTCTGCAGAGGTAAAATGAATTGCTCAAAATTTAAATTTTGCCAATCAATGGCAAGTCTATGATTTGAACCAAATCTATAAACTCACATGAGGGATGATGCGGCAGGACCTGATGGAGTCATTGAAACCCATCCACTCCTGGTAGTCAGGATACTCTCCTCTCCTCAGGTAGTACTGGCAGCCTGAATAGTTGGGCTGCTCATAGATCATCCAGTTGCCACTGTCAACCCGCACAGAGTTGCAGCGACTGAAGTAAGACTGGAGGTTGGAGTGGTCACTGCTGCACTCATAGTAACGGCCCTGGAAGCCACGGTCTTCGTAGAAGGTAATCTGAAACAGAAGAAAAATGATCATGGGCCAGATTCCTCACAAATTACATGTGGGCCAATTCCCCAAAGACATTCTGTGGAATCTTCAAGCTTTGCTCACCTTTCCCATGTCTGTGTGATGGCTGATGCTGAGTCCCGTGCTATGGGCAACAGCAGCGACAGCCCCTATATATATAGCAGGTTTGCTGCTGCGTCGGCAAGAACAATACAAAAGAGGCCCAGCGTGACTAGTAAGGGGATTTTCACGTTCTCTTTTTCCTGTTCTGTATCATCATCCGTAGGGGTTCATTGTATGTTCTGTTCTCATTCTCTCTCGTACATTCGAGTTGTTGTCCTTGGTCAATACAGGGATTCCTATTGAGGTCTTTAAAGAATTATAATTTGGGACATTGTCTACTTAATAATAGAGGTAGAGCTTCAGCTATTTCATATAGTCTCTGCTTTTGGAAAATGGCCTTGTGTCAATCACATTATATAGGATATAACGAATGGAATATGTGCAATTAGAAGAAGAATATAAAAAGTTATATAACATGGGAAATGTGTGTTAACTAGGGGAAACTATTCAATTACTTCTATGTATTAATATTTAATAGTGAATTCCAATAAGAGAAAGTGTTAGCTTTTGTGAGGGATTTAGGTTAGCTATTAGAAAGAGATTCCTGATACAAAATTATATAAAATATTGTAAAGTACAAGGAAATCTTCAGAATTTCCTACTTTAAAAAGGTAAGAGAGGCAACTAGGTGTCCCAGAAGACAGAGCATCACCCTATGGGAACAGGAGAATCTGCATTTAAACCCATTCTCATGTGTTTGACACTTATTAGCTATGTGACTCTGGGAAAGTCATTTAACTCCAATTGTCTAGCCAAAAAAAAAAAAAAAGGAAGGAAGGAAGGAAAAAGAAAGATAAAGAAAAAAAAGACTAAAGAGTAGAACAAACACCTATGTATCTGCTTGCTATTGGATCATTTTAATAAGAATCTTATTAAGAATGAGATGGACTTTCCAATGTTCTTTCAGATTTCAACAATCCTAGGATTAAAAAGGAAGATGATTTTAAATCAATGCAGAAATGATGGGTTTTCTATTTCCCCAGAGTGAGCAATAATTTAAGCAGGCCAAATCAATAACAATATTGATTTTATTCACTTAGCTTTGCCATATTTGCCTTCATACTGGTCACCCTGCATATCTGCAATGTATTTTCTATTTATGTCAACCTCAGAGAAACCCTCTTACTTCAAAACTCAACTTTAGCATCCATCTTCTACATGAAACCTTTCTTGATTCCTTTAATTACTAATATCTTCCCTCTTAAACTACCTTGTATTTATTCTCTCTATATTTATTCTATATATGCTTATATATATAGTTATCTCTCTGGTAAAATATAAGTAAGAGCAGGGATTGTTTCAGTCTTTATATTTGTTATCTTCAATGCTTACTATTATACCTAAAATGTAATGGATGCTTAATCAATACTTGTTAACTTATTGATTGATTGAATATAGTTTCAATGTCGTTCCTTGTGCATGGAATATACTCCCTGATCATCTCAGTTTCACAGAGCTTTTTAGTATTGTTATAGAATAGATATATAAAATATATAGAATAGCAGTATATATGGGTCTGTTAGTTTTGCTTTTTTCACTATCACTTCATACAAGTCTTCCTATGTAATAATAAATAGCCAGGATTTACATAGTGTCTTAGTAATTGCTTTACCAATATTGTCTCATTTTATCCTAAGATGTAGGTGCTATTATAATCATCATTTTGTAGATTAGGAGACTGAGGCAAATAGGTTAAAAGATTTGTCCAGGGCCACACAACTAGTAAATGTCTGAAGACAGATTTAGTCTTTAATATTAAAGTCTTTGACTCTACATTCTGTGCTTTATCTACTGGGCCAATTAGCAATCTATGTTTCTTTGAATTTCTTACATTCTTTTTATATAGAGCAAAACTATTCTGTTATACTCAGACATTATAATTTGTTAACCATTCTTCAACCATTAGACCTCCATTTGGTTTCTACTTTCTTTGCTGTTGTGAAATAGTGCTACAGTGAATATTTTGTCATAAAAATACAAATCTTTAATTCTATCTTACGTGAGAGGCATATGGTGTGAATAGTGAATACAGCATATGAACACTTTGGGATGCATTTTAATCTGACACATGGAGTTTCTAAGTTGATCAAATTATAAAATCAAGACACTTTTATGTAGTGAGCCCAATAAGAAAAATATTCTTGGTTGATTATATATCTACTACAGTTCTTATGCCTGTAACCCTCAAGGACTATAAATGAACATGAAACAAAACTGGGGTTGGCCAATACCAAGAAGGGAAAGAAGCAATAATTAGAAGCTGAGTATCCAATTATATCACAGATTCATTAGGCTGGAATGAAGACTAAGGGACAGAGAACCAACCTGGAAATCAGTAGATTTGTGTTCTAGAACTGTCTGTATTATTAATAAGCTCTATGAAGTAGCTTGTGCTCTCATCACGTACAAAATGAAGAACTGAGATCAAAAGCCTAAGAAACACTTTAGTTCTAAAACATCCTTCCCAACTTGAGAGGTCATTTAATACACTGGAGACTGGGGAGGAAGAAAGGGATAGAACATTTATTAGACCCCTATCATGTGCTAAGACTTTAAAAATATTTCATTTGATCCTTATATCAACTCTGGTAGGTAGATCTTATTATTATTCTCATTTTACATTTGAAGAAACTGAGTCAAAGAGAGTAAGTGAGTTGGCCAGGATCACATACCTATTAGAAAATGGATTTGAATACAGGACTTCCTAACTTCAGGTCCAGTTACTCTGCCATTTAGTCATTTTCAGAATATAGATAAATTGGAATCCATGGAAGTTTTTCAGTGTTTTTGTACCTAGTTTTTTTTTATCATATTAATATACAAGAAACAATTCAACGAGTGTTCATAAAACACCTACTATTTGTGTCTGTCTATGACAAATAACTATGACAAAAAAATGTTTCAGTATATAATGCCCTTAGATTTTCCATAGATAGGAGATCAGTGGTTGTATATGGTAAGGAAGTATATGGTATAAATATTATAGTGGCTGAATCAATGAATCAGTAGACTCCTTGGAATGAAATTCAACAATGAATTAAAGACAAGTTTGAGGTCACGTATGGAGGGGAGGGGGAAAAGGAGAACAATGAATACTAGCTAGAAAAAAGGAGTAAGAAACAAGTGTGTCTAAGTCAGAGGCAGAGTGGGCAGAATTTCTCAGTGGATGTGTGGTGGAAATGTTCCAAGAATTTCTAAGTAGGGATTGGAAGAGGAAAGTGTTTCATGGAGCTAAGATGGTCAGCTACTAACAGGAATCAATTTACCCTGAATCTGAGGATAAATTCTGTAGAGTTGCAAAGATAAGACTTTTCTTCCTTAAGGATCATAAAAGCTAGTTGACAGGGCTCAGACTATTATTTTATTGGTGGAATTTAGGAAGTGAAATTAAGCTCCTCAGTGAGTATAGAAACAGAAAAACCAGGCAACTGAACAGAAGAATCTGATACTGAGAAATCTCTAAGCCATTCTTTTAAATTTTTTTCTCAATATTATTTTCCTAATACATGTAAAGATAGTTTTCAATATTCATTTTTCTTCCTGGAATTTAGATTTTATTTTTTGAGATAGCTTTTTATTTTCAAAATGCATGCAAAGATAGTTTTCAACATTCACCTTTACAAAACCTTGTGTTCCAAATTTTTATCCCTCCCTTCCTCCCTCTCCCATCCCCTACACAGCAAGTGATCTAATATAGGTTAAACATGTGCAATTCTTCTAAACATATTTCCACATTATCATGCTGCACAAGAAAAATCAAATTAAAAAGGGAAAAATGAGAAAGAAAAAAAGCAAGCAAACAACAACAAAAAGGGTGAAAATGCTATGTTGTGAACCACTTCAGTTCTTACACTCCTCTCTCTGGATGTATATGACTCTCTTAATTTGATTTTTCTTGTGCAGTATGATAAATATGGAAATATGTTAAGAAGGATTGCATATGTTTTACTGGTGCTGGAACTGGTCTAAATCATCTCATTGTTGAAGAGAGCCACATCCATCAGAATTGATCATCATATAATCTTGTTGCCATGTATAATGATCTCTTGATTCTTCTCATTTCACTTAGCAGCAGTTCATGTAGATCTCTCCAGGCCTCTCTGAAATTATCCTGCAGGTCGTTTCTTACTGAACAATAATATTCCACAACATTCATATATTATAACTTATTCAGCCATTCTCCAACTGATGGGCATTCATTCAGTTTCCAGTTCTTTGGAACTACAAAAAGGGCTGCCACAAACATTTTTGTGTGTGTGGGTCCTTTTCCCTTTTTATGATCTCTTAGGGATAAAGACAAAATAGAGATACTGCTGACTCAAAGGGTATGCACAGTTTGATAGCCCTTTGGGCATAGTTCCAAATTGCTCTTCAGAATGGTTAGATCAGTTCACAACTCCACCAACAATGCATTAATGTCCTAGTTTTCACACATCCCCTCCAACATTTATCATTATGTCTTCCTGTCATCTTAGCCAATTTGAGAGATGTGTAGTGGTACCTCAGAGTTGCCTTAATTTACATATCTTTAATCAATTGTGATTTAGGACATTTTTTCATATGACTAAAAATTATTTTAATTGTCTGTTCATTTCCTTTGACCAATTATTAATTAAAGAATGCTTTCCAACCTTCATTTTTGTAAGTTTTCTCCCTCTTTCCCTTACTTCCCCCCTCCCAAAGACTACAAACAATCTGATATAGATTATGTATGTGCAATCCTTTTAAACATGTTCCCATATTTATCATGTTTGTGAAAAAAAATCCAAAAGGAGAAAAAAACACAAGAAAGAAGAAGCAAACAAGCAAAAAAAGTGAAACTGTTTTGCTTTGATCCACATTCAGTCTCCACAGTCTTCTCTCTGATTACAGGTGACATTTTCCATCACAAGTCTATTGGAATTAGCTTGGATCGTTGTATTCTGAGAAGAGCTAAGTCTATCATAGTTGATCATCACACACAATCTTTCTGTTATTGTGTACCAAGTTCCTGATTCTGCTCACTTTATTCAGTATCAGTTCATGTAAGTATTTCCAGGCTTTTCTGAAATCAGTCTGTTCATCATTTCTTATAGAACAATAATATTCCATCACTGTCATATACCATGGCTTATTCAGCCATTTCCCAACAGTTGGGAATCCACCAATTTCCAGTTCCTTGACCCTACACAAAAGAGTTTAAGCCATTCTTAAGTTGAACAAAATTAGACTTTGTGTATACATTGGGTACCTGAGTCACAGTCAAGGTGGTATTTTGGAGTCAACAATAATCAGACAGTAAGGATTTATTAAATGCGTATGGTGTGCCAAGATCTAGTCTAAGCACTGGGGATACAAAGAAAAGGAAAAGCCAGTATCTGCCCTCAAGAAGTTTACATTCTAATGGGGGAAAGACAAAATACCTATGTACACACCACATATATAATAAGTATGTTTATGTGGAGAGAGAGAGAGAGAGAGAGAGAGAGAGAGAGAGAGAGAGAGAGAGAGAGAGAGAGAAGACAGAGACAGAGAGACAGAGACAGAGAAAGACAGAAACACCCAGAGACAGAGAGAGAGAGAGAGAGAGAGAGAGAGAGAGAGAGAGAGAGAGAGAGAGAGAGAGAATGAGAGAGAGAGAGAAGAAAGAGAGAGAGAAAGAGAGAGAAGACAGAGACAGAGAGACAGAGACAGAGAAAGACAGAAACACAGGGACACACACACATCTAATCAGATCTCTTATGGATCCAGCTCCAAGAAAAACTCTACATCCTCACATCATTATTTTGGGACTAATTTACCACCTCCAAATCTTCCTTTTCCTCTCTCCTCAACTAAAGGTTAAAAAAAAAAAAAGATCTGCGTTAAAAGAGCATTTTGCTCACATGACTGCAGTGACTGAAGTTTGATTTCCCATCAATCCAGAGTAAATGTAGATCCCTCTACGAGTCACTTCTAGGCTAGCTTGAGAAAGAAGGGCTGTCACTCATGCAGTCAGTCAAAAAGCATTCATCTTCATAATCCTATCAAAAAAACTTGGACTTTGCCTCTGAGATGCTGGGCTCTGATAAGTAAACTTCTGTCTTATCTCACCTGGAACTAGACCTCCATAGCACTTCCCAGTCATTTCTATCACGTTCAGTCAGAGTATTGGTCAATAAATATTTATTAAGTGCCTACTCTAAACTGTATTGGGATACAAAGAAAAACAAAAAATACAAAAAAAGCTCTCTTATGAAGAGACAATATTTAGATAACTAGGTACAAATTAGTTAAATATGGGATAAACAGAAAATAATTGACTGAGGGAAGGGACTGGAATTAAAAGGGATGAAAGGTATCCTGAAAAAAGATGTGATTTTTGCTGGGACTTGAAGGAAGAAAGGGAAAGAAAGAAAGAGAGAGAGATGAGAAAGGAGAATATTTACAAGCAGCAAAAATGCTCACTTTTGTTGAATGGATACTTAGAAAGTAAATGATAAAAGGATTCAGCACAGAAAGGGACAGGAGAAATGATAGCATAAGAGGCAACTTGAGATTAAGCCATACCGATGAATTAATTTGTCTTCACATATGTTCATTGCTAGTAAAATCAGTGCTCTGGAGAAAAAACTGGCTAACCACTCCAATATTTTTGCCAAGAAAACCTCATTTGGGGTCATAAAAAGTCAGACAGGACTGAAAATGTATTGAACAACAAATCAACACTCAAATTCCCATTTGTTCTAGTGAGATTTGTTTCAGCTTCAAGATGGAGCAGGTAAAATAAGTTAGGAGGGTCTTGTTTTCTTGAAAGAGACTGACAAGCTTGATAGCCATTGATCATTTCTTTTCTCTTTCTTTATATAAGAATATTAACCAGTTTATACAGATAAAAATCTGTCTGGTTTTTAAAGATCTTTCAAATACAATTGAATGAACCTTCCTGCTATGCTTTTCCATTGTATAAAAATTCACAGCAAGTTGGTTGTGACACATAAGGAAATATGTCCTAACTTACAATCCAAATTATTCTTGGTTGCAACTTAAGCATACTTGCTGTTCTGTAGGCTTCAGGGAAAATGGGTAATTGCCAGCTGTCATCTTTTGTCCACATTCTTTACACATTAAAATAATGTTGCTAAGTCAACCAGAAATTTTTGCCCTGTGAGTGAAATAGTATCATTTCCGCTAAGCTCTTTTAATAATTTTTATATCTTTAAATATTTTTTTTACGATTCTTCTATTGATGTTTTCTCTCATACTACATTGAAAACAATAAAAGTTTCAAAGTTTATGTCTATAACATTTTGCTGAAAGTCTGATTGATTTGGGCTTTTGGTCTTTGGGTAGCTAATTTCTTCAAATAGAAGAAAGATCTAAAAATAGAGAATAAGATGAGCATAGAATCTCTTGCTCCTTCATGAAAAAAGTCTTAGCTCTCTTCATAGAGACTCAAGGTGATTATATGACAAAACTCAGTAATGGTAAAATGCTATTGCAGTCAGTCAGTCAACCAGCATTTATTTATTTATTTATTTTAATTTAGCTTTTTATTTTTTTATTTATTTTTACAAGATATATGCATGGGTAATTTTTCAGCATTGACAATTGCAAAACCTTTTTTCTAATTTTTCCCCTCCTTTCCCCCATTCCCTTCCCCAGATAGCAGGTTGACCAATCCATGTTAAATATGTTAAATCAACCAGCATTTATTAAGGGCCTACTATGTACCAGGTATTATTATAAGCTCTGGGGACACAAAGAAAAGACAACAGTACCTGTCCTCAATGAATTAATAGCTTTACAATGAAGATAAATGCTACCTGCACCATAAACTACATCTTTGGAGGTTTAACTCCACCATCTCTCCAGATTCTCTCCTGGGGTCTTGCTATCCTGATTGGTGAGCTTATCTGGCTCACTATTTTTTTTTTTGATAGATATATTTTTCTTTTTTATTTAAATTATAGCTTTTTATTTTCCAAAATATATACAAAGATAGTTTTCATCATTTACCCTTGCAAAACTTCATTTTCCAAATTTGTCTCCCTCCCTTCCCTCTACTCTCTCCCATAGACAGCAATATATATAAAACATATGCAATTCTTCTATACATATTTCCACATTTATCATACTACACAACAAAAATCAGATCAAAAAAGAAAAAATTAGGAAGAAAAACAAGCAAACAACAACAAAAAAGGTGAAAATACAATGTTGTCATTCATATTCATTCCCCATAATCTCTCTCTGGATGCAGATGACTCTCTCCATCACAAGGCTGCTAGAATTGGCCTGAGTCACCTCATTATAGAAAAGAGCCACATCCATCACAGTTGATAATTACATAAATCTTGTTGCTATATACAATGATCTCCTGGTTCTGCTCATTTCACTTAGCATCAGTTCCTGCAAGTCTCTCCAGGCCTCTCTGAAATCATCCTGCTGATCATTTCTTATAGAACAATAATATTCTATTACACTCAAATACCATAACTTATTCAGGCATTCCCCAAATGATGGGCATCCACCCAGTTTCCAGTTCTTTGTCTGGATACTATTTCAAACTAGCCCTAGTAATACTTTACTGTACTCTCTACTCTTGAGCCATCTCACCAGCCAACTTGATGCCTGCTATGTACTTTCAGCTAGTTAGCTGGGTGATTTAATAGATAGATAATGTGTCTCAGTTTCCTCATCAGTGAATTGAAAGGGTTGGACTCAATGACTCCTAAGGTCTTTTCCAGCTCTAAATCTATAATCCTGTGATCTGCTTTAGCAAAGACAAATATATTTTCTTTTCCCTAATAATGGGATAATTTTTAAATGGGGGAGGGGAGAAATAGGATGGCTAGAGGGTATCTGAAGATTATTTAGGGAAATATATTAAAACATTTTTATTCTCAAAATATGAAATGAAGAAAAAGACAGAATAGAGGAAATTGGCAAAATAAATATTGTGGTAACAATATTATTTTTTACAAGCTTTTTGTTAGGAAGAACTAAGAATTTTAATTTCACAGTACTTAATAAATGTAATGTTTCAATATTTTCAATCATGCCTTAAAGCTAAAAGGTAACTTAGAGTTATTTAGTCCAACGCCCTCATTTTAAAAATTTATAGAAATAACTTTTAGCAATTTTTTGTCTTGCACCATAGCTATTTGTGGATGTCATTCCCTCCTCCAAACTGAATTTTCCCTGAAAAAATAAAGAAAAATTATTAAGTAAAACCAATTGGTAAAGTGACCACTGGCATTGTATGCAATATCTTGCCTTTGTAATATCCCACATAACTGCCTAGAAAAGACTGCTTCTTGAAGAAGGCACCCAAGTGTTCTAAAACGATATTTTGTGCATTTATTTAGCTTGTATTTCTGAGTAATTGTGATGAAATGTTTTTTTCAATAATGTCAACTGACCCCTGATGAAAAATATTCACCTTTATCCCTGACATATCCCTAAAGTTTCAATAAAGCCTTCCTTTGATCTCCACCAATTCTGACCTCAAAATACCTCACAAATGCTATGAATTCTTTTTAAATAAAACATTCATATTAGTTTTTTCTTCTTAGAATATAAGCTCTTTCACAAATAGAGATTTCTTAATTTTTCATACCTATATCTCTAGTATTTAGCACAGTATGTAACTATATCATAATAAACACAAGTTGATTTATTCTTCTTTCCAGAATCTTACTTGTGAACAAGAAAAATTACTTTTTCAAACAAAGCACTAAGGAATAGAGAAAGATTCCTTCCATATGTCTTCAATTTTAGGTCTTACCTTTCAACCTTCCATATTAAGGTATTTCTATATTTGTGATATGTCAGTATATCATAAAGGGGACTCTAGCTTTTTATTAACTTTTCTCATTATGTTGCCATCAAGTGAGAGACATTATGGTAGATTAGATAGAGGCCTGAACTTGGAGTCAAAAAGACTGGGTTTCAAAAACTGCCTCTGATGTGTTCACAATTCAATTCAACAAGCATTTATTAAAAGCCTACTGTGTGCTGGGTAGGTGCACAAGGCAAAAATAATAGCAAACCTTGACTTCAAGAAGTTTATAATTAATTTTGAAATTTCCATTAATTTACTAATTGCCCATGCATGAGAGAATAATTGAACTTTTCTATACTTCCAGTAAGTCTTAAATATATCCCCCATAAGAAGCTTTTCTGAATCTTTTTGGTTGTTAAAGCTTACTTGTCACTTTCTCCATTTATCATGTTTATATTTACCTGTTTACTAAGTGTCTTTTATGAAGTCCTTAATTACAAGGATTCTATTTCATTTTTTAAAAAATGCTTAGCCAAGTGTCTCAAATTCCACAAATGCTTATTAAATTGTGTTAGATCTTTGGCAATTTACTAAATTAGAGATGAGTTACAATCTGCAATGTTAGAAGGAGGTCTCCATATCTAGAAAATATCAGATTTTTGATATAGTTTATATTATACTATGTTTCAAAGTGAGAGGTACCATGGTGGAGAGGGTAGATAGCCAGTCTCAAAGCCAGGACAAGCTGAGTTCAAGTCCTGTCTCTGACATATATGTTTTCTACATGATTCTGGGCAAGTTATTTAAAGTCTCAGTTTTCTTGTCAATTATCCAAGACAAGAAATTGCATCTAGGTGCTAAAGTGGAAAGAATGCTGGTCTGAATCAGGAGGATTCATCTTTCTGAATAAAAATCTGGCTTCATACATTCTATGTCACACTATAGCTGTGTGACCCTGGAGTAGTCACTTAATCCTGTTTGCTCATATGTAAAATTATCTGGAGAAGGAAATGGAAAATTACTAAAGTATCTTTGCCAGGATAAACTTCAAATGGGGTCATGAAGAATCAACATGACTTGAATTGGCTCAACAATAGCAACATAAATTGTAGAAAAGAGCTGATCTACATTGATTGATTTCCCCTTTGGGTATTCCTCACATATATGAAATCATAAATTCAAATCCTATTCTCAATAATTGCAAATACAACACTAGACTTGAAGTCAAGAAGACCTGAGTTCAAATTCTCCTTGGACACCTCCTAGCTATGTGACTATGCAAATCTCTTAATCTCTATTTGACCCAGTTTGATCTTCTGTGAAATGGGAATAAAAATAGCACCAACCTCAAAGGACTCCTGTTAGGATAAAATGTTTGTAAAGCAATTTGTAAATTCTAAAGTGCTAGCCATTATTTTTATTATTATTCATGTTATTATTTCAAATAAAATAATCTCTAAAAATTCTCACTACATTGAACTTCTTTTCTTGTTCTGCATCCTGTAATCAAATTTAGTAGGATTTTATTAAAATGTAGGCACCTAATATCTATCCCAAATACTTTTAACATCAAAACTAAATGTCCTAGCACATTTCAAGGTTAGCCATCTGCTTCTCATCTATCAGCATCTAATTCATTAGTATATTTCTTATCTTATAGTCAAAGTTCCTTGATTACAGCCCCCTGCTTTGGCACGAGATTTGATCTCCTTCTCTTTCTCCTTCTAAACTTTACCCAAGTTTGATGAACCCTCCAAAAGGCAAGTTACTTCCATTCACCCTATAGCTTTTTAGTGCTAAAACATTTACAACTCTATTTTTTTCATAAATAATGTAAAATAAACACCAGAGACATTATATGCCAATAATACAAACTAAATACTTTATTAGGTTCCAAAATGAGAAGATGGTCACATAGGCATATTTTAGTATAAATCTATAACCCGCCTTAAAGAGCCTGCTTTGGCATTCATGGCTCCCCAGTCCAGGTATCTCCTGTACTCTCCAGGTCTCAACAGGAACTGCCTTCCTCTGTAGTTGGGCATCTCATACAGGACCCAGCAGCCTTCTAGCACATTGAAGGAGTGGATTTCATTCAATCGGAAACGGTCATGGATACAAGAGCAGTCATCGGTGAGCTCTGACATCAGACCTTTGTATTCTTCTCTCTCATACAGCCTCATTCTATGGGAGCCAGTCTGCTTGGACAACAAAGCAGGGAGGAAACAAAACCCCAACAAATTGAGTCCTTTTTAGAATTCAGTTCATTGATAGTTTAGCATATTAATATATATTAATGGATGAACAGATAAAAGTTAAAATAGAAATTCCAAAATCAGTCTGTGTTTTTCTGATAATCCTTCTTTCTTTTTTTGGCCTGGCAATTGGGGATAAATGACTTGCTCAGTGTCATTCTCACAGCTAGCAAGTGTTAAGTGTCTGAGGTCAGATTTCAATTCAAATTCTCCTGATTCAAAAGTGAATGCTCTATCCACTACATTTAGCTGCTCTTTTAATATTCCTAAATCATTAAATATTTCTTCTTATGATTTTCTTCTATTTGTTGTATGAGATAAAGAAGCTTGATAGGGATCACATTATAACACAGAAGCAGATAAGAATATAACCTTCTTGAAATTGTGATTGAACGTTATAATTTTTAACTTCAGCCAATTGACACAGTAGATAAAGCACTGAGCCTGAAGTTAGGAAGACCTGAATTCAAATTTAACCTCAGACACTAGCTGTAAGATGCTGGACAAATCACTTAACCCATCTTTGCCTCAGTTTATTCAGCTGTAAAATGGAAATAATAATAGCACCTATATCTTGAATTGCTGCAAAGATCAAATGAGATAACATTTCTATCTGGTACTTAATAGGCTACTATATAGATATTTGTTCCCTCCCCCTTACTTCCAAAATGATCTATAGAGTAATTTGTCTACTTTTTACTTTCTCAATTCTTTTACTTCTTTATTTTCTTAATTTCTCACACTTATTCTATATGTTATTAGATAATTTTTTTTTTTTTGCTTTTCATTTCTGAAAAACTTCTAAAAAACTTTTGAAATTATTTTTGGACTACAGAATAATGCTAGCAGATATAACAAAAGCAACTGATTATTTTCTATAGTCATTAACTCCTCCCTAGAATGAACTTCTCAGTATCTTCTTGGGCATTTTTGCTATATTTATCAATTAGGGGACCAAAATTCAAAACTCACTAGACATTTATCATCTTTAAAAAAAACTTTCAAGCCCCACAATTTTTAGCTCATGGAGAATATATCATAAATACAACTGGAGGCAGAACTCACTTGAGGTATCAGACAACAGGACCGAATCATATCACTAAAGCCCATCCATTGCTGGTAATCAGGATATTCTCCCCTTCTCAGATAATATTGATGTCCTGAGTAATTAGGATGCTCATAAATCATCCAGCAGCCACTCTCCACACGGATGGAGTTGCAGCGACTGAAGTAGGACTGCAGGTTGGGGTAGTCGCTGGTACATTCATAGCAGCGGCCCTGGAAGCCTCTGTCCTCAAAGAAAGTAATCTGCAAAGGAAGACAAATTCAGGGGTGTTGTTTCCCCCACTTTGCCCCTTCAACAGTGGCAATTTTCTCTTTGGGACCCTTCTCTTGCCCCCAACAATACTTTACTCACCTTTCCCATGTTTGGTTGGCGAATGATGCAGTGTCCTAATGACAGCGACAACGGCCGCTCCTATATATAGAGCATTTCTGCTGCTGCATTGGCAAGAACAACAAAAAAGGGGCCCAGTTTGGTGTGTAAGGGGATTTTGTGGTCTGCTTTTTTATTCTGCCTTTAGTGGAAAGGGTGCTATGTTTAGCTTTCTTTCTGGTGCATTCTAGTTCTGTTCTATACTTGCTATTAGGGGAGGAACATAATCACTGGGATAAAGACAATTCATTGTTAACTGACTTTATTTGGGTCCTTCTTTGTTCTGAATCATGCAGGTCTGCCCCATAAGACAACAAATTCTCATTTCTTATTTTTCCTTGATACTTTATCAATATATGCAATATGTCTTCTGGAAGATTTCTCAGGAAAGCAGACATAGATTGAGTGTTGGAGACCTGAATTAAAATCCTGACTTCTAGCCGTGTAACCCAGTGCAAGTCACTTAATCTGTCTCTGCCTCATTTTCCCAATCTGTAAAATGTAGATATCAAGAGCACTTATTTTCTAGGATTGCTGTGAGAATCGAATGAGATAATATTTGTAAAGCATTTTGTTCTATATACGTGCTAACAATGATTATTATTATTAGATTAGATCAAAAGAAAAACAAACTTTGTGTTAAACCTATGTGAAAACATTAAAGAGCTTCTCTGAGAAGCTCCATATACTCCAGAGCAATGGGCCCTATTCTCAGAGTTATTCTGAATACCAACTCCCAGTTCTAGTGGACAGAGTGTTGGGCTTGGAATCAGAAAACTTGTTTAAATCCGGGTCTGCCAATTATTACTATCTCTGTGATACTGGGCAAAACACCTCATCCTCTAGGTGGCATAGTATTGAGCAATAAACCTCAAGTCAGCAAGATCTGAGTTCAAATTTGACTATGGATAGTTAATAGCTATATAATTCACTGACAAGTCACTTAACTTCCCTTTGCCTCAGTTTCCTCATTATTTTTTTACCTTTATCTATTATTAATAGATACCTGTTATCTCATATGAACCTATAATATCACTGAGGTGCTGTTATTAGCCCCATTTTACAGATGAGAATGCTAAAACTGAAAGAAATTAAGTGACTTGTTTAAGGTCACACTGCTAAATGGAATTTGAAACTCAGGTATTCCTTACTCAAGGTCTTGTGCTCCTCTTTCTTTCTTTCTTTCTTTCTTTCTTTCTTTCTTTCTTTCTTTCTTTCTTTCTTTCTTTCTTTCTTTCTTTCTTTCTTTCTTTCTTTCTTTTTTTTTTTTTTTTTTTTTTTTTTTTCTGAGGCAATTAGGGTTAAGTAATTTGCCCAGGGTCACAGAGCCAGGAAGTATTAAGTCTGAGATCACATTTGAGCTCAGGGTCCTTCTGACTTCAGGGCTGGTACTCTATCCACTGTACAACCTAGCTACCCCTCTCTTACTCTTTTGATCTGAAATAAGTACTCAACCCCATGTGATATTATGGACTATTCTGATAACAGTATGTATATGCAATGTGTTATCATGTATTGTGAGACCTAACTTCATTTTTGATTGTTATGAAACCTGAAATCAACTAATCTATCAACACACATTTATACTTATTGTGCTTATTATACTAGGTACTGGAAATAAAGATAAAAAAATGAAACAAGTCTCTGCCTTAAGAAGCTTACATTCTAATTGAGGAGAAAATTACTAAGTAAATATACAATATATATGATTATGATAGGAAGAAGTTAGGGGAAATGTATATTGGGCATGGGAATAACCAATGAAAAGGCATTGGTAGATAGAAGATGGAACTTTATGTATATGGAATAGGTGAATAAGCAAGATGACTAAATTGAAGGAGAAAAGTAATACAATTAAAAAAAAAAAAGGAGAGATAAGATAGGACCAGTGAATAATATTAAACACCAAATAGGGGAGATTATATTTGATCCAGAGCTCCTGGACTTTACTGAACAATGAGTGAATGAGGTGACATGAACATATCTGTGCTTCAGGAAAATGAGTTTGATAGTTATGTGGAAGATGGATTGAAAATTTGAGGCAAGGAGGTCACTTAGGATGATTTTAGTCTAGGCCAGAAGTGATTATATCTTAAACTAGGGTGGTGACTACATGAGTGGAGAGGAGGATACTTGTAAGAATAAAATTGGGGAGATAGATTTGGGAATTGAATATTATCTATATATATATATGTATGTATGTATTTATGGGATGAATGAGAATGGGGAGTTGATATTGACAGTAAGATTTTAACTCTTGATGACTGGGGGGAATGGTAGTATTCTAGTTGGTTTGTTTGTTTTCCCTGAGGAAATTGGGGTTAAGTGACTTGCCCAGGGTCAAGTTAAGTGTCTGAGATCATATTTGAACTCAAGTCCTCCTGATATCAGGGCTGGTGTTTTATCCACTGAGCCACTTAGCTGCTCCAAAATGTATTCTCAATATAGAAATATAGGAATAGTAATAGGAAAATTAAGAAAGGGATGGGATTGGGGAGAAAGATGAGTACTATTTTAAAATAGTTTTTTATTTTATTTTTCCAATTACATACAAAGTAGTTTTCAACATTCACCTTTGTAAAACCTTGTGTTCCAAATTTTTCTCCCTTCCCAGGACAGCAAGCAATCCAATATAAGTTAAACATGTGCAATTCTTCTAAATATATTTTCATATTCATCATGTGCACAAGAAAAATCAGATCAAAAGGGAAAAAACACAAGTAAGAAAAAAACAAGTAAATAAATAAACAATAATAACCAAAAGGCAGATACACTTTCCTTTCATCTATGTTCGATCTTCACAGTTCTCTTTCTGGATGTGGATGGCACTTTCCATCACAAATCTATTAGAATTGCTTTGAATCACCTCATTGTTGAAAAGAACCAAGTCCATCATAGTGGATCATCACATAATCTTGTGGTTACAATGTTCTTTTTTTAGAATGACTGTAGGACATCTAATAGGCAGGCAATTGGTGATGTGGGACAGGAGCTTGCGAGAGAATCTAGGACTGGAAATATAGTTCTGGTAGTCATCACTATAGATATCTCCTCTCTGAGGAATGACTCATTATATCACATCTTAGATATGGAACTCAATAGCAAGGAATTGGAAATTAAATGAATGCCCATCAGTTGGGAAATGGCTGATTAAGTTAGGGCATATGAATGTAATGGAATATCCGTATTCTTTTTTTTTTTTTTTTTTCAATAATTTGATTTTTTTTTTTTTAATTTTGACTTGGTCTCTTTTTTTTTAATTATATATATATATATATATATTTTATAATATTATCCTTTGTATTCATTTTTCCAAATTACCCCCCTTCCCTCTATTCCCTCCCCCCGACGACAGGCAATACCATACATTTTACATGTGTTACAATATAGTCTAGGTACAATACATGTGTGTGAATATCATTTTCTTGTTGCACAATAAACATTAGAATCCGAAGGTACATGCAACCTGGGCAGACAGATATTAGTGCTAACAATTTACATTCACTTCCCAGTGTTTCTTCTCTGGGTGTAGCTACCTCTGTCCATCATTGATCAACTGGAAGTGAGTTGGATCTTCTTTATGTTGAAGATTTCCACTTCCATCAGCATACATCCTCATACAGTATTGTTGTTGAAGTGTACAGCGATCTTCTGGTTCTGCTCATTTCACTCAGCATCAGTTGATGTAAGTCTCTCCAGGCCTCTCTGTATGGAATATCCGTATTCTATAAGAAATGATGAGCAGACTGATTTCAGAAAAGCCTGGAAAGACTTACATGATGTGATGCTGAGTGAAAATGAGCAGAAGCAGGAGAATATTGTACACAGTAACAGTAAGATTGTGTGATGATCCACTATGATAAACTTGGCTTTTCTCAGCAATACAGTGATCCAAAACAATTCCAATAAACTTGGATTGAAAAATGCCATCTGCATCCAGAAAGAGAACAATGGAGATTGAATGTGAATTGAAGCACACTATTTTTATTTCTTTTTTCTCATGGTTTTTCCCTTTTGTTTTGATTTGTCTTTCACAATATGACTACTATGGGAATATGTTTAAAATGATTGTATGTGTAAAACCTATTGTTTGCTGTCTTGGGGAGGAGGGAGGTAAGAGAGAGAGGGAGAAAAAATATGGAACTCAAAAATCTTATAAAAATGAAGGTTGAAAATTATCTTTACATGTAACTGGAAAAATAAAACACCTTTAAATGGAAAAAAAGAGATATGAATCCCAAGGTGAGAAAAACATCTTCTGTGAATTCCTGAAAATCCAGAAGAGTGACTGAATCAGAAGCAGATATTGTAGCTTAAACTCATTAATAATAGACTACAAGCCTAGGTGACAAAAAGGAAGAGCTAAAGTTTGGGGAACCTTGCTGAAGTTCTTTGTATTCTGCCTCTTGATTACATTCTTCCCTTTCAGTTTGGATGCTTGCATTAGATGCTCAGGATTCTACCCTGCTTTGATAGAGAAACTATAGCTCTTCACTGGACCAACTTTGGCTTTGCTTGTTTGGCTGGTGATTCAGATTTTACCCTTCAATCTGCAATCTTCCTCTGGTTCTCCTGCCCCACCCTCCAGACGCCAAAGACAGCAAAAGTTGACTATGGTTAGGGAGATATGACAGTAATAAGTACACAGTGAGAACAACAGCAGGTTGGAGAGTCAGATTTTGAAGGTCTCATTTTAATTTTTTTCCATCTAGGACGAGACCTTTCAAAGGACCTTTCAGGTAAGAAAAGAGAGGGAGCAACAAAAAATGTGAGACATAATTTATTGTAATAAATTTAAGGGATACAAATTAAAGAGCTTTGTAAATTGTAAATTATTTCTTTCTCCTTCCTCTCATTACTCTCAGTCCTCCTGTTTATGTTTCCCGGTTTACTCCATAGTAAATTTTTTTGTACCTGGGAAAGTTGTGTAATTTTTTCCCCTGAGGCAATTGGGGTTAAGTGACTTGCCCAGGGTCACACAGCTAGGAAGTATTTAGTGTCTGAGGCTAGATTTGAACTCGTGTCCTCCTGACTTCAGGGCTGGTGCTCTACCTGCTATGCCACCTAATTGTCCTAGTTGTGTATTGTTTTGAGAAGCAACAGGAAAGGAGGTTAGGAAGACAAGGAACTTTTCCCCTTGAATATGAACCAGATATTAGGAAACTCAAGAAAAAAAATGAGAGCATTACAGAACAACAGGAGTGGAACTGAAACTAATTCTTTGGCTTTCTGAAGCAAAGGAAAAGCAATTTTGAGCTGCAAGTGTAGGTAATAAGAAAGACAATGGTGTCACTTTCCTGCTAAAGTTCTGACTTTTTTCAGGGTACCACCTTTTTCAAGGTTTGTTATTCACATTCCAAGAGTCTTTAGAACTTAGGATATTTTGTCTTGGCAGATTTTTTTGAAGCAAATGGGAATGTTTATTTTATTTTATATATATTTTTTTGTTTTTGTATTTTTCTCAGTAGTATTTCATTTTTCCAAACATGCATATAGATAATTTTCAACATTCATTGTTGTAAGACTGTGTTCCAAAGTTTTCTCCCTCCTTTCCTTACCTCCCCCTTCCTCAAGACAGCAAGCAATTTGATATTGATTAAACATGTACAATCCTTTTAAACATATTTCCAAATTTGTCATGTTGTGCAATAAAAATCAGACCAAATGGGGGGAAAACATGAAAAAGAAAAAAACAAAAACAAAAAAGATGAAAATATTGTACTTGGATACATGTTCAGTCTCAGTAGTTCTCTCTCTGGATGTAGAAGGCATTTTTCATTCTAAATCTATTTGAATTGACTTGAATATTTCATAGCTGAGAAGAACCAAGTCTATTATATCTTGTTACTATGTATAATGTTCTCCTTGCTCTGAGCATCAGTTTATGTAAGACTTCTAGACTTTTCTGAAATTAATCTGCTCATAATTTGTTATAGAACAATAAAATTCCATTACATTCATATACCATAATGTATTCAGCCATTTCCCAATTGACAGGCATGCACTCAATTTCCAGTTCCTTTTGACAGATTTTCTGAGGTCATTATCTTCTTCTGTGTTTGTGTCTTGAGCTTTCTTGTCACCACAGCAACTCTTCATGGTTGGATTCTTTTTTGTTTTCTAATTCTTCTGGTCTACTTAATGACTTTAGACTTTGTGTTAATTTTGGGCTCTGCCCATTTCTGAGGAAGATATCTGGACTGAACTTCAGTCACTTTCATAGCTCAGTTTGGAAGCCTCCCTCCAAAATGGGAGAACAAAGTCTGTTCACAAATTTCTTTGTCTGAACTTTGCAAATTATTGATCCAGTTTTGGGTTTGTTAGCTTATATATATATGGATTTCAGTAGAATGCTATTGGACTCAGTCACTATTATATAATTATTGGATTTTAGTCTTGGTCTTCCTGTTTTTTCCATTATATGTATATGTACTGGACTAAACATTAGAACTGAGTCATGCTCTGTCCTTGGGCTCAGAGTCCCATAACTAAGTTTCTAGAATTTGTTTTGTGCTTTGTATTCAACTAGCCACCATCCTATTCCCAACTCTCCCCAAAAAAAGTTTAGAAAAAAAAAAGATTACTAAAACATTACATCTATTCTTCTCTGCCTTGAGCTGGTGACCCAGAACTGTGTGAAGGAGTTTCCAGATAGCACTTAAACATTTCTGCCCCCAGCATTGAACTAAGGCTGAACTAGGAGACCTCTAAGATCTATTTCCGCCCTGGTACTTACTGTCCTGATGCTTTATTTTGATACCTTTTCTTTTCTGTCCCTGGGCACTGGAAGGCTTTTGTTCTAACTCCTGCTAAGCTGCCATTGGACTGTGCTCCTCTAGTCAGCCTCTATCTTAATGTCTGTAGACCTCTCTGTCTGTCTTCTCAAGCTGCAATAGATTGGAAAATGACTTACTATGACTTTTTTTTGGCTTTCCTAATCAGAATTTGGTCTGATACATTATCTGGAAGAAGTATTTGAGAAAGATAGACAAAAGTGCTAACCCTCCCTCCACTGTTTTGTTCTCCCCCCCTCCTTGAGAGGTTTTAATGGAAGAAAAGAGCTCCTCTAGGAGACATTAAGAAGACAAGAAGAGACATTAGTTTTAGCAAGAAATAAGACCAGTTTTTTAGCAATGAAGAAAATGGGGATTTATGTTGAGGGATTTTGAAATGTGAAGTAAGAGAAAAGAGAGAATTTGTGATAGATGACCTCCATTTTTTCCAGTAAAGTAGCAGCTAATGTCCTTGAATGAGAAAGGAAAATGATGTGGTGTAGAAGTTAGAGGAAAAGGGATTGGATTAGCTGTTGTGGAGATTACAATAGAGAATCAATCAAGAAAGAAAGAATAAACAGATTATTATGTAGCAGTGGGGGGTTCAACTACAATTAGACAAAATTAATTTGTAGTGAGGCAGTCAGCATAACTACATGATTTTATTTTGTTCTGAATTTAAGAAATAAAAATGCCTTTCTATAACTTAAAAAAATGGGAAAAAATGATAATTGTATATGAAGCTGCAACTCGATTATGTACAATTTGCTATTCCTTTTAAATATATAATAAAGTTATCATGTAACAATTCTATACATAATTCCTTTTAAATATATAATAAAGTTATCATGTAACAATTCTATACATAGTTCTACGTAGCAATTTTTCTCTGGATGGAGATAGTATCTTCCTTCATAGGTTTTTGTAGTTAATTTGTTTTTTTCTAATGGTCAAAATGATTTAGTCACTCAAAGTTGTTCTTAAAACCATTGTTGTGATTGCATACAACCTTCTCTTGGTTCTGCTCCTTTCAGTCTTAATTATTTTATGCTAGTCTATCCATGTTTTTTCTAATATCATCAAATTCATCATTTCTTATAACACAATAGTATTTCAACACAATCATATCCCACAACTCATTCAGGTATTCCCCACCTGATAGGCATCCTTGCAATTTCCAGTTCTTTGCCATAATAAAGAAAACTGCTTTAAATATTTTAGAGCATATGTGTTCTTTTCCTTTTCTGTGATCATCTTGGGAAATGGACCTACTATTGGTATTTCTGGGTCAAAAGATATGGGCAGTTTATTAACTCTTTGAACATAATTCCTGATTGCTCTCCAAAATGGTTGGAACAGTTTATAGTTCTATTAAGTGAATTAATGTCACAATTTCTTCCACATCCCCTCCAACATTTGTCACTTTCCCCTTCAATCATTTTAGCCAATCTGGTAGATGTTAAGTGATATTTTCAGATTGTTTTAATTTGCTTTCCTCTAATCAATATTGTTTTAGAACATAAAGAACTTTAAAAACAGAAAAATAATATGGCTTTAGTAACTAAACTTACACTAAACATTTCTTTAATCAAATATGTTTTTGTTATTATGACAGTGCTGGGAGCATTATCTCCTATTCCATTCATTCTACTCAAACACTTATTCCTATCATATGTGCATATTTTTAATGCTTAGCCAAATGTTATTCTTACAAATGAATAATTAATAAGATTGGAAAAAAGACAGGAATCATTTAGTGCTGGAAACACAAACTAAATATTTTATTAGATTTTAAAATGAAAAAAACTGAGAGTAACCATATCTCAGTAAAAATCCATGACCCGTCTAAAAGAACCAACTTTAGCATTCATGGCTCCCCAGTCCAAATATCTCCTGTACTCCCCAGGTCTCAGAAGGTACTGTCTTCCTCTGTAGCTGGGCATCTCATACATGATCCAGGAGCCATCTAACACATTGAGAGAGCGTATTTCATTCATATGGAAGCGGTCTTGAATAGACTGACAATCATCCATGAGTTCTATCATTTGTCCTTTGAAGTCATCTCTATCATAGAATCTCAACCTATAGGAGCCAGAGTGCTGTAATAATAGAAACAAGAAATAAATAATGAAACAGAAAGTAATCAAAAATTTCCTACTTAAAATCTTCTGGATTCCAATTTTATTAACAAGACAAACATTGTCTCCCCCACTTGCTGAATCTAGTCAGGAAGACCTGAGTTCAAATTTGGCCTCAGACATTAGCTGTGTGACTTTGGGTAAGTCATTTAACCCTGATTATTTCAGTTTCCTCATCTGTAAAATGACCTGGAGAAGGAAATGGTAAATCACTCCAGTATCTTTGCCAAGAAAACCACAATGATGTCACAAAGAGTAAGACAAGACTGAAAAAAAGACTGAACAACAACAATCTTCTAGTCGCATAATGATCCTTAAGCATGGCTAGGAATAGAGTCCAGTAGTCCCATGCATCCCTTATCAATTTGTCTTTTATGAAATAGCTTTCTTAAAGTAAGATTTACCACATCATTTTTATCCTTAGTATTAGAGGAAATTGCTATAAATGAATTACCATAAGTAAAGTGCTTTGCAAATCTTAAAGTGCTACATAAATATTAGATGAGGAAAGTGTGAACTGGAAAGCTAAGCATGATATATTTTCATTTTAAGATGAATCATCTTTAAACTATTTTCCCTAAGTCCAATTTTTATAAATTTTTCCAATCCTGGGATTCTTAAACCTTTATAGTCACATATATTCTCTTTTCTCTCCAGCCTTGTTCAGACCCAAACCACCTTGAACACAGGCTGTTCTATTGATTCCATTTCTAGAATTCTATGATTTCAACTGGAAAAAGCCTTAGAGATCTTTTCATTCAATATGTTCAATTTACAGATGAGAAATTGAGGCCAAGAGAGAGAAAATAATTTGTACAAGGTCACATTGATAGTAAATGAAAGAGTTACAATTTGAATTTAGCTCCTCTGATTCCAAATCCATCTACTACACCAAATGTGCTCTCTCTGTACAAGCTTATCATCTCCTTCTTATCCCACCCTCAGTAGCAAGAGATATTCTTTAAGCATTATTTTTATTATAATACATTATCTTTCCAGCAAAATATTCAATGACTCCCAGATACTTTCCCCAGAATCACAGAATATATCAAACGACTTTCTGACCATCTCCTCAATGTGCTACTGTACCAGCTTACCTCCTCTTCCTCCCCATTTTTTTCCTTCATTCTCTCACCACTAAGTATTAGTGGTATTAAGTATTAAATCTTCTGGAATGACTGATTGAATAGTGGGAAAACACAAAATACCTGAATACAATCAGAATTTCTAAATTAAATTTATGAAAATTTAATGTATTGGATTTAATTTTAACATGGACCAGAGCAGCTATTCTTTGATAAAACTTTTTAAGGCTAATTTTATAATCCTTCTGATTCCATGGTAGTTATTAACTCAAGAATCTTTGTACCTCCCTAATTTCTTTATTGCTTTTAAAATATTGACCCTGGAGTCCTATAACTAAAAGGCAACAGAACCAAAGAAAAATCAATAGATTGAGAGATTTTACCAGTCATCAGACTCCTGAGAGAAACACTTTGTTCTCTGAGGCAACCATTCACAGACTAGCTAGGTTTGATTTGAGAAAAGAATTAAGGTACTTGACTTTCCAACAAGGCTTCAAATGGGATGATGCTTACTTGAGGGATGATTCGGCAGGACCTGATGGAATCATTGAATCCCATCCACTGCTGGTAGTCTGGATACTCGCCCCTTCGTAGATAATACTGATGGCCCAAAAAATTGGGGCGCTCATAAACCATCCAGCAGCCGCTTTCTACCCGGATGGAGTTGCAACGGTTGAAGTAGGCCTGCAAGTTGGGGTAGTCGGTGCTGCATTCATAGGATCGGCCCTGAAAGCCGCGGTCCTCATAGAAGATGATCTGTAAAATGAAATATTGGGGAGGGTTGAGAAAACCATTCTCTTGTATAAATACACTGGTTCAGCGTTGCTTTCCTGTGGTCTTACCTTTCCCATTTTGGAGAGAGATTGAGTCGTTCACACAATGCTGTTTGCCGCGGTGGTGGAAGCTACTGTATATATAGCAACCCTTCCTGCTGCCTCCGCAGGAATAACACAGACGGAGCCCATTTTGGTGAGTAAGGGGATTTTCCGTGTTCTTTTCTTTTCTGTGATCGTGGTCAGGGGGAATCATTGAATGTTTCCCTTTCACTCTTTCTGGCGAGTTCGAATTGTCCTAATTCACTAACACTGTTGTTGCTTTTGAAGTGAGAGGGGTTTCCACTCAGAATAATTATATTTAGGAGAAGAGAAAGAATGAGATAGTTCTGTCCCATGACTTCCCTCTATGGAATATTCTGTACAACTAAATTTCTAACTGTGACTGAGCTAAGCAGATTATTTACCCTGGACTATGGAGTTTTTAATCATAATTTTAAAATGATCATAATATAATGTCCTGTAGGAGAGAGATTGAATAAGATCTCTGATTTGAAAAGTATGAGATTCTTTAATTCGTATAATTGCTATTATAATTACTATGACAATTATGTTTGCTATCAGAACTCATTTAGACAAATTTGCCAAGTTGATAAAAATTTATCTTTACTCTCTTTCTACCATGTTTTTTGCCCCCATCTCTCACTTCCTTCCCATTGCTTTCCACCAAGTTCCATACTATCTTTTGATGATTCAAAACCACTTTGGTATTCTGCTCATATCTTATCTCAACTAAAGAAATCTGCATTACATAACTCTTTCTCTTTCCTTCTGAATCCTTGCACCCCCTACATTAAAATTTCCAATTGAATGATGCTTTTAGCTAGATATTAAAACAAGATACTGAAAGGCAGTGTGGTGTAACGGAAAGACCACAAGGTTTATAGTCAAACGACCTAGCTTTGAGAACTAGCTCTGTTCCTTACTGTTTAAATGACTTGGACCAGTCCTCTCTGGGCCTCAGTTTCTCCATCTATAATATGATTCTGCTGGATGAGGTGATGCCTAAAGTCATATTCTGTATTAAATCAATAATTCTATGATTTAACTGTATGACCCTTGGCAAGTCACACATGAGGTTCAGTTTCTGCATTTAAAAAAGAATAAAATAAAATTTGTATTAGCTTCTTTACAGAGTTATTACAACCAGTTATATAAATGGATAATGATGACAATGATGATGAAGATGCTGATGATAATTAAAATATTTTAACAACCCTCACTATAGTGAGAGTGATTGAAAAATAAGTATAAAGAGAATAAATGCAAAATCATTAAATATAAGAAAAAGAGGGAAGGCACCAGCAGTTATGGAAATCAGAAAAGAAGTCAGGTAGAAAGTGGTTCACCAGCTTCACGTTGGAGGAAGAAATGAATTCTATTAAGTAGAATGTGCTCCAGATGTAAACAGCAGGTGTCACTGTGGACAGAAGAGTTTGTCTAAGGACTTTAATTTATTCCTAATGGAAAAAGAAGGAACAGATTGCCAGACTATTTCTATGTCTATCTCCTTCTTCAGCATAAGTTTTGGGCAGAGATTTCTCTTTGACCACTGCTTCTTTTTCATTTCATCCCTTCCCTTTCTCTGACCACCTCTAGGTGGTGATACTATTCCAGAATTAATGTGATTCAGGTTGCTGCAAACAAAAAGATTAACCCCCTATTTAAACTCAGAAGTAAATTTTGGCCCACAACCTAAATTGATTCTTTATTTTAAAGCTTATTAGATTATTAGTAAAAATTGTAGAAACACAGAACCCTCAAAGCTGTGACCCTTAGATGCCAGTAAAGATATAATCTCTCATCTATTAAATTCAGTGTATTCAAATAGTCACTGACTCCCCTGACCCTCCATCCATGCTTTCTATGCATGACATACATTAAGAAGGTAATTAAGGTTTGATCTTAACTTTTTCCTAAGCAAAAAAATTTAAAACTCTATCCAAACTACATGTAAATTATTTAAGAGAATAGAGAACACTTAAGACCATATGTAACAAAGCAGAGGAAGATAGTAAGTGAATTTGTCAACTCTCCAGTAGTGTCTTGGAGTAGGACAGTCAGTAAATTTTCAGACAATTTCTTAAGATTAGTGAAACAGGGAGCAAGTAACACTTCTGCTACTCAACTTTTAAAGTTGATTTCCATTTATAGAAACCTTCCATTTCTGTATTCTGTAATCATTCCCACATTGATCTTCATTCATTGGTTGCCCAGGCAAGTATAATCCTATTCATTCTGGTCCAAAGTACATGTGAGTGGCCATCTCTTCCTGAGTTGGTAAGAATGTACTATCTGAGAAACTGAACTACATTTCCCAGGGTGTTAATGCAGTTAAATCCTCAGAGATTCTCTCTGACTTCAGAGATTTTTTTTGCCCAAAGGCCCTATGCAACATGGGGAAGATTTAATACAAAGGTATGGAGATAGGAAATGAAGTTTCATGTGAGGAATGAAGGAAAGCCATTTGGGATGTATCAAAAAGATCTAGAAGAAAAATAATGTGTAATAATCTTGGAAAGAAATATTGGGGCCAGATTGTGAAAGGCTTTAAAAGGCAAACAGGGGAATTTATATTTTGTCTTAGAGAAAACAGAAAGAAATTTACTGAAAAAAGGTGAGTTCTGTACTTTTGAAAATTGCTTTGGCAGCAGTGTGGAAAATAGATTGCATGGGGGAAAACCTTTAAGAAAGGGAGACCAGTTTGGAAGTTACAGTTTTCCAAGCAAGAGTGGATTAGGACCTGAATTAATATGGTAACTGGGTGAGCACAGAGAAGATTGCTAGAAATCCACAATTAAAGCAGGTAAAAATAGAGAACACTAATCAAAACTAGCATTTCCTGGTCAAGTATGATTCAAGCCCAAAAATTTGTCAAGGGTCCAAAGAGGGAGTCCAAAGGAATTAGTAAAAGGTACTTTCAGTGTTATGGACATATTTTATCTCAAAGGCAACTCAGTTTATCTTAGATTTTTACAAAATCATCCAATCCTGGAGGCGATAATAGGAGCCTTTGATTCAACAGGAAAGGATATCCTCTCAAGGTTATGATCAAAGCATCTGGAAGACATTATTAGTTGACAATTAAGGACCAGGGGTTATCTTTGGGGCATCCATATCTTTGGAGGAAAAAAATAGTGAGATTTAATAGATGATTAGATATGTATGGTAAGAGAGAATGATGAATTAAGGATAATGCTGAAATTAAAAATCTGGGAGAGTGGGAGGATGTTGGTTCCTTTGACAGAAATTGAAGATGGTTAGATTTGTGGAAGAAAGAAAGTTTTCTGAGTTCTATTTTGACCTTGTTAAATTTGATATATGATGTTTTCTCCCTGTCCCATTCATTTCCTAGAGTTATTGGGAGGATCAAATGAGATATTTATTTGTAAGCACAGTGTCTGATACAATAGTAGAGTGAGGGACATAGAAGACCCTTACCCAAAATGACTACTCAGAGATCACTCAGTAGAAGGCAGAAGAGTTGTTTATTGAAAACCTCCGGAGGATGAGCCGTCCCATTGAGAGATAAGAAAGAGAAGGCTCGCAGTAGGAGGGCTAAAGAAGTAGTAAAGATACATAATTTTTATACAAGAAATTACATCACAAGTAAGAGAGCATTGAGAAGGGGAGGGGGAGGCATCTAATTGGTTGTTGCTAAGTTGAGAAATAGGTGCCCTCTCCCCTTAATTGAATGTTAGACATGGGTATCAACAGACCTTCAAAATTTAGATTACTAAGCTAACAACATTCAACTAATAGTCTAAATATTGATAACATTGAATAATGATAAATGTCATCATTTCAGGTCAAGTAAATATGATTATAGCTGGTCAAGGCTCAAGTAAATATGAACCTGCACATATTGTACAGGTCATAGAGGAAACACAGAAATAATGAAAATAAAATACAGAAAAAGAATTCACATATTCTTGTAAGTTCTTCACCTTATCGCTATTCCTCACAGTAGGCATAGATAAATGTTTGTTTCTTTTCTTCCTTTCCTAGGATATAGGCCAAGGAATGGGATCATCATATGAAGGTATATAAAGAACTTAGTGAATTTTTTTTTAAAAATGTAAGGTCCATATGAAGACCAGGGGGTTACTTAATCTCTCTGAGTCTTCTTTCACTTGGTACCTCATAGAATTGTGGGAAAAATTACTTTATTAACTTGTAGAGTTATATGAATGGCCAAGTGAGACTTGGGCACATGATTAAGCAATACAGGTGAGGTATATAATAATCAGGATTCCTCAGCATATTCCTTGTGCATGTGTTCATAACATCCAATTGTTCTGTTGTTTTTTGTTGTTTAGTTGTATCCAACTTTTCATGTTCCCATGGACAATAGGGTTCATAGGGTTTTCCCGCCAAAGATACTAGAGTGGGTGCCATTTCCTTCTCCAGTGGATTAAGGCAACAGGGGGTTAAGTGACTTGCCCAGGATCAAACAGGTAATATACGTCTAAGGCTGGATTTAAACACAGCTCTTCCTGATTCCTAGCCCAGTGCTCTACCCACGGAACCATTTAGCTGCCTCTCAATACCCAATATTTAAATATCCCATTGAGGAGTTATAACATCTAGCTCTGAAGTCAGAAAATGCTGTGTCCTTAAGGACAAACACTCTCTAAACTTTTTCCTTTTCCTAAGAATGTGCTTGTATAAATGCTAGTGCTAGTAGGACTTTCACCACCAGATGCTAGGGGATACTGATGTTCTTTTTATCAGAAAGATAGTCATAGGGTCCTATGGTTTTACATACATGCTGTCTAACTGTTTTTCTCTTTGAATTTCTGCACCAAGAGCTGAAAAAAGTAGCTCTGAAATAGATGGCAGTTAAAATTGGTGGGGAATTAGTTTCCCAACTGATAAGCATCTGCTATATTTCCAATGTTCACAAAAAAGATGCTGCCATGAATAATTTAATGAATTGTATAATTAAAAAAACATTTTAATTGAAGTGTGAATAAAAGCAAAGCATGGGAGAAGTTGAATACAGTAAAATAATTAGTGAGACATAATTTATCAGATTATCATTTATTCTTTTTTTAAAAATAGATTTAAATGATATTTTCTATTTTTTATAACATCATAGTTATCTCAAATATCTTTCCCCTGCCCTCCTCCCAGAGAGCCATACTATATGGCAAATAGTAGAGGGTAGCAATCACAGGAATCGTACTATTAAGTGGTTCTGTGGCCAGAGTTGTAAGGAACTGCAAGTATTCTTGATAGTCAGATGCTTGAAGCTCAAAGTTATGCCCATTTCCAGGAAGGATTATTTTTACTCTTAGTTAAGAAGTACAATCTAAATTAAAAATAAGTATTTTGGGTTATATACATTATCTTATTCTTATTGATAGTTCCTGTTTTTGCCTCGCTTTCATTTTTGAATGTATTGTCATTTCCTATAGGAAACCTTTCTTTATAACAAAAGTTAAAAACAAAATGAAAAAGGCAGTTCAGCAAAATAAGGCATAAACTGTGTCTAACACAGACTCATGGTTCTTTGCTTCTACAAAAAAGGGAATTCTTATTAAGCCAAGCTAGATCATTATAACTGCACAGAATTCACTTTCTTTTATTATTCTTTCTCTTTACATTGTTTTATTTTCTTTCTGTTTACATTGTTGCACCACTTATACACATTCTATTTCTGATTCTACTTTCTCCATGCTGCATTAGTTCATCTAACTTCTTGTTTCTCTGATTCTTCATATTTGTCATTATAATGTAGTAATATACCATTTATATAATTCTACAAGTTAATAAAGTGATTTCCCCCCCCCCCAATTCCATGAGGTGCAAGGTGAAAGAACTTCTGTGATCATTTCACAGATGGGAGAAAAGACTCAGAGAGGTTAACCATTTCATATGTTGTCATCTGTGCAGCCATTTCCCAATTGATAGGCATCTACTATGTTTCCAATGCTCACAAAAAAGTGCTGCTATGAATAATTTGGTGTATGTATTATTAAAGAAGCATTTTAATTAAAGTATGAATAAGATCTTTGGGAATAAGAACAAAGAATGGGAAAAGTTAAAAATAGTAAAATAATTAATGAAAAATAGTTTATCTGGTTATCATTAATTTCTTTTTAAAAAAAAATTTTAATTACATTTTCTTTCTTTTTTTATCACTATAGTTATCTCAAATATCTTTCCCCCCCCATACCATACAACAAATAATAACTTTTAGAGAGGAAAAAAAATCAGCAGAACTGATTGATACATTAAAAAAAAAACTGAAAAATGTGCAATGTGTAACATTTATGGACCTTCTATAAAGGAGTGGGTTGAGGTTATCTTCTCATATCTCCTCATTCGAATCTAGTTTAATCTTTATACTTTTGTGGTATTTATTTTTGTTTTTTGATATGATTATTTTTTCCATTTACATTGCTGTAGTAGGTGGCACAGTGGATAGCACACTGGACCTGTAATCAGAAAGAACTGAATTCAATTCTTGCCTCAGAAACTTACTAGTTGTGTGACCAGGGCAAGTCACTTAGCCTTGTTTACCTTAGTTTGTAAATCTGTAAAATGAGCTAGAGAAGAAAATGACAAACGACTCCAATATTTTTTGGCAGGAAATCCTGAAAAGGGATTCCATAAGAGTCAAAACAACAACAAAGTTCTATATATTCTTTTCTCGCTTCTGCTTGCTCTATATCATATCAATCTTCCCATGCTTCTCTGAATTAATCACACATTTCTTCCTTTCTTTCAGCAAGGCAATTGGGATTAAGTGAGTTGCCCAGCATTATTAAGTGTCATGTCTGAAATCGCATTTGAAGTCAGGATCTCTTGAATCCAAAGCTGGTGTTCTATCCACTGTGCCCACCTTGCTGCCCCCATACATGATTTCTTACAGGACAGTAATATTCCATTATATTCATATACTACAATTTGTTTAATTATTCTTCAGTTGATAGGTATCTACTTTATTTCTGATTCTTAACTATCACAAAAAGTGATGCTAGAACTAATTTGGAATATAAAGGGACTTTTTTCTTATTTCTTCCTTGAGGTATAAGCCCAATAATGGAGTTCAAGGAGTATGGACCTTTGAATCATTTTATTTGTATAATTCAAAATTTCTTTCCAAAATTGTTGTGCTGTTTCATAGCTCCACCAACAATGTATTAGTGTGTCTATCTTTCTACTCCAAAATTGATTGTTGCCATTTTGGGGGTCATTTTTGCTGATTTTCAGAGTGTAAGGTGAAACTGCAAGATTGTGTGTGTGTGTGTTACATTTTTTATTATTAGTAATTAGGAACATCATTAGTTCTAAATCTTCCTGTGTTTTTAAGTATTGCACAGTAATAACAATGATAATAGCATCTACATAGTGCTGTAAGTTTTGCAAAGCAAAGTACATGTTATCTCATTTGGTCCTGAGACAACTCTGTGAGGTAAGTGTTATTGTTATCTCATTTTTACAAATAATGAAACTGAGGCTGACAGAGGGTAAGTGACTTTTCCAGTTTCATATAGCTAGGAAATATTTGAGGGATATTTTGAACTTACATCTTCCTGACTTTAAGTTCTCTTGATTTAGCATTCTATCTTATAAAACATGACCATAGAAAAGAAAGCCATTCTTTCTGTCAGTTAATTATATTTATACTTAAAACTTGAAGGTTTAAACTTTGAGTCCACAACTCACTCAAGATCAATATATACTAATTAAATAAATTCAAATACAATGAACATTTGCTGAGGTCCTATTATATTCAAGGGACTAGGCTGGGTATCTCTGACTTCACTCTTCCCTTCCTTTCATTTCTCTAAGCAGTTGATTTTACAAATCAGTTACCCCTAAGTGAGGTCTCATCTTACACTAGTAAAATCCATGAAACCCTGCTTCTTCTGTTTAGCTACTCTTAAACCTATCAGTTTACACATGATTAGAAGTATAAAAGACATTGCCCAAGTCCTATATGATCAGAAAAGGTAATGGGGAAGCTATGTAGTGAGAATGACTTACAACAGAGAGACATCTCAAGTAGCATATTAATACCTAGCCCTGTGAGATGTTGAATAACAGGAAGGATTCTAATGCTTTGGATAAATTATCTGTGCAGGATTTATAGGAAATTTCTACCTAAGAGTTACCTAGAATGAGAAGATATAGAGAGATTGCTGTTTACATCAGTGGAGAGAGTAACTGCACAAATGAAATCACAGATTTACTGAAGGACAAGGGGATCTAAGTAATTTAGATGCCTAACAAAACTTCTGGGTTACAAAAATAAATATTCACGTAATTCCTTTAGACACTTTAAGAAAGCCTTAATCATATGAACAAAGCAAAAAAAGGTGAGCGAAGTGCCAGACATGCAAGGTAATTATTTTATTCACTCTGAAATAAATTTAGAGACATTGCATCTCAACAAAAATCCACAACTCTTTTAAATGAGCCCACTTTGGCATTCATGCTTCCCCAGTCTTGGAAGGTACGGTACTCTCCTGGTCTCAGCAGGTACTGTTTTCCCCGGTAGTTGGACATTTCATAGAGAATCCAGCAGCCCTCTAGCACGTTAAGGGAGTAGATTTCACTGCGATGGAATCGATCCTGGATGCAATGGCAATCATCGGTGAGCTCTGCTATTAGGCCTTTGTAGTTGTCTCTTTCATACAGCCTTATCCTGTGAGAACTGGTCAGCTGGTTTGATACACACAAGAGAATGGAAAAATAAATTATTAAACATCTTTCAGTTAGAACTATTTTATGCATTTCCTGGCCTTCCCAAATGGACACTGGCTTAATATACAATAAAATAGAGTCCATATTTGGACTATATATTCTATATATGCTTATATAGAATCCAGTGATCCTACAGAACAGTATTACATGTATTCAAGTTCAATGATAAAAAAAAACTCTGAAAATTAAAATATATATATATATAAAATAAAAGCATGACATAACTTAATTGGCCTATAGGCTAGGTGACTAGTTTAAAAATATCAACATTATATAGAATTATCCTCTCTATTTCTATAATCTTTTAAGCTCTCTAAGAGATGGTAAGTCACTAATCTTCTCTGTACTTCCTCATCTGCAAAATGAGAGGGTTAGACTTGGTAGACTCTAAGTTATATTTTTAGCTTTAAATTTATGACTCTATA
This sequence comes from Sminthopsis crassicaudata, assembly GCF_048593235.1. Lineage (NCBI taxonomy): Eukaryota > Metazoa > Chordata > Mammalia > Dasyuromorphia > Dasyuridae > Sminthopsis > Sminthopsis crassicaudata. The sequence goes on along the minus strand of NC_133619.1, from coordinate 75,063,435 downwards.
ACTATTTCACATTTGTCTTTGCATTACTTTGCATTATCTTTGCCTTGCACATAGCCAATACTAAATGAATGCTTTTGGAGTTGAATTAGATTCTTTCTCATATGGCTTGACTCAGAGGTTGATGTTTGTCTTTTGTTCTTGAAGAGGAACATGATATCAAGGAGGTGATGCTATGACATGCAAGTGAAATGACTTTAAATGGGAATGGACTGTGCAAGGTGATCTGCCTCACTTTCCTCGCCAGAGCCATCTGAGTCCAGTGGCAAGATATAGATCAGGATGACTGGAGATGGCTTGGATGCAATGGGAGACCTTGGCCTTTTTAAGCTAGAACTGCAACAACAGTGGCTGAGGCCACATCCAATTCAGTGATTAAAGCTAGGTAGCAATTAAGGTAAAAAAAAAATCTCCTCTTTCACATAATCCAAAAAAGAAAATAAATATATAAATAGATAGATAGATAAATAAATCTAGGAGGGGAAGACCCTCAGGTTTTATATATGTATACATTTTAAAATATGTACACATATACACATATATGTGTATATATATATATATATATATATATATATATATATATATATATACAAATATATATCTTCCACATGATTATTGGATTTTGCAATATAAATATACTACGATAGGATTATTCAAATATGGAAATTTTTTTGTCAGTTAAGCCTTTGGAAGTCCTCTAGTAAAGGCTAGAAAACCACTTATTAGGAATGAGATAGTAGGAATTATTTTCATATATAAATTGTATTATTTGGCCAATAGGTCCCTTCTAATTCTGAAATTCTGTGATTCTATGAATTGAATTCCTTCAAAAATGTATTTTTTTTTCCTCTAGGGTTCCCTATGGAATCATTTTGGTCCTTGAAGCCAGTCTGGCATAAACATGATTGATAAATATTTTCATATATCAGAACATGCTGACCTTGGAATTTGGTCTAAATTGTCAAATTTCTAATGATTATTTTACACTTTTGACTACTCAAGCAAATAGCCTATTACATATATTTATCTGTACCAACTGTATCTTTTTCTTTACAAATCAAGATGAGGTAGTACATACTTGAGGGATATTGCGACAAGATCTGATGGAGTCATTGAAGCCCATCCACTCTCGATAGTTAGGATACTCGCCCCTCCTCAGGTAGTACTGACAGCCTGAGTAATTGGGGTATTCATAGATCATCCAACTTCCACTGTCGACCCTCACAGAGTTGCAGCGGCTGAAGTAAGATTGAAGATTGGGGTGGTCACTGCTGCACTCATAGTAACGGCCCTGGAAATTTGGATCCTCATAGAAGATGATCTGCACCAAGAAAATGTCATTCAATAAAAAGAATCAATCAAAAAACACATTTCAATAAAGCAAGTTAACCGACCCATATTCTTCACTCACCTTTCCCATGTTTGATGCCCTGGAGATGCACAAATCAGTGAAGTAGTTGGCTGTGATGGGTCCTCCTATATATATACCCCACAGGGCTTTTGCTAGGTTTGCAATAGCAGCACAAAAGCCGCTGAATGTGGCCAGTAAGGGGATTTCTTCCCTTTTTTCCCCTCACTCTATATTATCAGTGCCATTCATTGTATGCATTGCTGCCATTCTCTCTGGTGCATTCGAGGCTTATATCATTGCAGACATAAGTGCTTTGGAGGTCATTGGAGATAGGTGGTATAGAAATGACAGGTTTAGAAAAGGGAATAGGACAAGGGAAATATTGTAGCTCTTATTGTATTACTTAAATAAAGAAATGGTGGGAATCAAAATTTTTTACTCTAAAAACTCTAAATTATTTTTTTTCTAAATTATTTTTAATGGTTAATTTTTGAGAGTTTATCAATCAAGAGGAATTTCTCCTATTTAGCCTACAAAGTAGTCAGTGCTTGATGTCCTACCAATGGAAGAAGAGAAATAAAAGAAGGAAAGAGGCCTACTATGTACCATGCATAGTTCTTAGTGCTTTACAAATATTATCTCATTTGATCCTCACCACAATCCTAAGCTATTATTATTATTTTCATTTCATAGTTGAGGAAATTAAGGCAGACAGAGGATAAGTGACTTGCCCTGGATATTACAACTAGTAAGTGTTGGAGGCAGGATTTGGATGCAGGTCTTCCTTAGTCCAGGTCCATCTCTCTAATTGCTATATCACCAAATTGCCTCTTCTGAAGGAATCTATTTCCCAGGATGCTCTCTGTGGTAGCAGCATATCTACTTGGGACCTTACTATGGAGACTAGACTAATTTTTTTTCTCTTAAAAGACAAGGAAATTATGTACCCAAGATTCAATCCAGGGGACTAAGGCTTGAGTTATTGGTGTGACTTCTTAGTTACTTAAGGATAGAAGAAAGGCCCATTAAATTTAGTGGAGGTCCTACTGTCTCATCATATTCTAATGCTTAGATGCATCTGTATGGAGAAAAGGGAGGTTGCATTTACCTGAATGAGCATTTTATTTGATTATTGATTATTGTTTATTGATTAGTTTGCTTTATCCTTTTAAAAAAAAAAAAAGCTTTTTATTTTTCAAAATACATGCAAAGTTGGTTTTCAACATACACCCTTGGAAAACCAAGTCTTCCAAAATTTTCTCTTTCCCTCCCCCTTCTCCTAGACAGCAAATAATCCAATGTAGATTAAACATATGTAATTCTTCTAAACATATTTTCACATTTATCATGCTAGTATGTTTTATCCTTAAAGAAGTCTCTTTTTATTAACTATTAAAGGCTTTAATTGTCTCATTTTTTCCTTTCAGTCTCCAACCTCAACGACCTGGCCTACAACTACCTTCTTATTCACTCTTTAATCTTCCTTAAACCTACCCAGCTTTTAAGGCCCAAGCCAAGTTCCTTCTCTTTCATGGTTTCTTCTGTTATTCCAATTCTGCATAAAATGATTATGGTGCTAATAGTCTATATGGCATCATTTAGTGCTTAATTATCAATTGTAGTGTATTGTATTGTTTGTTATCCTTTCATATGTGTTTTTCTTCTGTCATCAAATGAATTTTAAGCTACTTGAAGGCATGGATTACATCAGACTTACTTTATATTTTCCCACTCTACCTGACAAAGAGCTGAATATATAACAATTTCTCAATAAGAATTATTGGCTAATTAAATAGAAACTTGGATAATAGCAAAGAGATAAAAGAGGGAAAGAGTGCATGGAAAAATAAAATGAAATCCAGGGTGTGAAAGAAGAGTGAAATTTGATCTTAAAGACAACTATCTTATCTAATCTAATTCTGATTTTTCAGTTGAGAAACTGGATTCAGTGGGGAGGAATGACTTGCTCAAGTTCATAAAGTAAAAAGTAATAGAACCATGATCCAGTTCCATCCACTAAAATTGCAAATTCAGTTGTTCTTGTCATTGGATTATTCCCATTAGAGATTATTTTGGAAGATTAATTAAAAAAAAAAAAAAGGCTAAGTAAAGTAGTGTATAGGGAGCTACAATCAAGGAAAGTGGGCTCAATTCTATCTCTGACAAATAAATGTTATGTGACTCTGGGCAAGAAATTTAATCTCCATGTACCAAACAACTCCCTAGAAATTCCACCAACATCTCAATAGGATTTAAAATTGTGTGTGTGTGTGTGTGTGTGTGTGTGTGTGTGTGTGTGTGTGTGTGTATGTGTGGTCTTCAATTAGAGGTATTTTCATATCTAGACCCTTAAGTAATTATTATGGATATCTGCTTTTTTGGTACAGGCAAGTATACATTTTATGATTTCTGTTTTGTCATCAGTTTTTCATAAAACTTTATTCTATAATATTGTAAATGGTGTGAATACAAATAAGAAATCTACCTGCGTATAAAGAGAATACAATGAAAAAGTTGTCTTTTCCTGGTTTCCTAGGTGGGGGCAGTAAACTAAATAAAAATTCTGTTAAGAGTGACTGGGTCCCTCACGTCACAGGTGAATCAATGAAAAAAGGAATACTACTGCAGAATTTCCAGTCAAGTTTTGTTTAAGAGGAAGATTTCTTTAACTTAAGAATGCTTAAAACACACTACCACAAACTGTTCCTCTACACTGTTCCAAAGTCCTAGTATTGTCCTCATTGTCAGCAAATCTCTCAAATGTTGGGCTGGTCTTGTGATTTTCAGCATCTTTGGTTAATCGTTTACAATAGTCCTGCTGAAGCAGCAGGAACCCATGATAGTTTGGAGAGCAGTGTGTAGGATTGAACTCTGGTAACTCCTACAATCTATATTCATGCTTTACTTATACCATTTTGACTTGTTCTCAGAGCCTCCTTGTTTTATGTGTGGATCTTATCTAACTAGAATGAAGACCACTTCTGTCTTATTCTATTTTGTATTTTCTGCCCTTATTCATAATAACTCTTCACTAAATTTTTTGATCAATCATTTCAGTCTTTTCTGCCTCCTTCAGGGTTTTCTTGGCAAAGATGCTGGAGTAGTTTGCCATTTCCTTTTCCAACTCATTTTACAGAAGAGGAAACTGAGACAAATAGGGTTAAGTGTCCTAGGCCACATTTGCACTCAGGAAAATAAGTCTTCCCACTCCAGGCCCAGCAATCTATCCACTGTGCCAGCTAACTGCCATCCAATAAATACTAGATGATTGATTGCAGGCTAGTATACAACTATAGTTTCATTCATGTGGTTGTTAGACTGAGTGTTTTGGTTAACAATTAAAGTAATTTCTGGTTCTTAATTCATCTACTCATGATAGATTTTCCAAGGCAAAATCATCAGTATTTACTAGTTATATTAACAGCCAATATTTAGCCTTGAGTCAGAAACATTTTCCATAAGATAATTATTACAGAATCTAGATTTAGAACTGGAAATGACCTTTGACATTTTCCAGATGGAACTATTATCCAGAGAGATGAACTGATATAGGTAGTAAATAGTAGAGCTGGGATTTAAATCCAGGTCTTTGACTACACATTCAGCATTCTTTGTACATTGATCTCTAATACAGTTTTCTTGTTACACCTTTAAACATTACTATATGTAATTAAAAGGATAAAATTGGATAGGATAAAAAAAAGGACAAAATTTTTCTTTACCTTATGTCATGTCCAGCTTGATAAAATAAAATACAACTTCCCCCCTTCTTAGTTTTAAATAATATTTTATTATTTGTTAAGAGTGTGTAGAAATATATGTAAAAAGGTTAAATTAACTAAAATTATTTATTTTATTTTTAGTGGAAAAAATTTATTCTCTCTCCTTCCCACCTTTCCTTCATAAGAGTAAAAAATTTTAAAACACTTGTAAAATCTAAGCAAAACAAATTCCCATGTTGGCCCTGCCCAAAAGATGTATGTGTCTAAGGACTGAGTCAATATGGCAGAATAGCAGGGAAGAAGTGGAACCACATTCTCCACTACAACTCTTCTATAAAGAGCTAGCAAATGCACTAGATGTACAAAGTACTGACTGAGAAATCCAAGAAAACTCAGAAGCAGTCATTTTTCTGGTTCAGGTAAGCATAGGGAGACAGAATACAGTAGGCTGGGACAATAACCATGTCTAGCAAGGCACATATCACAAAGTATATTCCAAAGTAGGAACCAAAAAAGAACCAAGGCTATGAGCCAGGGCAAGAAGAAGTTCCACATGAATCAGCTCAACTTTGTGCAAGCTACAGGAAGAGATGTCAACTGGTAGTTCAATCACTCATTACCCAGTTCCAGAAACATGGACTGAGGGGGAAACTTATACTTTGGCTGGTGTTTTAGGATGAGGAGTGGTTTGGAGATCTATACTGAGGAGGATAAAGTTCACGAGTAAGCAGCAGCTGTGTGGCTGAAAACCTAGAACATTATTGAAAGTCCAAGTCAGGAAGTAGATAGGAAGTATGGTCAAACAAGAAAAGAACTTGATCATACAGAGCTGATGATGGGGACACTCAAGACACAAACCTGAAGAGAATGACTTTTAAACTTCTACCAACCAAGCTTCAATGAAAAAAAATGGTGGCTTGGACACAAGTTCAACTAGAATTCTTGGAAGAGATAAAGCAAAAGTGTAAGCAAATTTAAAATATTTTTAGAATTAAATGAGAATACTATAGGGAAAAAATGAGAAATAACATCAATGGAAGATGATTGGGTAGAGAATTAATAGCTTAGAACAAGAGGAACAAAACATGACCTAAGAAATAAATTCCCTGAAGATAATAACAGAACAAATAAAAATTACTGACTTCACAAGACATCAAGAAACTTATACAATATAATTCTTCTCCTTGTCCTCTTTTAAATCTTCTAAAGGAAGCTCATCCAATGTGTGCTGTACCTTCTAATAGATTTTTTGACAATATGTGAATACAACTGAAATATGTGGGGTGCTCAAGGATTATTCAACATATGGTTGATCTGCTTTCTAGTTTATTTTTACAGTCTTCTTTTATTTCATGGTTAAGTTTATCTCATTGACATACATAGCATTTATTGTTAATTTTGTACATTTCCTTCAACTAAATTCTTTCCCCCTGTCTATAAAGAAAAGAGTAATAAGAGAGGAGTGTGTACCCTACTCAAGCCCACCATATTTTTTTCCATTGTCTTTTGGGTGACCCACGACTTTATTCATAGACTGTAGTATTCCATGACTCAAAGAGAGTAAAATGGTATTATCAAAAATAATAGCATTACTGGAAAAAAATTCATACCAAGAATTCAGGCTTTTGATTCAGGGAGAAACCTAGAGTCATTAAGAGTAGCTTACATAATAGGTATATGCTACAAAAAAAGTCATTTATAGAAGAAAGTTTCTACAGTTATATGCAAAAAAACATTGATATTCCTTTCTAAAATTTTAAGTTCCAGATTCACTCCCTCTTCTCTCTCTCTCCACAAGGAAGATGCAAGCAACTGAATATAGGTTATATATGTGTAGTGCAAAACATTTACATTATTCATGCTGTTAAAAAAAAAAACAAACTTATACCAAAAAACCCCTCAAGAAAAACAAAGAATTTTATTCTTTATTTATTATTAAAGAAAATATTTATAAGATAAATATTTATTATTAAATAAAGGGGGAAAAGCATGCTTCAATTTGTATTGGATATGTGTAGTATTTTTCATCATGAATCCCTCACAGTTGTCTTAGATCATTATATTGCTGACAACAATAATCTCATTCACAACTGATCACCTTGCTATTCCTTTGTATACAGTACATGTCACTTTATAACAATTTATGGAAGTCTTTCCTGATTTTTCTGAGAGCATCCTGCTCATGATTTCTTATAGCACAATAGTATTCCATCACAATCACATATCACAGTTTATATAGCCATTCCCAGTAGATAGGCATTCCTATAATTTCTAATTCTTTGCCTCCAAAAAAGAGCTACTATAAGTAGTTTTGGTACATTTGGTCTTTTTTCTTTTTGTTTTTTAAAATCTCTTTTGGGATACATACCTGGTAGAATTTACCAAAATATTTATAGTAATACTTTTTGTGGTAGCAAAGAACTAGAAATAAAATAGATTCCTATTGATTTGGATAACTAAACAAATTGTGTTACATGAGTATAATGGGATGTTATTATGCTCTAAGAAATAATGAATATGATGAATACAAAGAAGCATGAAAAGAAATACATTAACAGAATGAAGTAAGTAGAACCAAGAAAACAAAATATATAATATCTAAAACAACTTAAATGGAAGGAACAATATCCATAAAAATTGAAAGCGAATGTTACATAAGTACAAAGAGAAGGGATGAAAAATCCAATCCATCCAATCCAATAAACATTTATTAAGCAACTACTATTACTTGTGTTAAGGATACAAGGAACACCAAGTTAAAAGAAAATGTTACTAATTTTTTTTTTTCAGAAAAGTGTAGTGTACAATTTAACAAAATGGAATCTAACCTTTTATCATGAGGGGTCCTGGAGTAATCTAAAGCTGACTGATTATGATGTTGAATAAAGTGTATTGTGACATTTTACTAACTTGGGTTTGATGTTAAAAGTCATTGTTGTTTTTTAATGCTTCCATATTTCATGAAACTTTGGATCTCATGGGATTCTGATCACTCATTAGTATATTTTAGTTATGATTAGTTATATAGCTGTTTTTATTGTTTTAGTAAAGTATATGTTTCCTTAATATTTTCATTTGTATGACGTACAGCTGGTGTAGTGTCTAGAACCCTGGGTTTGGAGATAGGAAATTAGCATTTGAGTCATACTTTATAAAAACACTAGTTTTGTGGTCATGAGCAAGTCACAACTTCTCAGTGCCTCACTCTCCTCTTCTATAAAATGAAGATAATAATACTTCTACTGCCTACCTCCCAGGTAGCACTTTGCAAATCTTGAAGTGCTATGGGAACATAAATTATCATATTTATCTTCTCTTCTTCTATTAAAGTCTATTTTTTTCCTAAAGATGCAGACTTTATCTTCTCCTTCCTCCCCTGTCCCTTCTTTTGCTTGTGGCTTAGTACAACAGTTTGTATGTTGTGAGTGCCCAATCAACACTGTTGCCCACCATGTATAATATACAATAAAATAAGATCTATAATAAATGTCTTTCACAGCTATGTTATCTTATGGTTGCAGACCAGTGAATTTTCCATTTATCTGGACTTATGCAGTCCACAAAAGTTCTATTCTAATGGCTTGTTGTGATATTGAGAAGACCATAAAGTCTTGATGTCTATGCTAATGAATTGAGAGTTCTAGGAGACTCTTGAAGCTGGTGATGCTTCATGTATGATCCTGCAGAGCTTGTATCTGAAGATCAAGAATAACACTACCTGAATTCATTACCAAAGGAATTGCCTTCTGGGTGATAATTTTCCCCCTTGGAGATCCATGAAATAATGCCATTAACAAAAGGACAAAAGTCAAGTAGTGCCAGTAATACAATCTACACATTTATTTTTTTATATCAGTGCTAACAAGAGACAAGTTGATTTAGTACATATCTATGACTCTTCTCAGAGAGCCCACTTTGGCGTTCATGGCTCCCCAATCCAAGTATCTCCTATACTCGCCAGGTCTCAACAGGAACTGCCTTCCTCTATAGTTGGGCATCTCATACAGGACCCAGCAGCCATCCAAGACATTAAGAGAGTATATTTCATTCATATGGAAGCGATCATGGACACAAGAGCAGTCATCAGTGAGCTCCATCATTTGACCTTTGTAGTCTTCTCTCTCATACAACCTCATCCTGTGGGAGCCAGTCTGTTGAAGGGGAAAACAGTAAGAGAAGATGAGAAATAAATTGAAAAGTGTAGTCTTGATTCAGGAAGGAGGCACATGATTAGCTTGTGCCTGCCTGCACATTATCTAAATACATTATCTTTTTTGCTCTCTGAAATTTTGCTTCCCTTCACATTATAATGTTGTTTTGCCTGAAGCTAGCATTAAAGATGGCAGTGGAGAGAATACAGGGCCTGGAATCAGGAAAACCTGACTTCAAATCCGGCCTTAGATTAGTAGCTGTGTGATCCTGGGCAAATCACTAAATTCTGGTTTGCCTCAGTTTCCTCATTTGTAAAATGACCTGGAGAAGGAAATGGCAAACCTCTCCAGTATATTTGCCCCAAATGGGGTTATGAAGAGTCAGACATGACTGAACAATAGCAATCTGTCTGATTAGGAACCATGATCACTCAGAAGACCTCTGTCTTAAAAGCTTTTCTTGATATAACAAAAACAAAAACACCCCCCCCCCCCAAAAAAAAACCCCACAAAAATACAAAAACAACCCATGAAATGCCTGGGCTAAATGCTTCTCTTTTTGCAGTATTGCCTGCTGTAACTACATATGCTGAGGGTTATAACCCACAGTTCCCTTGATTCAATTTAATGTTTATTAAGTCTTTTCTATGTAACAGGCAATGCAGTGTAACAGATAGCAAGCAAGCCTCAAAGCCAGGAAGGTCATGTGATTTTGGGCTAGTCATTTAATTTCTCAGTGTTCTGGGAAACTCTCTCTTGCAGAAATGACAACCTATATTAAAAAAGGCCGTTCCTCGTGGAAACTCCCTGCATCACAAAAATCACCAGTCTTGTCACTATCTCTTACAAGGGATCTGCTAGACTTCTTACATCCTATTTTTTTTACATTAAAATTCATGGTATTTATCTTTCCTATCCAAATGAATTATTTATATTTTTCTCTAGTCAACTTTCACCTATTTATATTAGCCCATTTTCTGACTTGAATTTTAATTTATTTCTCTAGTCTGTTGATACCTTCCATATAATCAGCAAATATAATGAGCATAAGCTTATTCTCATCAAAAAAAAAATGTTTTTAAAGTAACACTAGGGTGAGGCTCAAACTCTGTGGAACTCCAAATAAAAATAGATTTTTCTCCAGGCTGACACAATCCTTAATAACTACATCTTTAAAATAAACTCTTTACAGAATAATCCACTAAAGTCCAGACCTCTTGCATTTCTGCTACTTCATCTGAAACCCTGGTTTTATTTCTCTATCACAAATGGAAATTAGATGAATCTAGCATAACTTTTTCACCAAACCATAATGAACTTCACCTGTCACTCAGATGCCTTCTAGAGGCCTCTAAGTTTAACACTAAATTTTGTCATTGCGTGAGCTTCTAATGTTTTCTAGCCACTTATCTTTTCTGAACTCTGTCTCTTCATCAGCAAAATGAGGAGGCCTCTGAGATGTCCAGCTCTAGCTTGATATGAAGCTCATATTGGGTACTAAAAGGCTCTGCTAGCAGCACCCAAACTTCCACAGACATTCTGAGCTACAGAGACTTTGAGCAGAGACCCGAGAAGCTATCAAGATCAGCATCAAGGTCAGGAAGGTTGAATACCAGATGACTTCCTTTTTTATCATAGTAGTAACATGAAACTAAGACATGATGGAGTATATAATGCAGTTATGGAGGAAGCACCCACACCACTGAAACCATAATCTTTTGAGCATTTGAAATAAGAAGTATCATAATAGAATATTTATATATTTAGCTTAAAAATATCAGTATTTACTTAGTTATCATAGTTTTCTTTTTCAAATACTCAAGGACCTCAAGCAATTCATTTAATCTCTACGAGACTCAGTTTTCCTCTTTTTCAAATGAGGAGGGGACAGGTTCAATGCTCTCCAAAGCTTGTCAGCACTAAATCAATAATCCCAAATATTCTCACTACAGTTATAATCCCCTATAACTCCTTATTTTTCTCTAAATTTGAATAAAGAGATATCAAAATATGAACCCTTGACTAATGATATTAACCCAACATAAAATGAAACTCACATAAGGGATTGCTCGGCAGGACCTAATAGAGTCATTGAAGCCCATCCATTCCTGGTAGTCTGGATACTCTCCTCTTCTCAGGTAGTACTGGTGCCCAGAATAATTGGAGCGCTCATAAATCATCCAGCAGCCACTGTCCACCCGGATGGAGTTGCAGCGGCTGAAGTAAGACTGCAGGTTAGCATGGTCACTGCTACATTCATAGCAGCGGCCCTGGAAACCCCGGTCCTCAAAGAAGATGATCTACAAATGAACATCAAGGAGGTTATTGAACATTCTCTTGGGAATTGTTGTCTTCATTTAAGAACAACTTTATGACATCCTCCCGCTTTTCTCACCTTTCCCATGTTTAGCTGGCTAGGATGCAGAGCTCTGTGTAACAGTGGTGACCGCTTGTATATATAGAGCGGGTCTGTTGCTGCATCGGCAAGAACAACACAAAAGAGGCCCAGTGTGGATAGGGAGGGGATTTTCATGTTTTCTTTTTTTTTTCCTTCTAGTATCAGGGCAGGGGGTTCATTGGACAATTCCCTCTTGCTTTCTCTGGTACTTTCGAGTTGTCCTTGCTCTCCCCGTGAAAGCTATTGAAGTCAGCAGAGCCATTATGGTGTTAGGCACAATAGACCAGCTTCTCATCCTATGCAGCCATATAGAAACCCATGTTTTCATGAGTGAATTGACTTCATTTTGAGTTCTGTCCCTATAGAAACTGCTGAGGCTGAGCTATGTCTGCATTGAGGCTGAGTCAGGAGCAAAAGCACGTGAATGGACATATTCCTAAATAATTGGAGGGTTGACAGATGATAGGGAATCCCAGTGAGTTAACTCCTGAATTTGGAAAACTCCATTGTGATTCCTATGCTAAAGTTGTGTGATCTGGAGAACCCGGAAAGTGTCGCCTAAGCATATAGGAGATATGTAACATGAATTAGTAAGACCACAAAGGGAGATAAAATGCAAGGAGGAGAATGAATTGTGTAGTTTAAATTTTGAGTAGGATTTTTTGGACTTTAGGAAGGGAACTTGATATAGTAGATAGAAGAAAGGAGGAATTAGGTTCAAATTCTGCCAGGCAACTCTCTAAAATCATAAATTATAATATAACCTGCTTTGATAGAAGGAGTGGCCACCCTCCCCCACTACAACAAAATCATGAATTTGAATCTTTTATTCCCCAAACAAACTTATACTTTCAAATATCTAGAGGTTCCAAAGATGAGAGAGCATCAAGTCTAACCCCACTTACTATATACATTAAGAAACTGAGGCATTGAGAAATTATGACATAATCAGCATTAAATATAAGTATCTAAGGCAGGATATATCTTCCTGAATATATGTCTAGTAGTCCATTCTATCTATTCAATATCACCTTTAAAAAATAATTTATCATTTTATCCAATATCCTAATTGAAGTTCTAGTTTGAATTTGTCTATATAGGTAATGGAAATTCATCTATTCATTTGTTGATTTAACAAGCATTTATTAAACACCCATAATATGTTGGGCATTAGAGATATAAACCCCAAAATGAAATAAATAGTCCCTGACTTCAAGACACTGGCTCATTTTAATCAAAAACAACATGTACATAGTTAAGCTAATGAAAAAATAAATATAAAATGAGTTAGGGAGGAGGAAGGAGATTATTAGCTATAGCATTAGCTATAATATATTAGTATTACCTATGCAGACATAGTTCAGCCTCAGCAGTTTCTATAGCTATAGCTATATATCATGAGGGAAAGGGTAAGTTTAAAGTTTGCATAACAACTCTTTGGTAAGCAGCTGTGTGGCCCAGAGGATGGAACTCTGGGTAGGTATGAGGAAAATCTGAGTTCAAATTTGGCTTCAAATATGTATTAGCTGTATATATCTAAATAATGCTATTGGTACAACTTCTGTATGCTTTAATTTCTTTATCTATAAAATAAGGGCTAATAATGTCTACTTCCTAGGATTGTTGTGAGCATCAAATGAGTTAATATTTGTAAAGTGTTTTGTAAACCTTAAAATGATATATAAATGATACTTGTTATGACTATTAATATTTGATCTATTTTGACAGTTATCCTTCATAATTCAATTCTCTTCCTGCTATCCTGTCATACATAAAGCAATAGATTTTTTTTTACAAAAAGCAAGTTTTTAAAAATTGAATTATCTAAGTAGATCTGCTCTCAAATGTTCTTTTTCTAATATATCGGGCTCATCATAGGAACTTAATAAATGCTTATTGACTGGACAAACTCAGTCAGTCTCACTTCCTTTTAGATGGCATTACTTGCCAATGTAAAATATACATTGCCTTAAGACATCATTATTCATGTAAAGTCATTCTTGTTTCATAAAATAAAAATGAGGAAAAAATTCTCATTAATATATTAATTAAAATGTATTATATAGGCAACCTCTTACAATGATTAAACCTTCAGTTACAGCACTCAGTTAATTATATTCATGTTATGAATTTAACAATCCAGCAATTCAACCCTGCAAAGTACTGGGGCTATAAAGGTGAAGACCAAGTTCAGCCCTCAAGGATCTTAAAATCTAATAGAATTCTAATCTGAAATGTTTCATTGTTATAAGTTGGGCCTGACTCAGATTTATCTGGTGGTTTAGATTTGAAATAAGGAGAGACCATCTAGTGATTATGGGCCACCTAGAAATAAAAAAAAATTACTTAGCCATGGTATGGAAAGGATAATCAGGAAGGATATAGCATTGATTCATTTTAATATAGCTTTTCTGTCTCTGTTTTGGTCATAATGGAGTGTTACTCAAGCTTGAGGATGAGGATTATTCTTCCTTTTTCATGCATTGGCTTTTGCAATTACACTAATAAGAAGCTCCATGAATAGTTTAAGTTTTACTCCTTTGAATTAATTACTGTAAGTTTTTTTTTTAAATTTGCACATGAAACTACAAACCTATTGTGTATATCTTTCTTTCTTTTTAAATATAAAGTTATCAAGTAACTTTCTTTTATTCCATCCTTACCCCACCCTAGATCTACCATTAGACACACACACACACACACACATACGAAACATACCTCTATTTATCAGTTCTTTTTCTGGCTGCAGATAGTATGTACCTTCATAGGTCCTTTATAGTTAATTTGGATATTTATAATTGTCAAAACGACTTGATTCAGAAGAACTGAATGTTCTTCTTAAAATAATATTGCTGTTACTATATGCAATGTTCTATTGGTTATGCTTATTTTGTTCTTCATGATTCTGTGAAAATCTATTCATATTTTTCTAAGATCACTGAGTTCATTATTTCTTGTAACACAGAAGTATTGCATTATGATTATATACAACAACTTGTTTAGCCATTCCTTAATTAATGGACATCCCTGCAATTTCCAGTTCTTTGCCACCAAAAACAGAGCTGCTATAAATATTTTAGAACGTTTTCCTTTTTCCCTAATCATTTTGAAAAACAGATCTAGTAGTAGTATTGCTGGGTCAAAAGGTATAAGCAGTTTTATAACTCTGGGCATAATTCCAAATTACTCTCCAAAGTGGTTGGACCAGTTCACAGTTTCACTAACAGTGAATTATTTCCCAAGTTTCCCACATCCTCTCCAATATTTGTCACTTTTTCTTTCTATCATTTTATCCAATAGGTATAAAATGATATCTCAAGATAGGTATAAAAAACATAGTTATAAAATTATCTTGAGGTGATTTTAATTTGCATTTCTCTAATCAATAATGATTTATAACTTTTTTTTACAATTGCTTTGAAATAAATCGTTTTAATTTTCTCATCAGAAAACTGCCTGTTTATAATCTTTGACCATTTATAAATTAGGGAATGACTCATATTCTTATAGATTTGACAGTTATTTATATATCTGGGACATGAGACCTTTATCTGAGAAACTGTGTATAAAATTTTTCTCCAATTTTCTGCTTTCCTCCCCATCTTGGCCACATTAGTTTTATTGCACAAACCTTTTTCAACTTAATTTTTAAATTATCCACTTTACCTTTCATAATGCTCTCTATATATTGTTTATTCATAAATTATTCACCTATTTATTAGTCTAAAAAGTAGCATGTTCCATGTTCTTCATATTTTCTTATAATATTTCCCTTTATAGCTAGGTCATGTATCCATCTTGATAAATAAGATACTATAAATCTTAATAATTGCTTCAGTACTTTTTTTTAATCTATTCCCCCCCCCAATAAACACATTTTATTTTCTATTATTTCTGTCCTGTTGGGGAAGAAAAAGAAAAACAAACTCTTATAGCCAATATGTATGGTCAAGTAAAATAAATTTATGCATTGATCATTTTGGGGAAAAATGTATGTCTTCTGAATTTTACATCCATTATTTCTGTAAGGAGGTAGGTAGCTTGATTCACCATTGGTTCTTGGAAATAATGGTTGATTATTGGATAGATAAGAGTTCAGAAGTCCTTTAAAGCTGTTGTTTCAAAATCTTTTAGGAAAAATATAAAACTAGCCTAGATTATATGTTAAATATAGCTTCCACCACATATGTTCATAAATAATTATGAATGAATAATTATAGCAGAATAGGATAAGAATAGTGAAAAGTCTCAGACAAAATACTATAAGAAAATTATGGGATGGAATGATTATTTTTAGAAAGAAGGATCAGATAAGGATTCTTGGAAGACAAGAGTATGTACTTAAAGTAAAGAAAGATTTTGATAACTAGTATTTAGGGTTAAAGGAACAGAGACAGGAGAGATGAGAAGAGGAAAGATAATTAGTCTAGTATAGTTGGAAAGTATAAGTTAGAAGTCATGGAATTTGGGTCATCTAATTCGACCCCCTCATTTCATAGATGAGAAAATTGGGTCCACAGAGATTATATGAATTATAAATTAGTATTAGCTCTTTCTTCCACCATTAGAACCCATCTTCAAATTTCAAATCCAGGGGCAGCTAGGTGGTGCAGTGGATAGAGCACCAGCCCTGAGGACCCAAGTTCAAATATGGTCTCAGACACTTAACACTTCCTAGCTGTGTGACCCTGGGCAAATCACTTAACCCCAGCCTCAGAAAAAGAAAAAGAAAAGTTTCAAATCCAAGAATTTTCCCTCAGCAAATCTAAGGGGACTATGAGCATAGGAAGTCTGAATTGCTTTCAGATCTCATCATTGGTTCAGGAATGCAGCCTTCTCTCTATCTGTGAGAAAAGGGATGACATTAGAGAGTGCTGGAAAAGCATTCATCATAGGCAGCAAGATCACAAAGAAATGATTTTGCCGTTTGCCTCTCCTAAGAATACCCAGCTCCCAGGTTCAACTTGATGTATTGTTCCTTCTGCTGTTCACAGACCATATCCCAGGCTTTTGAACCACCAGCACCAACTATCTAGTGAAATAAAACACAGGACTTGTGGCTGATAGAAAATTCCAAGAGCTATCTCGTGCTGTAGGTATTTGTCTTTGCCATCAGGAAAGTTTTATCTGTTATTAATATTTTTTCTAATATGTGGCACTCATAATTGACCATGCCACTGTAGATTTAGTCTTGACCACACCAGTATGTAGTGCAATCATCATTTCTTTATTTCCAGAAATCTTGTCTCTTATAATGCAACTCAAGATCATATTAGCTTTTTTAGTTGCCATACTATTGAGTCACACTGGGTTTCTGTTTAAAATGATTGTAAAGGTATAACCTAAATCATATTGTTTGCTGTCTTAGGGAGTGGGAAGTCAAAGAAGAGAGGGAGCAAAAATTGAATCTAAATAAATGTTGAAAATTGTTTTTACATGAAATTGGAAAAATAAAATACTATTGAGTCACATTGAGTTAACAATACATTGAAATCCTAATATCTATTTTAAATGACTCGTATAGCCATATTTCCCACAATTTGTACATGTAAAGTTGATTTTTTTTCAATGCAATGCAAGATTTTATATTCGTTGCCATTAGATTTCATTTTAATAGATTTGTTTCTATGTTCCAGACTATTTTTGGTTTTGATTCTATTTTGTAGTTCATTAATCATTTGTTCTCAGCTTTGTGTCACTGACAAAAATGTTAATTATAATAGGGCCAAGCTTAGATCTCAGGGGTATTTCTCTCAAAAATCCCTTGAAAGTTTAAAAGTTAATCATTTTTGTCCATGTTCTTTAATTATTATGGAATCCATGACTTAAAATCCATTTGCACAAATCTCTTGTCTCTGGTGAAGATTTAGTATTTAATGTTCTCTTGCTGCATCAGAGACAGAATTGGTAAAAGCCTGAGAAAGAAGCAAGACCCTAGTCTAACTTTTAGATTTAAAAGGAGATGTCATTCCAGATACTCTTAAAGTAATAAGACCAACATTTTATTTAAACAGTTTTTAAACCATAGGTTTAAATTATAAGGATGGTAATAGTACCACCTATACACCTTTGGATCTATAGTTTTTTCTTAGGGCAGCATAGAAGCAAAGGAACAAAAGTACAAACAGAAGTAATTATAAGGAAATGCATTCGTGTGTACTGAGCAGTGCTGGAAAATGTACTAATTACATTTCTGTTAAGCCCACATTTGCCAGAATTTCTTAGCTGTTAATTTGTACTTTATTCCTACTTCTTCCTCTCTTGTCCTCTAAGTGTAGTTCACAGAAAAATAAGCAATGCTCCATTGTGTTCTGAGGTAGTCACACTCTGGTCAAAATGGATTCTAATAATATTTTCATCCATGACTATACAATGTCACTTTCAACAAAGTGCTAACTCCATAGATATATTTTTAATGTGCTACTGAAGTTTTTCAAGCAGCAAGAAACTGGTGGTCATTCAAGACTAACAGCTGGTGACCTGGACTCATCTCCAGTTTAATTCTTAAGGCATGGCTTTGTAGAGGGCATTAAAGAATGCAATTTATCAATAGAAAATAAAGATCCATAAAAAATAAATGATTTAAATTTTTTATAGAATTTAAATTTAAAAAAAAAAAAACTAAAAACAAAAAAAGTAAACAAAAATAAATTTAAAAATAAAAAATTTAAATCTTTTAGAAAATCCTCTTTAAAGAATATAATTAAATTTGTAGGGGTAAAAAGTTATTTTAATACTGGGGAACTACTTGATGGAAATACTCCCTTCATCAATTAAACCAGAATTAACTCTATAAATATGACATGATATATGAGTCCTAGGCAATTCACTGAGAAGCATAGAACTTCGGTAACTGACCTCTCCATCGCTTAGCAAAAATGACAAAATGAGATGTCCTTTGAAAATAAGACATTTTTATCCTTGATTCTATTATCAGTTCATGAGTCATCTTTCTCAGTTTTGCTTCATGATATTCATGTCTCATTGCAAGTCACTAAGAAAAAAAAAATTGATAATCAGCATAAAGACAAGCACAGATCCCAGGGACATCTCACTTATGGATTCTTTGCAAGTTGATTTTTTGGCCATTTGGCTAGTTTGGTACACCAGTTACATGTCTGTTCTCATTTGCTATAACTGTTCTTTTCTTAATACTAGAACTTTTTCTTTATAAAATGTTCTTGAAAAACACTCAAATATGTTGGATATGTACTTTATTATAAACAATCATTAAGTAAATATATCTACACTAAAACACACTAAAAGCAATAAAGGTTTGTTCTTTTCCTTTTGAAATTGTAACTTTTACTTAGGAAAATCAATTATCTTAACATGCAGAGGTTAGCATTTGAAGAACATTCCAAGGAGTTGAAATGTACTGAGACACCAAGCAAAGGGGAAAAGTACAGCCAGAAAGTAATTACAAGGAAAGCTATTCAATTGTACTTCACAGCACCAGAATATCTGCATAGAGCAGACTAGATCTATGCCTTGCCAATAGTTCTTGGGAAAACACTCAGCAGGGCCAGATCCACACCTATTTGAATAACCTGAGTCAGAAGAAGAACAGTTTTCTAAAAAACAACAAAACAGCAGAAAATACAAGAGTACAGCACAGAGGCAGGGCCAGTGTTACTTGGAGCTGGTATTTATGCGAAGAGGTGAGCACAAGGTTTTGTCTTCTCAGATGGTGCTTTTTGATTGTGTCTTGGGTTGCATTGATTCCAAGTTTCAACTTCCTTAGAGACCTGCAGAACATAAGGAACTTGTCTAGTGTAAAAGTACCAATTTGAGTGGTCAAGATGATTGTTTTAAATTTGCCTCTAGGTTATATGAACATAAGACATCAAACAGAAGATGGAAGGGCATCAAGAAGGGATATTGAGGGTGCCATTTCTTATGACTACCTTTCAATTCAATTCAACAAATTGGCAGAGGTGGGGAAGTGGATAGAAAACAGGCCTTGGAGTTAGATATATTAGAGTTCAAATCATGCATTTGATATAGGCTGACTGGACCACTTTACAAGTCACTTAACTTCTTTTGACCTCAGTTTTTTCATCTGTAAAATAGGGATAATAGCAACTACTTCATAGGGTTATTGTGACTTTCCAGTGATATAATAAATATATAAAGCACTTTGCAAATTTTAAAGGATAGAAACTGAAACCACTGATATAAGAACCTCTCTCTGCAATTGCAGATCTGCACCTTTACTTGCCATCTAGGGGAGTGGAGGGAAAGGAGGAAGAAAAATTTGAAACACTAGCTTTTGTTTTGTGTTTTTTTCTTCCAGAAGAGAAATTTAATCTAACACTAGCTTTTTAAAGAATGAATATTGAAAACTATTTTGCATATATTTTGAAAATTAAGGCTATTTTTTTTAAAAAGAAAGATGCCCAAGACACTGCAATATTGAGACCTGTCCACAGTTATACATCTGATAGTGAGAGTCAAAGAACTTAAATCTAAATCTTTCTGATTTTAAGCTCATAAATTTCTCTCTCTACTGTTCCACACTGACTCTCAAAAATACTTAAAAACAATGGGAATAAGTCTGCTTTTCTTCAACCATTTAGCAACAGCTTAATAACAGTTTAATAGCTTCCATTTTGGGTTTCTAGACTTACTTTTATCTTTGGCTGTTTTTCTGAGTTCTTTGCTGACTTTGGATCCATTGCCTTTGTTGTAATTGAGCTGTTGATAGCATTTCTATGGGCTATTCTCCTTCGTAACTTGATATCTAGGGACACACATAATGACGTAATTAATACATCTAAATCTTTACATTGTACTTCGTACATTAATACATCAAAAACTTGTGACTATATTGATGGGGGTGCTGCCTCCATTGACACAGAATTATTTCCAAATCTAAGGAAACAGTTTCATGAATGATGGTAGCTCAAATACTCATTACTTGGTTGTCAGTCCTTAAAACCTAAGCTGGTCCTATGTTAGGCTCAAAACCTTTCTAATTTAGTAGCATCTGCCAGTTATCTTTTCTGGTGTAGGCTTAAATAATCCAGGCTCATTTCCATGCCATGAGTAGGCATGAATATAGAGCTCTTTTGCAGGGCCTATATAGTACCTAATACTATCAGAAAGGGGCTATCTCACTCATCAAGATTGTCTTATTTCCATTTTCAGTAGCTCTGATAAATAATTTTTCTCTGGTACAGGTAATGAGAGAGACAGGTTAATCTTTGTGAATCTGACTGTATAAATCAACTAGGGTTAGTTAATGAAAACCTAATTGCCTACAAACTTTTACTCTAATTCATAAAACTATTATTACCCTATTTTCTTTTTAAGTAAAGTAAAAGAAGGAGCTAAATGATAAAAAGAATATCCCCATATTTAGCAAAATATTTATAGCAACACTTTTTGTGGTAGCAAAGAATGATGTCCATTGTCTAACCTATTGGAATACATCAATATATTGGTATATCACTGTGTAATTACTGTATAAGTAGTGACAAACATAATGGGTTCAGAGAAAAATGAGAAAACTCATATGAACTAATGCAAAATGAAATAAACAGAACTAGGAAAATATGCCTAAATAGTACAACAATGTAGATGGAAAGAACAAAACAAATGAAACTAGATGATATGAAATGTCAACGCCCAAGTATTGACAAGAGATATGAGAAGACATTTCTTTCTGTTTCTTTGAAAAGATGAGGGATAAGGCTTAGACTCCTGCATATAATAGCAGGGTTTTTTTAAAAATGTTAGTTTCTTTTAACTCTTTTTTATTCTTTGTTCAAACGAATGAATTTTTTAAAGGGAGAGACATTATGAAACGTAGATGGTATAAAAACAAAAGGTGGTCAATAAATCCCTTCCTGGCTGCAACTCCACAGAAGATGCCTCTGATAGGTTATACTCATGGCTACTAATCTTATCACCATAACCAACTAAAGCCTTGATTAACTCCTTTGGCTTCTCTCTCCTCTGTTTGAAGAACTGGAGGGTGAACTGTGAAACTTTTCTCACTATTTTTAAACAGAGCAGAAACTGGGCTTTTCAGCTCACTGTACACTACATCTACTGTTCTCCCTGTTTTCAACTTCAAAAGACAAAACTCCCCTGGACTAAATACCTCCTATTTTTCCATTGTTTTTCCAACTCCTTTTTTGTGGTGTATCCTTGTATTAAATCGAAAGCTCCCTGAGAGCAGAGACCATCTTTTTATTAATTGTATTTCTAGCACTTAGGAGAGTGCCTGACTCATTGTAGGTACTTAATAAATGTTTAATGAATATCAATAAAATCAAATAAATATCAAATAAAATTTTTAAAAAACAATAAAATTGATTTTTAAATTGAGAGTGAGTTGAAAATAAGTAAGCTTACTTTGTGTCTGAGCGTGTTCTACTGCCTTGGAAGCTGTTAGCATGGCAAAAGGATGTGTTGAAAGATGAATATTTTGGGCTCTAGGAACCTGGAAGAAAAACAGTTCAACTTTAAAATGATAAATGCATTTGTGTCTTGAAGAGAAGTTGCTCATTTGCTTTGACTTATTTAATCAATCAACAAACTAGTATTTATTAAGAGTCCACCATATGGGGCAGCTAGGTGGTACAATGGATAGAGCGCCATCCCTGAAGCCATGAGGACTTGAGTTCAAATCTGGCCTCAGACACTTCCTAGCTGTGTAACTCTGGCAAGTCACTTAACCCCAATTGCCTCAGGGAAAAAAAAAAAAAAGACTTCACCATATGCTGGATACTGTGCTAGGCACTAGGGATACTACCACAAAGAATGAAATGATTTTTGCTTGTATTTCAAAAGTTATTTCTCTTAGTTATTAGATATAACTAATGTTCCATTTTATATACTACATTTAATATTTCAACTTAAACTTCATTCCTATTCAGCTAAGTCCTATTCCTCCTCAAGTCTATTTTAATATGGTTGTCTCTTCTTCTCTCCCCCCCCCCCCCAGTTTTTAAGGCCACTAGAATCTCTTCTTTATGCTTAACAGACTTCCCTACCTGCATCTTTGAATGGCTCAATCCTTCCTAACAAAAGCTTGTTTTTTCATATTCCTTACCACCTTCTCCATTGGTTTTCTCTCCTGGAACTTCCTGACTTGCATCCTCAGGAAGAGTTGCCATATTCTTTCCAACCCATTGGTACTTCCAGACCATTCCCTTATTACAGGGGTGGGGAACATCCAGCCTATGGGGCATGTAAAGCTCATGAAATCATCTGCCAAGGCAACCACAGGCAATGATGAGTTGAAAGCTAGGTATAACAGCTTCCCACTGTTTGGGTTCTATAAGTTGACAGTTTGGTATGACCTGAGAATAATGTTATAAATATCCAAATGGCCCTTGGCATTAAAAAAAAAAGGCTTCCATACTTGCTTTATTGCCTCTAAAGTTGATGTGATTCATTTATTTTCAGTTCTTTTGGGTGTTACCTTTCAACCTCCAGGTCAGTTTCCCAAATTACAGATTTATCCTTATCCATAAGACTAATACTTTCAAAATCCTTCAATAACTTCCCATTGTCTAACAAATATAGTTCATGCTCCCTTAGCAGGGTATTCAAGAGACTCCACATTCTGATACTGAACTATTTATTCTACCCCCCTGCCCAATGCAGCTTGTGTTTTTTCCACATCTGTGTTTTTGCTTATGGTTTTTTTTTCTTTACGACTATAAAGACCTCTTCTCTCTCCACGCTTAAAGTTGGAATTTCTGTCCAATTTTAGAGCTCAAACTCAAAGAGCATCTTCCCTGATCCCTAAGTGATTAGATCTTTCTAGGAACTATTCACCTCTCTTAGAATCTTGCATATTATTTGGAATTACATTTATTTATGTGCCAGCATCCCCTTTTAGGCTGTAATTTCAATCCGGGGAGTAACAATATCTTATATAAACATTGAATTTTATTTAGAGTGCTCTGCACCAAAGAACTGAATGTCTTCAGATTGAATTGAAATATTTCCTAAGTCTGTGATTTCACTGAGTTTGGTCTTCCCCTCATTTGAAGATTGTCTTCTGCTAAGTTGCTAGGACCAAAACTAATTATCTGGGAGCCAATCTTTAAGAGCTGAGCCTCTAGAAGAATGTAGGCTAAAGGTCAAATACACAGGCTGTCAAAGTCTTTACTCAAAGCCTTTTCAGTTTGGAAAACTTTTCCAGCACTTGAATTTTGTTGTCATAATCTTAGAAAACTCAGGGCTGCATCTTTGTCACAAGCAAACATAAAGACAAAATTTTTGTAGAAAGCTGTATTATTTTTAATTGCCTTATAATTTTTCTTTATAATTTATATCACTCTTTATATAAGCTTTATTCCACTTTAGCCTATGATAGTTTTTAGCAGGATCTTGCCTCATCCTACCAGTGAGAAGGAGGTTAATTGCCAAAATGAAAATGATTAATGGCTGAAAAAGTTTAAGTATATCTTTGACAGACAATTTTTCTGCTTTCTCAATGTTCAGTCTCTATATGCACAGCATGTATCCTCTCACTCCAAATCTAGATTTCTTTTTACTGCACTATCCAAGGACAATAGGGAGAAAAACATTCAATTCCTAATCAAGTGCTTTCTCAGCTCTGTTCTTGGCAACATAGGCAAACACCTAATCTTTTACCTCCTACATATATAGTAATTCATCTTATAATGAATGCCTTGTGCAGAAGTCTACACAATAAGCCTTAAAGGTCAGAGATTTTCTTGGGAATAATTAGAAGTTGTCATGAATTTTAATCCATAGGCAGATTTATTTGCCCCCATACCTGGGTTAGAATTGATCAATTAATTTTCATTTGGAATGATGGATGACATTTTGTTATTTCTTCCATATCTTATCTTATTACAAATGATGGTTTCCACAGCTTCGTATCACAAGATTGTAGATTTTGAGCTAAAGTAATTTCGGAAGTCTTCTAGTCGATATCCTGCCTCCCCCCCATTTTGCAGATGAGAAAATTAATGCTCAGAGAGACTTGGTAGTCAATTTGTTCAAGGTCATAAGGATAATGAGTTGCAGAATTAGGATTTGAACTTAGATTTTGACTTCATGAACTATATTTTCCTCTGCTCCTCCTCCCCAATTTTCTCCATTTCCTTCCTATACATATATATACACATACACACAAACACATATGTGTATATATCTATGTATGTGTACGTATATGTGTATATATGTATACTCATATAGAATTCTATTTTATGTATTTTAACAGTCATTAATACATAATTACTTACATGATTTAATTTTAATTGAAATTAATGGTTAATTATTAAATTCTCAATTATTGCAGATAATGATTAATTATGTTAATTATTCTATGCTTCATGACAGTAGAAATTGCAGGCTTCCTCAGAGTACATAAAACAGAGACTCAAGGCCAACAATGTGAAATATTTGAACTCAATGGGACTAGATTATGAAGCAAGTGGTTTCCAATTGCTTCTGCCTGTCCTTTAATAAATATGCTTGTCTTAAAACTAAACTTAAGACTAAAGTCTTTTTCATATTTTAATTTCCCATATCTTGTTATTCAAATTTAAGCAATGATTGGCTATTACCTAAAACTAAAATGTACTGTAATTCAATGTTTATTGAGTATCTACTATGTGCAAAGCATTGTGCTAGGTTATTTGTGGGATATAAAGAAAAAAATCTGCATTCTACCTATAGGAAACTTAAATGATATACAAAATGTTCATAAATATAAAACTTTGTTATTGACAATAAGCAATGTAAGGCAAGATAAAAATTGGTGAGGCTTTCTTTTTTGTTTCTGTTCTTTTGTATTAACTAAACTGGATTTTTGCTGTCCGTGGTACTGAGAGCAAACTGAGTCCACTAGCTTGATATTAACCTCTGAACCATTAAGCCTAATTTTCAGAAAATCAGGGTGAACTTAAATAAATACTTGTTGTTTGACAGAAAATGATCTCAGTGATCCATCCAATTCCTTCAGTCTAAGCTACTGATAAATTTCTGGTCTTTATCAATGGAGAAAGTTCATACATTAGAAGATTCTAATGCTGATGAAATCAGAGGTTTAGCTCACCTCCTTCTGCCCCCACCCCAAAAGCATCTATCACAGTTTATATATTCCTACTTTTAAAAATTTTTGACAACAAATTTCTGGGTATCTTAAAAATTAAGTTGTCTCCAATATTAAGTTTTTCTGTACATATTTTGTCAAATCTTGCTACCTCTTACATTGAGTCACTGACACATCCTCCCAGAATATATGAATAAAGTTTAAAGTCTAAATGTGACAGTTCTATTCTCATCACTGATGTAAATAGATTGGCAGGTCTGTTCCATTTCATCTTTGTTACTTCCTTTTGGTTTCCTCTTCATATGTTCTTAGAATCAATTGACAAATTTAGATCTGATGTCATGTCCCTTACAAATTTTTTTTCCTTTCCATTGCTTTTTACTTTTTTTTTTTACGCAGTGACATTGCTCATAATCTTCCTTCTTTCTCTTCCCTATTGTTTTGTTCATATGTGTGTAGTCTATGTTACCTTTGCTGCCACATTTTAACACTTGCCAACTAAGATAGTTTAACCTGTCAACCTCTCTCAAATTGGAACTATTTTGCCTCAGGAAACTTCTCTAAGAAATAGTAATATAGTCAATGTCTTTTTCTTTTTTTTCAGTTCTCATTTTTTTCCTGGTCTTGACAGCATATCATGTTGGATGTCCTGTGGAAACATTCAGTGCTGTTGTCCCATTTTTATTTTTATTCTAGTTACATAGGGATTCCCTTTTCTTCTAATTTGATACAAAGATTTCAAATGTGGGACAACAGAAAGGATCTTAAATAGGATCAAGGTAGGGGTGAAGGCTGCAGAGAGAAAGGTCTGCTAGAAGAAGAATTTGGCATTCTAACTCATTCTAATTATTTTCCCCTTCTTTGCCTAGTATTCTCCATTTACCTCCCTCTTTTAGTTATCTTTTTATTTTTCTTCCTTCCCTTTTCATTTCTATTTTATTCCCCTGAACTATCAGTTTTATTCTCTCTACCTTAAATAACAATGACATGTAGCTTAAATATGGATATATTTCTCATAGTTCTTAAATTTTAAAATGAATGAACAGTTTAGCTTTACCTTCGCTTTCTTTTTTCAAATAAACCTAAAAGATATTTATTGAATTTATTTTTATTATTTATTTGAATCTCAGTTGCTCTTTTTTTTTTTAATTCTGTAGATGAGTAACCAGTAAAAATTGAGATAGAAACCCAATTCAATCTCAGTACATTACTGAGACTGAATTGTATTAATGCTATAGTTACACTAGATGGCAGTAAAGGTTAATAATAGGGACTATAAAGGTTATCCTGTACCTTCTACCAGTCTTGATCAAATAAGATGATATTTATAAAGTTCTTTGCAAACCTTAAATTACTATGCAAATGCTAGCTATATTGTAGTTCAAATACTGCTTATGAATTATTTAGAAGAATATAATTAAGGTTCAGTGAGGGGTAGCGTACTATGGGGTACAATGTTTTGCCCCCCAAATTATAATGCCAATCAACAAAATATGCAAATTATGTTGGAGCTCTCTGCCCTCTGCTAGATTATGTTTTAAGTTCCCAAAAATCTAAGTAATGAGAATACTGGTAATTTCCCATTGATCTTCACTGGATTTCAGTGGTTGGGAAATACTGTTCTAAAAAAATAATTAATCCTTTACATTCTCTAGCATTTCAAGATTTATAGCACATTCTTCACAAGCTGCCTTACCTGGTACATACCTGGTACAGGATAAGCAAAAAGGGGTTTCCTAAATACATACTCAGGTTACTTTGACTCTGCCACTTACTATCTATGAAACACTTGCTTAATTTCTCTGGCACTCAATTTCATTATCTGTAAGTTAGCAGAATGGACTAAAAGAGCTCTAAGTTCCTTTCTACATTTAAAATCTCATTTTCAGTCATTGCCCTTTAGCAGTTGGCTGGGTGACTCTTTATTTAAAAAAAAAAAGTCATAGTTATTCACACAAGTAGCTAATGATAAAAGGCTAGATCTAGAGTCACAAAAAGATCTGAAATCAAATCCAGCCTCAGACACTAGCTTTATGACTGTTGGTAGATCACTTCATTTCTACCTGCCTCAATTTCCTCATCTATAAAATGGGAAATGAAAAATGGCACCAACATTACAGGGTTGTTGTGAAGATGGGATGAGATAATATTTGTAAAATACTTCATAAACTTTAAAGAGTTATACAAATACCCACTATTTTATTACATAAAATCTAAGCAAAAACACAGTAGAATTGTCTTTTTAAAAAATAAGAATATTTCTATATGTAAAAGCATTAAAATAAACCTCTAATAAATCCTATAAGAGGTGATGGTCATTTTAATCTTAAATAAATAAGAAATGTCAAACGAATTTTTTTTAAATTTTCAAATAGTTTTTCATTTTCTATAAAAGGTATGATACCTAGTCAGTGTTTAATCTAATGAATAACTGCTATAAAAAAGAACTTATCTAGTTTCTGAGATGGCGGGTTCTAGTTAATCAATCAATAAAAAAGAACCTACTTTGTGTCAGGTACTGTGCTAAATCCGGGGATATCGAAAAGGCAAAAAATAACCCCTCAAAGAGTTTAAAATCCATGGGGGAAGTTATTATTAACTAATGTTCACCTTTTCATCCACTGTAGAAATTTGTTCTACAACACTCTTCATAGCTGATTTTTCAAAAACTATTTAAATATTTCCAGTAGGAAGGCGCTGACTAGTTTTCAAAGAAGTGTATCTCTCATAAGATCATAGAATCATAGCTTTATAGCGCTAAAGGATCTCAGAGATCATTTAAGTCTAACCTCTTTGCTTAATTATTTTACATAATAATCAACCAAGGAGTAGAAAAATTGTCACTTGTCCAATGTCACATGGCTAGTAAGTAACAAGAGCCAGAATTCAGATTCTCTCCATCTAATGTTCTGATTAGCTATCTGGAGATCTCAGGAACAGCCTTGGTTTCAGCAGAATAATCACCCTGAGAATAAGGAGGGATAAAGTCCAAAGTCTTTATTGTCTCCTTTAGTCTCCCAGTCTGCATCAGCAGTCTCACTCAGTCAGCTAGTTCAGTAGTCTGCACATCCAAATGTAATGTCCTGCTTTCTAGAGCCCCCAAGTTGGGGTGACAAAACTTACCATTGCTTTCTAGAGCCTCCACACCAGGGTGGATTAAAATATAGTGTCCAGACTAGCTCACTGGAGGATCTCGGGACCAGCCCAAGTCCTTGGTTTTAGTGGAGAAGTAATGAAGTCAGGAGAGCCATCATAAGGCTGGTCAAGCCTTCTTTTCTGTGGCTGAGTTTGTCCCCAGTTTATATGCTCTATTACAATTAAATCAATTCATCATACTGAGTATAAGCCAATCATTATACCACTAGGGAACCATTATTTATTGTAAAATTAAATCAATCATACTGAGCTAGAGAACTATTTATCACCATGCTAAACTAGACAACCATTATCATATCAATTCCACTGAGTTAACACTGTGTTGTAAGAATCCTTGCTTCAAGTACATTTCTCCAGAGTTGTTGCCTATTATACCTCCAAACTGAGGAAACTTTTCACTGAATCACAGATATCAAGGAGAAATATGCTCAATTAACTTATTCAACTTAGTTCTTTCTTCTAGAGCTATATAAAGTAAATCTATTCCATTTATCCACATAGGCCTTCAAATGATTGAAGATATCTTTTAATCTCTGGTCTTGTTCTTCTTCATTCCAGCCATTCTCAGTTTCAGAGTTTTTAGACTTATCATCATCCTCATTACATTCTTCAGTATACCTGCTTCTTTGATACCCAACAAAATAGGTATCTCAGAACAGCTAGATGGCACAGTGAATAGATCACCTGCCCTGGAATCACGAGGACCCGAATTCAAATATGACCTTAGACATTTAACACTTACTAGCTATGAGACCCTAAGCTAGTTATTTAACCACAAATACCTTGCCAAAAAAAGGAAGGAAGGAAGGAAGGAAAGATTTTTGCTCATCAATTGTGAAATTACTGAACAAGTTATATAGTAAATGAAAGTAATAGAATATTATTGTTCTATTAAAAAAATGACGAACTGGCTGATTTTAGAAAGGGCTGGAAAGATTTACATGAACTGATGCTGAGTGGAACAAGCAGAACCAACATAGTACATAGCAACAGCAAGATTATGTGATAATCAACAGTGACAGACTTGGTTTTTCTCAGCTGTTCAGTGATATAAGGCAATCCCAATAAACTTTACTTGGGAAATACCATTCACATCCACTGAGAGAATTATAGAGACTGAATGTAACTCAACACATGTTGTATTCATTTTTTTCACTTTTTCTTCTATTTTTTTTTTCTCTTGTGGTTTTTCCCTTTTGTTCTGATTTGTCTCTCCCAGCCTGACACATAAGTAAATATGTAAAAAAAAAAAAAAAAAAAAGAATGTACATATATAACCAAAAATAAAAAAAAATTAGTTATTTCAAACTGATTGCAAGATTTTAGTTTTAGTCTGGGAACTACTTGAGGATTAATGCAACCTAAAATTGCATAAATTTTTTTTTTGAGTAGTTGGATCACACTGTTGGCTTTTAATGATTTAATCAACTAACTCTCTAAATCTTGTCCATACAAATTGCTATTAAGCCAACTCTCCCACAGTCTGTACTTATGTAATTGTTTAAAAAAAATTTTTAAAGGAATATATCTTCTAGTCTGCCCACACTGAAGTACAAGGTTTACTCATGGGCCTAATCCCACTCTGATCAGTATTGGAACTTTAATTTATTTCTGATATGGGCTGATTGCCCCTCTTTTGACAAGCTGGTGGCCTCCACTATTGCAGAGCCTTATCATACCAAAACTGAAATTAAACTACACAGCAAACAAATGCTATACATCAAGCTTGAATTATTTTTATTTATTTTGGGAAGGCAATTAGGGTTAAGTAACTTGCCTAGGATCACACTGCTAGAAAGTTTAAGAACCTGAGGACAAATTTGAACTCAAGTCCTCCTGACTTCAGGGCCAGTACTTTGACTCCATCTATCAGCTCCTTGATTTATTGTTTTATTGATTGCCCAGACTTAAGAAGTTAATATAAATAAGTGAACAATGCAAACTAAACTTTAAAGTGTATCATGGGTATATTTCCCCCCTCCAGAGAGCCTGTTGTTAAATATTTACCAGCATAGCCCTATATAAAAGCCATCCTCAAAAATTAGTATTAGTGGAAAATTATATAGATCAAGTGTGTAATGAGAGTGAAGGAGAACAGATAGAGAACTGTGGTGCTAGAGGAAGACTTTTGAGAGTCTTTTGAACAGCAAGGAGATCAAATAAGTCATTACTTAAAAGAATTTAATTCAGTCTACTCATTGGAAAGAAAAATACTGAAGCTGAAGCTTAAATATTTTGTCTGCATAATGAGAAGATAGAACTCTTTGGAAATGACCTACATTCCCTACATTCCCTACATTAGTAGGGAAAGATTGAAGGCAAAAGGAAAAGAGAATATAGATGATGAAATGGATGGATAGCGATATGGAAGCAGCAAAAATGAGCTTGAACGTCTTTGAGAGAGTAAAGTGTAGTAAAGATAATGGAGAATAGAAGAATCTGCTGTGCTATGGTCTATGGAGGGAGGAAGAGTTGGATACAGTTGAATTAATGAACAGCAGTCCAATAGAAAGAATGGTCTAATTCAATGGAGAGAACATTGGGACTGGAGTCAAAGAACAAAGAACCTTGCTTCAACTCTTGTTTCTGTGAGACCCTGGGAAAGTTATTTCACTTCTCATTGGGGTTTAAGTTTTTCTTCTCTTAAAAAATAAGATTTCACTAAGATAACTCTAAAGTCTCTTTGTCTACAACTATGATAAAATGATTACTACTTACCAAGATGGCTGTATTGTGTCCTATCTTTCATGATTGAAATGCATCTCTTCCTCAGTTTCAGCTATTGGAATTTTCTTTCTTCCTAGTCTTTAGGAATCCCTTTTCACCATGAGACTTCTTTTGAACCATCATCCCTCCTGACTCTCTCTTGCTCACTATTAACCGAAGGCTATCTCTACTTCCTTAGACATCTTCCTCAGGCTCTCATTTTGTCAATGCTACATTCCCCTTTATACCGTGCAAGTCTTGTCTATCCTTCCTCTATATCTCCTTAAATTGTAAGCTGTTTGTTTTTCATCTTTGTATATATAGTGTTTAGCACTCTACCCTGTACATAGTAGACAGTGATTAAATACTTGTTGAATTAAATTGAATTTCTCTCATTCCATTTATTGACTCTTCTCTTCATAGCCTTCTATGCCTTTCTATTTCTTTCTTTCAAATTCACATAAACAAAAGCTCTTTGGGGTCCTCAATAACTTTAAGAGTATAAAGGGGGTTGAAACCAAAACATTTGAGAACTGCTGATCTAGGCTAACCTCCTCCTTTAAAAGACCAGGCATCTAAGACCTAGAAATATTCAGTTCTTTGTTTAGATAATATAGCTGGTGAATGGCAGAATTGGGATCAGAATCCAGGTTTTCCCCTGTGTTCTTCTATTCTATTACTTATTTCAAAGCTCTCAACAGAGATGTTCCACCATTCACAAAATCATTTTAAATAAGTGACCATCCCATGAGATATTTTTTTAAAGAAAGATGGATAGGCAATTTGTTAATGACTTACCTTCTTAGCACCAGGCCAGTTCTTTGCAGAGGGACGATTATCATAAATTTCAAAGATTTCTTCAATTGGGAGACTGTTCTATTAAATAAATTCATGTGTCAGGTTCCTCTGCATCTCAAACAGATATTATGTCCCTAATTAATATCAAGAGTCTTTTATGTTTCTTAATCATTAGGTTTAGAGTATTAATTACCTCAAAATGATACTTTAGCTATGATGTTTTTTACACTTTACCTTTCAAATAAATGTTGCTAAAGTTCCCTATTAATAATTTTTAAACAGTTTTCTTAAATAATAGGAAAACAGAACTTAGAATCACTGAATCATGAGATTAAATTAGTAAAGGATCTTGGAGATAATCTAAACCAGTTCCTACCCATCGAGTTCCCCTCTCTGCCAATCCGTCCTCCTTTCCTCTCCAATTGTGGATAATAAAACTGGGATCAGAAAGTTTGATTTTCAAAAGATTATTTAGCTACAGGAGGGTCTGAATTTGAATCCAGGTCATAAAACCTCCCCAATATAATGCTTTTTCCATTACACCAAATTCTTTAACTTTGCTTTTAAAAGTGTCATGTGTGTGTGTGTAAATTAGAAATCAACAAACAATAGGAGTAAACATTTCATAAAATTCCATTTCCTCCCTTACCATCAGAATCCCAGCATAAAATGATAATATAATAGCTTCTCGTTCAAGGCGGTTTGGAAATACATGCCTGCAACGGAATGGTATCTTCCTGGAAAGAAAAACATATAAATAAGTTTGTCTATATGACCCCAGATTGAAGATGATCACTTATAAAGTATTTATATGCTGCTCAATTTGCATAGCAAGATAATATGATTCATTTGACCCACCATCAGTGAGTAGGTCATATATTAAGCTCTTTCCCATTATTCCCATTCCTAGTACCTATGATA
The DNA here is from genome assembly GCF_048593235.1 of Sminthopsis crassicaudata. Taxonomy (NCBI): domain Eukaryota; kingdom Metazoa; phylum Chordata; class Mammalia; order Dasyuromorphia; family Dasyuridae; genus Sminthopsis; species Sminthopsis crassicaudata. Next base: position 75,030,188 of record NC_133619.1, on the reverse strand, counting down.
GATTTATACTGATTTATCATAGGCTTTCCACTCTGTCTTCACTGTTTCTAATAATAGTGGCCTTCCACAATAAAGTTGCCCAGTTTGAGACCATGAAAGAAATTGGCTACAGGAACTTTTATCTGTGACCAAAATTTTATTAAGGTGATACTCTAACCTAATGATTGCCAAAATGGGGGCTTTCTGATCACATAGAGAATTGTGACCTGACCTTAAAGGATGTGGGATCAACCAGTCATAGGCTAGGAAGATCATTTTCCCCACAACAATCCGTTGTTGGTCTTATCTCCAATACAAACAAATCCACTCTTACCTCCTAAAATGACATCTTTCCTCCACTGTTCAAGCTTCAACCTCCCCATATTAGGGTATCAGCTACTCTGGGCAGTTTTAACCTAAGGACAATCTCAAACTCACAGCAGCTGCTGAGCAGACTCATCGGGAAAACTCTCTTCCCTCTAACACCCAATTATCTGCCTTCCACCAATCTCCTGAACATACCCATCTCCCATCCTCAGATCACCTTGTGGCTATCGAATGCTCTGTTTAGAGAGCAAACCATGTGATCTGGAGGTGATAATTAGAAAGACCCCCCCCCTCATTTTTCTCCTTTTGAGTGGGAAAAAGTGAGTAAGACAGGAAAAGAAGGCCACAAACATAGATCGCAAACCTAAAACTGGGAGGGGCCTCATAAACTATCTAGTACAACTCCATCATTTTTCAAAGTAGAAAATGGAATTCCAGGGAGGATCAAATGAGATACCATATGTGAAATGCTTTGCAAACCTTAAAAAAGCCATTATTCCTATTATTATTATTGTGCAGATAATAGTTGGATTATGGTCTGCGTTACAGATCTTAGCACATTATCTTTGTCCCCAAATCTTCCTTTCTTCCACACTTCCCAATTACTGTCAAGAACATTGCCATTCTTGGGGCAGCTAGGTGGTGAAGTGGATAGAGCACCAGCCTTGAATTCAGGAGAACCTGAGTTCAAATCTGGTCTCAGATACTTAACACTTCCTAGCTGTGTGACCCTGGACAAGTCACTTAACCCAAGCCTAAAATTAAAAAAAAAAAAATACATAAAAAAAGAACATTGCCATTTTTCCAAGACACCCTAAAACACAATCATGGGGTCATACTTGAGTCTTCACAAATCCCACACATACAATTAATTGTCAAATATTGTCATGTCTCCCCTACAAGATCTCTATGTATTTATTCCCTTCTTTCTACTTAAACAGCGATCACTCTAGTTCAGATTCTCCTCTCATCTGATTTGTTGCAGTAACCCCTCAATTAGTCTCTGCACCCCCAGTTCTGTTTTTGCCAATCCATCTTATATGCAGATGCCAAAGTGATTTTCTTTAACTGCAGGTCTAATTGTGTAATTACTGTACTCTAAGGCACCCTACTGACTAGGATCAATACTTCATCGTTTTAAAATTTCTTCATTTGAAAATTGTAAGCATCAACCTTTTGTGTAAGTTTTAAAACATATATGTGTGTGAGAAATGCTGAAATGTTGGATTTCACAGTGTTGCAAGCTTTGAGGTAGTGTGGGATAGTGAGTACCACTGACCAAGAGGTTTTCAGAATGTAAGAGGTTAAGGAAAGTTAAGATTCCACAGAACAATTAAGTGATCCTTAGAAGCCTTAAGCAAACAAGGAAGTGGAGAACCAGGAAGACATAGGTGGATTCAGCCAATCAGAAAGAATCTTGTGGTTTTGAGAAAACCACAAACTTAAGATAATAGCCCATCCAGCCCAAACTAACTGGGGTCAATGACCTGACTTAAACACTACATCTTATAGAAGGAATTTTCTGCCATTTTTGAACATGGGATGTATGATGAGGGAGGGGGGACATGTTTATACATATTTAGGGGGATACATGTAGTGGGCATATCAGAAAGATTGTAACCTGGAAAAAAAATGGACCAATCTGTTCTCTGAAGGGAGGGACTGTGCCAAGCTAACAATTATAAAGTTTCTTCCACTTCTGCCCTCAGTGCTCCTTCTTCTGGTTGAAGAGTGGGGTCCTGCTTCTGGTCAGAAACATTAAGATGATTCCTTAAGAGTCTTCTTTAGTAAGGCCAGCTAGATGGTGCAGGTCCTGAAGTCAGGAGGACCTGAGTTCAAATCTGATTTCAGACACTTTACCTTCCTAGCTGTGTGACCTGGGCAAGTCACTTAACCCCAAATACCCCAGCCAAAAAAAAAAAAACGAGAGAGAAAGATTCTTTAATAAATTTTCCTTAATATCTGATTTTCAGTGTCAAGAATATATTTCTAACACACATACACACACACACACATATATGTGGGGAATAGAGCGAGATAAGGTGAAGAATGTACAAGAATATGTGAATTCTTTTTCTGTATTTTATTTTCATTATTTCTGTTTCCCCTATGACCTGTATAATATGTGCAGGCCCATATTTTCTTGAGCCTTGGCCAGCTATAATCATATTTACTTGACCTGAAATGATGACATTTATCATTATTTAATGTTATCAATATTTAGACTCTTACTTGAATGCTGTTAGCTTAGTAATCTAAATTTTGAAGGTCTGTTGGCACCCATGTCTAACATTCAATTAAGGGGAGAGGGCACCTATTTCTCAATGCTCCCAAGTTTATGATGTAATCCTTTGTAATAGAAACCTTCCATTCCAATCTCTCCGAATAGCAACAACCAATTGCCTTCCCCTCCCCTTTTCAATTCTTTCTTACTTGTGATGTAATTTCTTGTATAAAAGCTATGTATCTTTACTACTTAAAGAAGCTTTTTCTTATCTCATGATGGGACGGCTCATCCTCAGGAGGTTTTCAATAAACAATTTTTTTGTCTTCTACTGAGTGATCTCTGAGTAGTCATTTTGGGTAAGGATCTTCTACATCCCTCACATATATATACATACATAATTGCTTGCATGGTAGCTATATGATTTTAAAGTAACCAAATATACTGGTAGTAGTATAGATACTCAAAATTATTTACTAATGAAGTACACAATCAGAAAACTTTGAAGGCCACTGCTCTAAATAACTGAGTCATTTTAGACTAATAAACTAAGACACTAATAATTTTGAAAAGGAACTTCCATGAGCCAAACTGTGGGTTGGTACACATATATATGTACCTAGAGTCAGGAGAACCTGAAGTAGAGTGATAATTGTATAAGTAGAGAAAAGGGAACAGATACCAAGTCTTTAGAGCCTTTTATTAATGATCCTTAGGAAACTAATGCTGTTATTGTAAAAAAAGAAAAAAAAGAAAAAAAAAAGAAAAAAAAGTCATAGCCACTAAAAGTCAGGGATTTTTGAATCATAAAAGGTATTCCAAGTTTCATCATATTTTTGAGATAGGGTATTCTAGTTGTTATGATTTGATTTGGCTATTTTTCCCAGTGGAAAATTAATTATTAGTGATGTTCAAGACATAAATTTAGTCATTTCCCAAGTCAATGGCAATATGAATTACTTCCAGTTTTGTAGAACTAGGAGCTGTAAATGATATTAGAACTTATCTAGCTCTAACTTCATCATAACTTCTTGTAGATAAGGGCTACTTTGTGGGCCCAAAAAGGTTTAAGTGATTTGTTGAAGTTCACTTAGTATAAGACTATGGGTAGGATTCAAACTCAAGTCTTCTGATTGCCAGCTAGTATTCATTCCACTCCAATCCACTGCTTCTTAATCATAGTATCATAGAATGATAAGGCCCACATCTAGGGAGTTGGGAGAAGAAGGGGAAAATTTGGAACATAAGGCTATGCAAGGGTCAGTGTTGAAAAATTTTCCATGTATATATATATATATATATATATATATATATATATATATATATATATATAATATATGTATGTATGTATTTATGGAACACACACAGATACATATACTTTTCATATGGACAGCTTACAAAGTAATAACAATAAGATCATTCAATTTGCTGCAGTGTTTCTCAAACCATGCATATATTTTGAAAATAAAAAGCTTTAAAAAAAAAAGAGAGAGAAATGCTTTAAAGCATTTGATAAGAGAAATACAAATAAAAAAACTATTGATGTATCAAAAAAAAAAAAGAAAGAAAGAATTGTTGTGAGAATAAAAGAATAATAAGTTTAAGGATTTTGAAACATAAAAAAATACCTTGCCCAAAATAAAATGTTATGAAATACATATGCATATATATGTAAAATATATGTATATATGTTTATATGGATGTGTAGAAATAATATATTACATAGAAAAAAGAAAAAGAATCATAACACTCAGAAAAACCCTTAAGATCTACAACAGGAAAGTGATTTTCAAACTCAGGGGTTCTCTTGAACCTCTGAAGCAAAAAGGACTCAAGATACTCACACTTTCTCCCAATCCAAATGTATCTGATCTTCTTTGTAACCAAGCCATTGTAAGGCAACACTGATGGTCAAATCATAATGAGCCTAAAAGCAAAGATATTTTGCACGAAAAGAAAATAACAGTGGTCAGAGACTAGCTATAACACCAATTTTGCAAACTGTCAAGATGTCTATATTTGTCAAATACTAAATATAAGCAAAGGATAACCATATTTCTTATCTATATTACAAACAACTTACATTGGGCCCTATACTTATTGAACTGATGCCTGGAAAGGATCTTAGAGTTCATCTCCTTCATCTTTGATGAGGAAATGAAGGCCTAGGGTATTTAGTGGCACAAGTAGTGTCAAAAAACCTCAAACACAGCATGAAAGAGAGTGAAATTAATTGGCTACATTTAAAAATCTAATATTTTGTTTTTAGTATGAAAAAAAAAAACCTTTCTGTTTTGTGAGGCAATTGGGGTTAAGTGACTTGTTCAGGTCACACAGCTAGGAAGTATTAGGTGTCTGAGGTCAGATTTGAATTTAGTCTTCCTGATTTTAGGGCTGGTCCTCTATCCACTACACCACCTAGCTGCCCCCAAAAGCCTTTTTCTGGAAGCCTTAATCATCATTTGAAATTTTAGAAGCCATAATAAAGGACAGAAAGTGCATATCATAATGTTTACAAAATACTTTGAAATGTGCAAAGTGGACTAGGTATAGTAATGTCTTCAAATGTCCTCGGTATTAATATATTCTTAGCCTATTATTCCTTAATGCTTCTTTACATTTTTGGATCATGGATTTTTATCTAAAATGGACAAAAATAAGCATATTCTCTTCAGATCATCTCAAAGGGAGAATTATCTGGAGAAATAACAGTGTTATTTACTTAGAATTCCCTTCTACTGGAGGAATTGAGACTAGTGGATTGCTTGGATTAAGAAATTCTGAGTTAAAACAGAGTTAAATCAGTCAAGTATTCACACCAAGTCTAGCACTAATATGGTGAGCACCCTTCCAAAAGAAGGGTGAATTACACAGACTAGAGTTGAGGAGAACGGGGAGGGGGGGGGGAGGAAAGGAATAATTTAAAGTTTCCAGGTTGATCAATGTCAGAATTGTATCTGTGAGTGGCACTGTGCTTCCAGCCTGGGTGAAATAATGAGATAGTTTCAAAAAATCAAATATAGTTTGCGAAGTATTTTTATACATTACTTTGTTTGGTTTGCAACAGTGCTGTAAAACAGATGTGTTATTCTCATTTTAGAGCTAAGAAAACTTAGGCTTAATGAGACAAAATGATTTAGCCACAGTTACTCAACTGGTAAACATAAGACTTGGGATTTGAATTCATGTCTTCCAGACTCCAATTCCAGCACTGATGTTTGCCCTTTGATGAACAACTTCCCTCCCCTTCCATTGTCATTTGGCTCAAAGATTATTTCAACATTTAAAAATTTGCTGTTTCCTCCACTAGGCAATTAAGAGTTGACTATATTTAAGAGAAAACAGTATTTTTTCATTATTTTTTAAAAAATAAGAGAAAAAGTATGACAATAGGAAATGAAATGATTTAGGAGTCAGAAGATCTGGGTCCAAATTTCAACATTGCCACTTACTACCTGTGGAACCTTCCTCTTCCTAAAGCTTTTGTAGGCTTTAGTTTTTCATATGTAAAATCAGAGGTTTAGACTTGACCTATAAGGCTTCTTTTACGCTAAATTTATGATCCTATTATTTATTAATATAGTGAAGAGCATGAGTATAAATGAATCCCCATATACTTAACCCTGATCCCACAAGAGTTATTCTCCCCTACCACTAACCCCATGCCAACAAATTAGTGATGATAATAGGCTGATGGCATCTTGGGTAGGTCATTGTCCTAAGAGGCAGGAGAAATGAAGTTGGAATCTTGCTTAGACATTCTTGTATAAGTAACAACTTCTCTCAGATTCAGTTTCTCCATCATAAATGGAAATAGTAAAGCATTTATCTTACAGATTTATCATGATAATCAACTGAAAGTCTATATATAAAATCTTTTCGCATTTACTGCTACTTATTGTTATTATTATTTTATCATCTTGTTTTCAATTTTCCTTCTGCACAGAATGGTCACAATGAATTAAAATGAAGGCTGGTCCTGTGATAGGAAAAGAGAAGTTTCTTTAACTAGTAACTAGGATTTACATGTGCAAAGAACTTTACAAATATTATTTTACTTTATTCCCATAATAACCCTAGGAAATAGTGTGATGATCAACTCTGATGGACTTGGCTCTTTTCAAAATGAGGTGATTCAAGGCAATTCCAATGGATTTGTGATTTAAAAAAAAAAAAAATAGCCATTCACAGCCAGAAAGAGAATTATGGAGATTGAATGTGGATTTACCTTTTGTTGTTGTTGTTGCTTGTTTGGTTGTTTTTTTTTTTTTTTTTTTTTTTTTTTTGCATTCATGACAAATGTAAAAATATATTTAAAAGAATTGCACATATTTAACCTATATCAGGTTCCATCTTGGAAAAGAGGAAGGGAAGAAGGAGAAAAGTTTGGAATACAAGGTTTTGCAAAGCTGAATGTTTAAAAACTATCTTTGCATGTATTTGGAAAAATAAAAGACTTAAAATTTTAAAAATCTTAATAAGAAATGTAGCTTACATTGAAAAAAGGGATTAAGATCAGAGCTCTATCATATCTTTCATTGTCTCATCTACCATATTCTATTAATAACACATAATGAATAGCATAAAAATGATTAATATAAATGTTTTTTTCTTTACCATTTCATCTAGATAGGTGAGTTGCCTTCTTCCCTTTGGGTCAAATTCATTTTCCCGAAGTCTGATGCCCACATAATCACACCTTAAAAAGAGAGTATTGTTAAGCCATTGTACAAGAGTAAATCCTGTTTTCATTCTCCTCTTTCCCCCAAGATTTAAGAGGGCTCAATCACAAATATATTTAAATTTTGAATTGGTCCTTGATTTTTATAGGATCACAGGAGTATAGATTTAAAGCTGGAAGGAATCTTAGAAGCTATCCAGTCCAACCCTTTCCTTTCATAGAAGCATAGAGTTTATGTAGCTTGCCTAAGGTCATATACCTAATAAGAGGCAGAGGCAGAATTTGAACCCAGGTCCTCAGAGTCCAAATCTAGCATAATTTCCATTGTACTACAGATCTAAAAGAGTGAATTTTGGTACACTGAAACATATCCCAAGGGATATTGTGAAATTCTCTGAATCCTGTAAAAATAGGTTCCTTAAGTCTCAACTGAAATCCCAATTTAGCTTAAAAAAGTTCTTCCCAATTCTTCTGGGGTGTCCTCTCTCTGTTAATTATCTCTTAGTTTATCCTTCATATAGCTTATTTGTATATATTTGTTTGTATGTTGTCCTTCCCATTAGATTATGAACTATTTGAGGGTAGGAAATGTCTTTTGTCTCTTTTTGCATCCCAAACTCTTAGCAGAATGATATATAGTAGGCATTTAATAAACATTGAAACATTGATTTTTTTTAATTGATCTAAATATATGGGATAGAAACAAATATTGAGAAATCTTAGTAGGGGAGGGAGAGAAGAAAGGAGTAAGACACTCAGAAGCAAATGAGCATTACCATTTACTCCAGTAAAGTTGAGACTCACCAGTCTAAAAAAATATATCACCTTCTCATCCATTTAAAATTGAAAAATATTAAGAACAGAACTGCCAAAACCTGAACTCCCACAATCCAACATTCATTCCCCTAGCTTTTGGAGAGCAGAAACAAGTGAAGCCTACCTGTATCCTTTTCAGATCCCTTCTGGAGAGCAGATTTTGGCAGCAGAAAGGTGCCCATGCTGGAGGTGGACCTCTTTAAGTGGGATCTTGGGACACTGAAGTCAATAGGTTGGAAGTGCAGAAAGAGGAAGCTAGGGCCCCTAAAGAAAACATTTGCCTACTTTCATAATTTAGCTTAAGGCTAATCCTGCTTATGAAAATATAAATTGTGCCAAGAAAGTTAGGCCAAATAATTCCGTGGGAGTAGATTTATTATGAGCTCTGAAAGACTGATTTGTATCATAAGATCTGAAGGCTCAAGTAACTATTGCGGATTAATGGATCTGGAACATTTTTTTTTCACACTCTTTGAATCCAGGTTGTTTTAGTCCAAGTAAAATGAACATTTATCATAAAAACAAACTTATTTGGTGTTAAGGTTCGTAAATAATTTTCCCCAAACAACCTTTGAAGTAGATAATGTTATAATCATTCCCATTTTGTAGATGGGAAAACTGAGGTAAAAAGAGATTAAATAAATTGTCTGGGTTCACACAAATGGTAAATGTTGAACCCAAGATTCCCAACTTTAATTCTAGCATTCTCTCCACTGTATGCTTTAGATTATATAAATAAAATAGCTGACATAAATGCTTACTTTTTGCTTCTGATTGCTTGAGTGTAATTTATACAACTCCTTGCTCCTATTTTCATTGCTAGAGGCATAACTACTGCCCAAATGGCCTCTGAAATTTTTGGGAGTCCAGTTATTCATTCAACAATCATTATTAAGATATAAAGACAAAAAACAAATAGTTCTTGTCTTCCAGGAGCTTAAGTTCTATTGGAAAGACAAGAAGAGTCCCTAGAGTACAAGGAAAGGACATAGTTTGCCTTAAGGTTCATTCCCAACACTATCTTTTCCTGATCTCCCCAACTCCTTGAGGATTTTTGTTTTTGTGTCCCTAAGATTTAACATAATGTAGGTGTCTTTAATAAATGCTGATTATTTGACAGTGGGCTAGAAAAGAGAATCTTAGCAACTTGTCACTGATATGCATTGTTGCTTTATGAAATAATAATATTGGCTTCCCTACTCCTCAACCAATACCTCTAAGTCTTTCTCCCCTTATCACCTCCAATCTCTTGGCCAGAAAATTTATCAGAGAAAAAGTATTTGAAGAAACAAATTATCAGCTAGGGAAAACCTGATTTTATCCCAGTCATTTTGTTTCTGGATGTGGAAAGCAGAGACCATATGAAAATTTTTAAAAAATAATTGATAAAATATAAACTTCTTGAAGAAAGGGACTGTTTCATTTTTTTATTGTCTCTTTTGTAACTTTGGCATATGATAAACTTGAATAAATTGCTTGTTGACTAATTGTTGTTCAGTCAATAAGTTTGAGTATAAGAAAATCAGTGATTAGAGTTTAATCCTGGACCTTTGGAAATAATCTTCAAAACCGTCTCCTTTATTTTTGCTAATTTCAAACTCAAGATATTCCAAGTTGAGAGAGGTCCCATGATTCCCACTAATGAACAAACAGTGCAGTTTTTGTGTCTGGAAGGAGGGTAAAGAATGAGAAAGTTAAGACTCAGAAGAGATGGGTTGTCCAGCTGCTAAATGAACCTTCCTGATGGAAATGTGAAGCCTTCTGCCTCTGCAGGAAATGCCAAAACTTTTGATTATCACATGAACAGATTTCTACCCTTAAGTGTTTTATAAACAATCAGATTGTTAGTCATAAAACCCCCCAAATTCAGAATGAAAAATATACATTTTTTCCAAATTCATACTTACAGAAGTTTTTTAATTTCTCTTTTCAAAAGTCTTCTTTCCATGAGTAAAGATTTATCTTAATTAGAAAGATATTGCTTCTACTGTACTGGGATACTTTGTGTAGAAATAGCAGAGAATAGCAGATTTACTCCTCAAGTCAGTCATGGAATCCAGACCTTTTGGATTTGAAAGGGATCTGAAAATATACAGAATTCATGAAGAGTGTTAGAGATTCTAGACAGTGTCTTCACCTGAATCAACCAGCGAGGGATATTTTCAGGCATTGGTTATTCTATGAAGGTTACATCTTATATTTACATGGCCCTTTGTCCAAACACTTTGTATGTATTAGATAATTGGATAAAACAAATTAAGGCACATGGGAGACATGCTAGTGTTGTATTGTAACTACAAATTCAACATTACGAAGTTCTTGCTTTCTTCCCCTCCCTTCTCCTTCCTTTTTGGAACATGTTTAGTCACTATTCTTGGTAAGTTCAGGGAAACTCGAGTATACAAATATCCTTTCCCTGCCTCAAGCTATGAATGACACCTCTAGATTCAGTCTATCTTTGATTGCTGAACTACAACTTCTGGTGTGTGCTAAAGAAGTACTTCCTCTTCTCTAGCTCCTAAATATGAGGACTATTTTGGATTTGTGCTAGGAAGAGTCAGCTAAAGGGATGGTAGAAGTTTTTTTTTTCCTTCCTTCCTTCCTTTCTTCCTCTTTCTTTCCCAAAAGAGTTTACTTATTCTTCTTCATGGAGAAGCATGATAATTAACACATTCTTTTTAATATAATAATATCTTTTTATTTTTAAACACATGCAAAGATAGTTTCCTACATACACCCCATATATTCCAGATTTTTCTTCTTCCCTCTCCCCCCTCTGAAGACTCAAAGTAATCCAACATAGGCTAAACATGTGTAATTTTTCTTTTTTTTTTTTTTTTTTAATTTTAAAGTTTTTAATTTTATTTTATAATTATAACATTTTTTGACAGTACATATGCATGGGTAATTTTTTACAACATTATCCCTTGCACTTACTTCTATTCAGATTTTTTCCCTTCCTCCCCCAACCCCCTCCCCCAGATGGCAAGCAGTCTTATATATGTTAAATATATTACAGTATAATTTAGATACAATATATGTGTGTAGAACCGAATTTTTTGTTGCACAGGAAGAATTGGATTCAGAAGGTAAAAATAACAGTTTACATTCATTTCCCAGTCCTTTTCTGGATGTAGCTGGTTCTGTCCATCATTAATCAATTGGAATTGGATTAGCTCTTCTCTATGTTGAAGAAATCCACTTCCATCAGCATACATCCTCGTACAGTATCATTGTTGAAGTGTATAATGATCTTCTGGTTCTGCTCGTTTCACTCAGCATCAGTTGATGTAAGTCTCTCCAAGCCTCTCTGTATTTCTCCTGTTGGTCATTTCTTATAGAACAGTAATATTCCATAACATTCATATACCATAGTTTACCCAACCATTCTCCAATTGATGGACATCCATTCATCTTCCAGCTTCTAGCCACTATGAAAAGGGCTGCCACAAACATTTTGGCACATACAGGACCCTTTCCCTTCTCTAGTAGTTCCTTGGGGTATAAGCCCAGTAGTAGTATGGCTGGGTCAAAGGGTATGCACATTTTGATAACTTTTTGGGCATAATTCCAGATTGCTCTCCAGAATGGTTGGATTCTTTCACAACTCCACCAACAATGCATCAGTGTCCCAGTTTTCCCACAACCCCTCCAACATTCATCGTTATTTGTTCCTGTCATTTTAGCCAATCTGACAGGTGTGTAATGATACCTCAGAGTTGTCTTAATTTGCATTTCTCTGATCAATAGTGATTTGGAAGTAATTTTTCTAAACATATTTCAACATTTATCAGACTGCAAAAGAAAAATCAGATGAAAAGGGAAAAAATGAGAAAGAAAAAACAAACAAGCAAGCAAACAACAACAACAATAAAAATGGTGAAAATATTATATTGTGATCCATATTCAATCCTCATAGCTCTCTCTCTGGACGCAGATGGCTCTCTCCATCACAAGTCTGTTAGGATTGCCTTAAATCAATTCATTGATAAAAAGAGCCAAGCCCATTACAATTGATCATCACATATTTTTCTTGTTGCTGTGTACAATGTTCTTTTGATTCTACTCACTTCACTTAGCATCAGTTCATGCAAATCTCTCCAGACCTCTCTGAAATCATCTTGTTGATTGTTTCTTATAGAACAATAATATTCCATTACATTCATATATCATAACTTCTTCAGCCATTCCCCAACCGATGAACATCTACTCAATTTGCAGGGCTGCCATATTTTTGCACATGTGGATCTTTTCCCTTTTTTAAGGATTTCTTTGGGATATAAGCCTAGTAGACATCACTGGATCAATGGATATGCCCATTTGATAGCCCATTGGGTATAATTTCAAAATTTTCTCCAGAATGTTTAGATCAGTTCACAACTCCACCAACAATGTATTAGTGTCTCAGTTTTCCTACATTCCCTTCAATATTTATAAGTGATATCTCAGAATTGTCTTAATTTGCATTTCTCTAATTAATAGTGCTTTGAAGCATTTTTCATATAATTAGAAATGGCTTTAATTTCTTCATCTGAAAATTATCTGTTTATATCCTTTGATCATTTATCAACTAGAGTAGGACTTGTGTTCTTATAAGTTTGAATCAATTCCCCATATATTTTAGAAATGAAGCCTTTATCATAGACCTTGAATGTAAAAATTTCCCCCAATTTTTGGAGAAGTTTTATTTTCTATCTGGTTCCATATAGCTATGGGACCTACCCAGGCCAGCCTTGTATCTGGGATAGAAATACCTTTTTTTCCCCTCTCCCTAACTACATACTTAAGCAACAACCCAGAGAAGTATGAATTCAAGTGATTTTGTAAATTTCAGAAAGAAATCATATCCTGCAATATCTCACAGGTGATCAATTTTAGTTGCTATGGTAGCAGAGTGGATCAGTGCCAAATCAGCATTAGAGGGAGAAGGCCAAACATAAAGAGCATGCTTAAGTCACACTTGGAATTTGATCAGACTGTTCTCAATTGAGATGGAAATTGAGATGTGAAATAGCTAATTAGAATTGCCAAACCATATTATGTCTTAATGAGGTTTACTGCCAGACTCCTAGCAGACTGTAACCCCATTGTAAACTGATTTTCTGAACTCTGTTTAAATCATTCTGTTAATGTACACTGTGAGTCTCTTTTGCTTATTATTGCTTTCTATATGGGAATAAAACAAACTATCCTACACCAATGTTTTGAATACTTTCTTTACTCCCCCCTTTCTTTTGAGAGGAAATCCTAGACTACTGACAAATAAAACTATCCCCAGAATACCTATGTATTCAATCATTTTTTACTCATGTCTGACTCTCTGTGAGTCTATTTAGTGTTTTCTTGGCAAAGACACTGGAGTGGTTTGCCATTTCCTTCTCCAGCTCATTTTACAGATGAGGAAGCAGAGGCAAACAGAATTAAATGACTTGCCCAGAGTCATGTGACTAGTAAGTATCTGAGGCCATTTTTTGGACTCAAATCTTCCGGACTGCAGGGCCAACACTCTTATCTACTTCACCGCCTAAATTGCCCTAAGAATAATTGGGGTAAAGGTAATAAGCTAAATGAGAATGTCAATTAGGGAACCTATTTTTCTGGTTGAGAAATTTGGCTTCCTCAAAGAAAAACTTTAAATAAAATATAATGGCAGGAAAAGATAAGATTTGTTATTATATATGTATATATGTGTGTGTGTGTGTGTGTATAAAACAAAACCTAATAAATGTAGGTTTCTGTAATCTCAAATAAGCTGTGCCTACTAGCCACTGTGACAAATTTATCTATTTTTTTCAGTTGGTCTCAGGGTCTCCAAATGTTCAGATTGATAATCATTGGGAAACCCTTAGTTATACCATTTTTCAGATGTCTTATGGAAATATTTGTGTACTGCACCAAGAAATATGTCGGTCTCTTTTTTGAATTTGTGTGAACTCTTCTGTGTGCACTCACAAATAATTCAGGAAGAAAACACTGTGGTAGTGATGGTGGTAGTAACAGTAGTAGTAATTGTAATGAGAAGCACTATGGCATAAGTGAATAGAGAGCCAGACCCCAGTCAGGAAAACCTAGAATTGCATTTCTTCTCTTTATTTATTTGCTATAAGACACTGAGGTAAAATGTTTGATCCCTTAAAGTCCGAGGTAATTTTTTAAAGCTATAAGTTGCAGAGAAGATGTTGACCTGCTTTAATAGATGAGTATTTCCTCATTGGTATTTATCTCTACCAATGAAATCCCAGCCTTGTCTTCTTCACTACTTTCTCAACCCTCAATAAACAACTTTCATTTTTATAATGTTTTAAAGTTTGTAAAATACTTGACTTCACATATGTTTTCTTATTTCAGCTTCAAAGTAACCCTTTGGAAATATTAAAGAAGGGAAAGGGACCTATATGTGCTAAAATGTTTGTGGCAGCCCTTTTCATAGTGGCTAGAAACTGGAAAATGAATGGATGTCTATCAATTGGAGAATGGTTGGGTAAATTATGGTATATGAATGTTATGGAATATTATTGTTTTGTAAGAAATGACCAGCAGGAGGAATACAGAGAGGCTTGGAGAGACTTACATCAACTGATGCTGAGTGAAACGAGCAGAACTAGGGGATCATTATACACTTCAACAATGATACTGTATGAGGATGTATTCTGATGGAAGTGGATATCTTCAACATAGAGAAGAGCTAATCCAATTCCAATTGATCAATGATAGACAGAATCAGCTACATCCAGAAAAGGAACACTGGGAAATGAGTGTAAACTGTGAGCATTTTTTGTTTTTCTCCCCAGGTTATTTTTACCTTCCGAATCCAATTCTTCCTTTGCAACAACAACAAAATTTGGTTCTGCACATATATATTGTACCTAGGATATACTATAACATATTTAATATGTATGGGAATGCCTGCCATCTAAGGGAGGGGGTGGAGGGAAGGAGGGGAAAAATTCGGAACAGAAGGGAGTACAAGGGATAATGTTGTAAAAAATTACCTATGCATATGTACTGTCAAAAAAATGTTATAATTATAAAATTAATAAAAAAAACCCAAAGTAACCCTTTTAAATAGCTGTTACAATGATTGCTATCATCATCATCAATATTAATGTTTTCGAGATGTATTGGCAACCTGAGACTCAGAGAGAGACTCAGTTGTTTGATTCTTAGGTGTAATAGTGCACAGCAAATGATATAGAGAAGTATTTCAAGGTAACTTCATACCCGTGTACAATGATTGCTATTATCATCATCTCATTATTAATGTTTGACATATATATGTGCAACCTGGATCTCAGAGAGAGAGAATCTAAGAGACTTTACCCATGGTCCCACAGCTTATAAATATGTCAGAGGCAAATTTTTAATCTGGGCCTTCCTGATTCCAATTCCAACATTGTCAAGATAATGACAATGATGAGACATCATACCAAAATCTGTGGGATGCAGCTAAAGTGGTAATAAGGGGAAATTTTATATCTTTTTTTTTTTTTTTTTTTTTTTTTTTTTTAATTTTATTTTATAATTATAACATTTTTTTGACAGTACATATGCATGGGTAATTTTTTACAACATTATCCCTTGCACTTACTTCTATTCAGATTTTTTCCCTTCCTCCCCCAAACCCCTCCCCCAGATGGCAAGCAGTCTTATATATGTTAAATATATTACAGTATAATTTAGATACAATATATGTGTGTAGAACCGAATTTTTTGTTGCACAGGAAGAATTGGATTCAGAAGGTAAAAATAACAGTTTACATTCATTTCCCATTGTTCCTTTTCTGGATGTAGCTGGTTCTTTCCATCATTAATCAATTGGAATTGGATTAGCTCTTCTCTATGTTGAAGAAATCCACTTCCATCAGCATACATCCTCGTACAGTATCATTGTTGAAGTGTATAATGATCTTCTGGTTCTGCTCGTTTCACTCAGCATCAGTTGATGTAAGTCTCTCCAAGCCTCTCTATATTTCTCCTGTTGGTCAGGAAATTTTATATCTTTAGAGGCTTATTTGAACAAAATAGAGAAAGAGAAGATTAACGAATTGGACCTGCAACTTAAAAAGCTAGAAAAAGACCAAATTAAAAACCCCCAACCAAAAAAACCAACATTGACCCCTCCATGCCAAAATGTTCTGGGGGAATGATTCATGTAGAATCGATGAGTAACCTCTCTGCCTACATACCTAGTGTGACATATACTCTAGTCTAGCACAATTAGATTTCCATCCTTTGCCTGTTGAAATCAGGTTCCTAGGTCCTTGCTTTGACTGGATACTGGGAGGTCCCTAAAAGAAGAAGACCTAGAGCAGGGTTCTAAACCTGAGACTCATGAACTATTTTCTTTTTTAAAAAACAATTGAAAATATTATTTCAATATAATTGGTTTTTTTAGTAATCCTATGTGTCTTATGTTATACATCTGAAACATTTTCCTAAGAAGGATCCATGTTGTTATTCAGTTATGTCTGACTGTTTGTGGCCCCATTTAGGATTTTCTTGGCACAGATATGGAATGGTTTGCCATTTCTTTCTCCAGAAATGATCATTTTACAAATGAGAAACTAAAGCAAACAAGATTGTATGACTTGATGAAGGTCACACAGCTAATAAGTGTCTGAGATCAGATTTGAACTCATCAGGAAGATGATTTTCTGCCTTCAGACTGAGTGCTGCACTCAAATGCAGACCACTGCGGCTCCTAGCTACTCAAGAGTGCTCCAAAGGCTTTACCAGACTTTTCCAAGGGTCCACAACAACAAAAAAAAAAGTTTGAGGACCTCCTGGTCTATAGAGAATATAAAAATCAAAATAAAACCAAGTTTAATGGTACCATTTACAGGAAGGATGCATCTTCCTATCCAAAGAGTCACAAATAACTCCAGTGAGAATGCCCTAATTTCCAGAGTTCCCATGCCATAGATACATGCATCTTACATAAGCATGACTACATTTACCTTTCAAGAAGCAATTCTCCTTTATTTCTCCCTTTTTACTCATATCCCTCAGTTGTTGAAATGCTTCTTTGTATCTGTTATCTGTGATAGTCTAGCAGGGAAAGGGTCTTTGGCACTGACTTGTCTTGGTTGAGGAAGAATCCTAATGCACTATTAAGGTATTTTTATTATTATTTTATTATTAAGGTATTGCCCCACTTCTCTTAAGAGCCAGAATTTTCTCATACAGCCTATCCTTCAATTATCCCCACATCATTCATCCTCCCGCCCCCCCCCCAAAAAAAGAAAGAAAAATGGAGAAAAGCAAAAGCCAAAAGGAGAAAGACTATTATTGAGAAGAATTTGGCAGAGACCACCTCAGTACCCAGGAATTATCCTAATGGTGCCCCCAACCCTAATAGAAGTAGTCTTTTAGAATTTCTTACCAGCTTGATCCTTCACGTCTTGAAGCTTCCCTTCTCTTTTTTTCTTCTTCAAGCCTGCTTTCCTTCTCTCCTTTCTTCAGCTGCTGCTCACTGACATCAGGGGAAAAAAAGGAAGCATTTCCCTGGTTGCTAAGAAACAACATGATAGAATTAAATGAAATGTTTAAAAAAAAGAAAAGAAAGAAAGAAAGAAAGAAAGAGAAGCACCTCCAAATAGTAGTGAAACCAATCCAGAAGTCTGTGGCAGGGTGTTGCTATCCTGACCTTGAGTTTACATTATTATTATTATTTTTTTTTTTTTTACATATCCAGGCATTGGATTTCTCAGCTAAATGATTAACCTGAAACATTTATGAAGGCTGACAAGTGCAAGAAGTCCATCTCCCTGGGACTCCTGAGACTATTTGTATATTGACGGTTGACTAGATTTAGCAAATGTAGCTGGGGAAAATCTGTACAGCTTCTAATAGTTTCATTCTGTAATAACAGACTATGTTCTTTTGCACATGACTGAAAATCATTCTGATCCCAAATCATCTCTCTCCACCCCTCCCCCCACTCCTCCCCACTGCAATCAGGGTTAAGCAACTTGCCTAGGGTCACACAGCTGCTAAGTTTCAAGTGTTTGAGGCCATATTTAACTCAGATCTTCCTGACTACAGGACTGGTGTTCTATCTACACCACCATCTATTTGTTACCCTTTTTAATAAACCAGACATGCAGGAGTAGTAAGTAAAAGAAGTAGAAGTAGAAGAAGAATGTTTTTTAAATAATATAATCTCAGGTCCTATTTAATCATAAAAAGCAGTTGTTTGATTCTTAGGTGTAATAGTGCACAGCAAATGAAATATTGCAAGATAATAACTTTGTTCTGGGATCACTTTTATCAGAACTCTATTGAAAAAGATGAGATTGTGATGAATAAAAATTATTTGATGTACATGTATGGCATCATTTTATATTATTCCACCAAAGATGTATTAAATGGTTCCTTCGGTTTTTCTCCAACATACTAAAATATCATTTGGACTTGAGTATGAAATTCTTAATGTATAGCAAATAAAAATAAATACTGAAGCTGCTGACTTTGAATTTGGAAGTCAAGTTGAACCAATGGATAAAGGTTTTATTTCCAAAAAAGTCTTTTCCAGGGAAGACATATTGAGCCTAAAAGTATCAAGGAGAGTTTGTCAAGGGATATACAGGTAACCTGAAGTAAAGTAAGACAGGAATTCTGAACATGTTTAAAATAATTAAGAATTGTGAAAGAACAGTCCAAACTTTGGGAATAATAAAATGAGCATCAGGGTCAGAAAACATCTTAGCAAAACCATAAAATAATAATGAAACTAGCGAAGATAGCTAGAGAAAGATGAACATTTCCTCATCAAAAAGCAAGATTTGTAGATGTTCCATGAATATCTGATCAATGTATTAAAATTTTACTGAAATACTTTGGTATATTGGTATGATACTAAAGAACAATTGACCCTTGGTTTTTTCAAAATGAAGCTCTATCACTGAGTAACAGCCAATGTTGACAGAGAGGTTGGGGAATTGGAACTTGGAACATGGAGTCACTGTCAGCTGATTTAGTTTAATTCTGCTTTGCCAGCCAACAAGCATTCATTAAGCACTTACTATGTGTCAAGCATTGGGATTAGCACTGGGTTTACAAAAAAAGTCAAAAAGCAGTCTCAGCTCTCCAGAACTCATAGTCTAATGAAGAAGACATGTGCACAGTTACATATAAATGAGCAATAGAAAGGTATATTGGAGATGATCAACAGAAGGAAAGTACTTAAGAGGAATCATATTCTGGTAGAGACTCAGCAGGGACTTGAGGGAAACCAGAAAAGCTTGGAAGTAGAAATGACAAGGGAGAGCATTTTAGGCAATATTAATGTTGGGCCAGTTAGATGGCACAGAGGATAGAGTACCAGCCCTGAAATCAGAAGGACTTGATTTCAAATATGGCCTCAGACATTTAACACTTACTAGCAATGTGACCCTGGGCAAGTCATCCAATCCCAAATGGCTTGGTAAACAAAGAAACAAAAAAGAAATGAATGTGATGAAGAGAGAAGTATGAGAAGGTTTATATGAACTGATGAAAAATAAAAAAGCAAAAGTAAGAAAACAGTATACACTGTGGACAAGATAATAAAACCAGTGAAACTGAATGCCACAAGATCTTAATGACCAAGTTTGTCCTAAAGCAAAAATATGAGAAAAATCTTTCTTCCCCTTTTTTTTTTTTGTAGGAGTTAGGAGAGACTATAATGTCAAGATATTTTTTTAAAGTAAAGGTTAGTGCTGGTTAGTTTGGGTGTGCTATTTTCCCCCTCTTTTAAAAAATTCTTTGTTAAAAGAATCACTGTCTGAGAGAGGGCAACTAGAGAGAAATACAATAAGAAATATAAATTATGTTATCAATCAAGTAAGATATTTTTAAAATTATTTCTAAAATAAATCAAAATTGCCAAATGTAGGAAATAAAAGTAAAGTTTACACAAAACAAATAATAATCGATGTTTTCTATATATGAATTGTATATCACCATGTAAACCATAAGCTCCTTGAGGGTAGGGGCAGGTGTCTTGTTTTCTGTTCCTTCAGTATCCCTGAATAGCATGAAGTATATAGCATAATATAGTGGAATAGCACTGAACCTGGAGATAGAAGAATTGACATCAATTCTTACTTCTAAGATGGGAAACCCTTGACATATTATGTCCACCACATTAGTTTTCTCCTTTTCAAAAATGAGTTCGTACCAGCAACTTAAAGTTTCTTTGAGCTCTAAAATCCTTTGTTCCTAATACAAGCCACTGGAGTTTATTGAATAGGAAAACAACATAATCAGACCTGCAGTTTAGGAAAATCACTCTGGCAGTTGTATGGACAGGGAATTGGCTTGAGAAAAGACCAAGCAGGTAAAGCAATTAGTCGGCCATTATGATAATTTGGTAAGAGGTGAAGGAGAAATATTCCAGGTGGTGCTTGTGTGATTGGAAACAAAGGAACAGATGTTGAGGAGATAGATATAACAAGATTTAGCTACTGATTTTAGATCTGGAGTAAGGGAATTTGAGAACTC
Source organism: Sminthopsis crassicaudata (assembly GCF_048593235.1). NCBI lineage: Eukaryota > Metazoa > Chordata > Mammalia > Dasyuromorphia > Dasyuridae > Sminthopsis > Sminthopsis crassicaudata. The sequence continues at coordinate 75,009,678 of NC_133619.1, read as the reverse complement.
TTGAGATGATATTATGATAGGGAAACTAGGGGACTGAAATGATGATAGTACCCTTGACAATGTGGTAGATGCCTACTCATCATGTGTGACTGACTTGTTCTGTTCCATCAAAAATTAAAAAGGGTTTATTTACTAGTCACTGCCTCAGAGCACAGAGCCAGCTGAAGGGAATCCATTTGGGAGGTAAATTGTAGATATTCTAGGATTGAGTGGAAGGTGAGATGAGTTTTCTCAAAGATACTTGTGCCCACTGCAGGAGGTGCCTAGGCTGAGTTTAGGTTATTACCACCTTAAAGGGCCTCTGCCAGGTAAAAAGCAGACAGATTGAAAACTTGCAGAGCTTTGGAGGAGGCAGAATAGAGAAAAATTGGACAGATGATCAATGAAGAGAATGATGATTCAGTGTTGATAACAAGACTCAGGATGGTTCATCTTCCCAATCCCTGATTGATTGATTGAGCACCTATCCTTTGGGGTCTTGCTGCAGTCAGGAAGTTGTTTTCACTCCTTTCTTTGGAGACCAGTGATCTAGGATAATAGGAATCTTGTTAAGTTATTTTGAATGCCTCCCGGTATACCATAGGTACTCTTAAGCTCTTAAACTAAAAACAATAGCACCAAGAAATAAGTTCTATAGTAAGTGTAAGTAGAATCCTTAAAAATCTGACTCTCTAAACTGTGCCAGATTTAAATATTACTATTTTATAATGAATGCCAAAGTGGGATTACTATTTACTATAGACAAAAGACCAGCAGACCAAAAATATGACCTATAAACAATGAAGGAAAACACGAATGAGATAATAAAAGCTTTATTACCCAGAATGCTCTAAGATAGTTTCCTCTATATAGCTAGAAAGTGACATCATTACTTGATTAGAGACATCAGATAATATTAAAAGGCAGGCAGCAACCCAGGTAAGTGAATCAAATGTAGTTTTCTTTGACCCTAAGAAGAGAAATCCATTTTATTTTTCTTCCTTTACTATTGTGTATGATCTTCAGCAAGAGGACAATAACTTTTGAAGATTTTTTTTCAATCTGAGTTGACTCATTGGTAAGTGATTTTCCAGTCTTTTTAAAAAGGCAATCTCAAAGTCCAAGTGTTAGAATAGACTCAGATTTGTAAACTTTTTTTTTTTAAACAGAAGGAAACTTGGGAATCATCTAAACCAGTCTCTTCTCCCCATTTTGCAGAAAGGAAAACTAAGGTCCCTAGAAGTTAACTGAATAACTTAAGGTTATATAGCTAGTTAGTTAGTGGCAAGGACAGAACTCGATTCTTTAAGCCCTAGTCTATCTTTCTTTCCATTAATTTGATTCCTTTTTTTAAATTTTACATGATAAAAAAAGAAAACTGTGTCCTACCATGCTTCTTAAAATATGATTTGGAAGGAGGAAAAGTGATAATATTGATTATTAGCATTGTAAGAAATAAATTCATTCTTCCTGCCCCTTCTAACCTTTGAAGCTCAAGGCTTTTTGTTTGTTTGCTTGTTTTCTCCATTTTCTAGGACTTTTCCCCAACAACAACAGCAAAATCATCTTGAATTAATTTTGTATATGTATATATGTTGCTTCTGCTGATAGAATCTAGACTTCCTAACGTCAGGTACTATCTCATTTTTACTTTTGTCTTCAGCACTTAGCACAGTGCTAGGTATGTAGGAGGTAATTGATATGTGCTTGTTGAGTGATCATATGAATTTCTTTAACTCTACAAAATGTTATAAAGTTTTAGTTTGATAGTTTATTTAAAAGATAGTACCATGTGGAAAGAACATATATATGCACATGTGTGTAAGTATATGTATATATGTATGTGTTTGAGAATTAGAATGAGATTTAGGATTGGAGGGAGGTGTGTTTGTTTTGGGATTTGTTTGGTTTTTTGCTAATATGTGTTTTTTTCCCTATCACATCTACTTTAGCCACAAGAGGAAACCAAAAAACAAAATTACCAGGTTTTCATGTGCATTTTTTAAAAAGCATTTTGAAAAATAAATAGGTACCAAATCCCTAGGTTCTTTTTCCACAGACCTTTTGTTCCTTCTTTAAAGCTTTATTATTATTTGTAGTGAAATATTAGACAACCCAGTTGTTCCCCACAATCATCAAAATGGAAGGCACTCTGACTTGGGCTTCCTAACCTTAAGATAGATTATGTATTAGTTACTCTAAAGAGAAATACATGTATTATTCATCTTTGGACACACAATCTAGGGAAACCTGATCTTATTTTTTTTCTTCTAGAGTGTTCCCAAGCAAACTTTCCTTAAGAAGGTTCATTCTGTAGCAGACCTAAACCTGTCCTTCCCTTGTGTACTACCCATAAGGAAAATATACCAGCTGCTCGGAATTTAGTTTAAGGGTACTTTTGTTTTTCCTCCTCTAAGAGGTTCATGCAACAAAAATAAGCAGCTAGGTTTCTTAACTGATTTGGGTACAAATTCAATGCTGAATTCAATAGCTGGGTTTTAGGAGATACTGTTTAAAAGATATCTAAATGATATTTTTAGAAGATATTGTTTCTTAGTCCAGGCTAGAAGAATCAAGTATCCAATTTCAGTATTGAAGATTAGCCATTAGTTGTTTCTGCTGTTCATGTAGATTTTGATTAGACATATCCGGGACACCTATAATCATTACCTATGGCAGAATGATCAATTACAGAATGGGTTGGAGGGAAGGGCAGGACAGGGAATAAGCATTTCTAGACACAGAAACCTAGAGTGGTTAAATACCTTCACATCCCAGCTAAGGATCTCTGGACTTTCTTTCCTACCTTCTGGTTTCATCTTATTATTCTACATATTTTAGAATATTACACCACCACTCTCCTTCACTTAACACTTGAATTCCTTCAAAGATCTTATTTTGCTATTCAAGGCCATTTTCTCTCGTTTTATAGACCCTACCTTTTACCTGAAACCTTCTTTCTCACTTGCCTCAACAACTGTTTGTCTGTCCTCTTCTCTGAAGATATTTTGTAATTTGTAGTTATTTTCATGTAATCTAGTTTGGTGAGGGCTGAAAATGTTTTTGCCTTAAAATTCAATGATTTACTTGTGGTCATGATCACGATCTTAGAGGAAGCCAAGTTCTTCTAGATTATGTCTAGTGTTCTGCCTATTTTAACATGTAGCAGTGGAGGAAAAACAAATATTGCAAAAATGGAAAAAAGAAATAAGAAATAAGGGAAAAGGTGGAGGAGAAACTAGATGTAAAGGAAAAAAATAGCTCTCTCCTAAAGTCAATATCTAAAGTGAGGTCTTGTAGGACAATTTTGCAATCTCTGCTTTTTCTGTTGCAAAACATTCTTTAAGGACTAGAACAGCAATGCAGAGTAGGTTTGGCCACAGACGTGGGCTTCTTCAGACTTAGCTCTAGACTTCAAGGTAGGCCATACCTTTAACAATCTAAGGATAAATATGTTCACATTAAGAAACATTGATATGAATGTTTAAGATACACTAATCAATTCAATTCATCAAATGAATGTTTAAAATCCACCAATGCACTCAGCTTATCATTTTATAATCTTAGAAACAGGATTTGAAACTGCAAGGGACCTTCAAGATCAAGTCCTTAATTTTATAGACAAGAAAATTGAGGCTGAGAGAGAGAAAATGAATCACTGAACTGCTCCCACTATGACACAAACTTTGAATGATTTTTGGAAAGAGGATGATGAATTTTTACTGACTTCACTCTGTTCTCTTCATATTCATTTTATATCACTATTGTTTGAGTCTTATTTCTCCTGTCTTGCCTTCACCCCCAATTAGATTGAAAGTTCAGAGACCAGATCATAGCTGATTTTGTATTTGTAATACTTAGTGTAATGCTTAGCCAATGGATAATTAATCAGAAAACTTTCTCTCACCTGGTCTCCTTTGTTATCAAGGGCATATATTCAAAAGGAAGAAGTTGATTAAACTTAAGAATTTTGCCTTGTGTACATGAAATAGAGCAAAATTAACTGATTCATTTAAATAGAGAAATAAGAGCTTGGCTTTGCATGACCAGTTAGACTGGATGTTTTGGTATTGAGCAGTTCATTAAACTGTTGATCAATTAGACTGATTTAAATGGGCTGAGACCTTATGGGCACAATACATGCTTGCAGTCATATATGAACTTTTAGCCTGATTATTTCACATATCACCTCCTGTTACTGTGATTCTACTTTTGGCATTATTGACTTTGTATCAATGAAAAACAATGGCTCCATATATTCTATAGATCAAATATAAGCTCCCCTTACTATATTTCATTGGTTGAGAGAACTCTCAGATTAGAAAATTCCCTTTATTAATATAGGCCAGGCAGTACCTTTTATGTAATTTATAATTTTAGAGATCACCTATAATATTGAGAAATTAAGTGAATTACTTGAGGTCAAACAACTAATATATGTCAGAGATGAGATCTAGACACTAGCTCTCTATCCACTGTCACACTACCTCCTGTGTCTATTCTTTTTTTTTCTTTTTTTTTTTTTTCTTTAAATCATTTTGGTGAGGTACAGGTGACAAAAGGTAAGCAATTCACAATTCAAATCATCTCCAGGCCCAGGAACATAGTAGATTTATTATGATGTTTACCAAGTGAGGTTGTCTAACATAAACCTGACTTAGACTATAATAATCTGTAACCTTGCTAACTCACACAACTAGCATAACTAGCATGTCTTGTTTAGGGTTCTTTCTCGTAAAAGGTCTTATCTACTTCCTTGTTAATTAGAAAATTTTCTGATTTGCTAAGAGTATAATAAAGCTATGCTCCTTGGCCAGGAGATGGTTTGCATCTGTAAATTCATTCTGGATAACTCTTCATCTTTCATGACTTGTATCTCATCAATTTATTTGACCTCTCATTTATATCTTCTTAAACATCTGTAATTCTCCTTAATCTCTTGCCCAGAAACTGGATAAGGGAAGAGGTGTTTGAAGAGGACACATTAAAGTTGTCCCTTCCACATTATAACCTTCCCCCACTGGGCTTTTGCTATAATGTGAATTAGCATAAGAAACAAAATGGGAATTTACAGGGAGTTTTGTGGAAGCTGCAGATGACAATAAAAGTTTAGAAACTCAAAAATGCATAAAACACATATATAGCATTATATACACATCAATATGTTTTATCATTTAATGACAATAATTTGGACTTCTCTGGTACAAAGGAAAATCAAAAAAAATTTTTATGTGGATTTTCTAGATGCTCTAAGTTGTGGGAGGGATAGCTATATCATCAAGGGAAAGGTTGATTTCATTTTAGTCAGTTTGTTTCAATGCCTTAAAGGTAGAGAGTATATGGATCTAAGTTGAAAGCAGGGACTTGTATATTGATATCCCCAGCTGCAGGAGGAAGTTAAAGGTTTGTGGATTGATGTGTCCTTCAGGACATTCAGGAAGGTTGTTAAAAGATTTATTGGGTAAAATCAGTAACTTACAAGGAAATGTTTTATTTATTTAAATTGTAGACAATTAAGTTTAGAAGTGAAGGAAAAGGCAAAGAATTTTTGAAAGCAGTAACAATTCAAAAGATCTGACTCTGACAATTAGTTAATGCTTAGAAAAAAGGGAAGAAACTCCCTTTTGACTATAATCCAGACCAATATAGTTAGGAATAGAAATAAACAGTCTGGACAGCTTTCCAGGATGCATTATACAATAAAGTGCAACAAGGGACCCTTTTTAACATAGATTTTTTTAAAGCTTAAAACAACACTAAGAATTTTGGGATACTCTGATTTATATAGCTGTACATATTTAAAATGCTAGAAAAATTTACAATTTCATTTTGTAATGGTATATAGACATTTTTGTAGTGTCCATTTGCTTGTATTATAGAGACCCAACTTTATCACTATCCAAGGAATACAATTTTCAAAAATGTAGGGTAGTGTAGGATTTTCTAAAGACCTCAGACTCATAGATGTCTTGTTTAGGCTCTGGAGCAAGGCTACCAATCTGAGCACCCAGAATTCAGTGTTTTGCTCTCCTCCTCCTTCAGTGCTTCAGAAAAAGTTCAAAAAACAATATGACTGTGGACTTGGTATAACTGACCCTCCAAGCGTCCTTAAAATTTTTCTCGTGTTCTTCCTTTGCCATACATTATAAAATCGCTAAATAAACCTTTAAGGAAAACAATGAAAATTGTTCCCTGAGATTAGAGTTGCCATATCTGATTTTGGAGAACATGGGATACTAATGGCAAAATGAGTGGAAGGAATTGTGTGCTACAAATAGTTATTTGGTAATTGATGAGATTCAGCTCAGGGCAGGGAGTTGTAGGAACCCCGTTCTGGTTGGCAAGCGTCCTTTGTAAATTAATTTATGAATCTGAAAAGTTAAACTGGTGAAAGAAATTTATTATTAGAACTGAAAAGTCAGCTTTTGCAGGTTTACTTCCTTAGTGGCAAGGTCCCGACAGAGAAGTACAGATCTAGCAGATAAATCCCAATAGAGAGGTAAAGAAGGTCCTATTAGAGAACTAGGTGTGAATAGAGTTGGATAGAAATCTAGATCTCTAGCTCAGGCTAAGTAGGAGTGTTCCTGGACTTAACTAGTCCCACCCAGATAACAGAATCTCTGAGGGAGTTTCTCAAGCATTCCTCCCAAAGTCATAGAGAGAGTGAGAGAGAGAATGAGTGACTGAGAGAGTATGTGAGTTTTGGGCTCCCCTCCTCAGTAATGTCTAGGCTTATTATGTGAACTGATATAGTTGAAAATCAATCAATATAAATAGATTTTGATTATTTGGACAATAGGGTATTCCATGATTTCTACCAGGAGAACTACTGCGAAGCTACTTACTAATGGGAAAAAAAAAATTATTTGGAAGCACTTTGGAATCAGTGAAGTGCTGAGCCAAATATAATACCAAATATAAACTCTCTTTTTTTTTTTTTTTTACTATTGGCATCATTACCTTGCAAATGTTAATGATGTTTAATGATACTATTCTAATATATTACATCAAGGAAAGTCTCCTCAATTGCTTGCTGCTGCTGAATGTGTGTGTATACATACACACACATACACACACACGCATATGCAGGAATGATAGTGTAACAACATTAACATTTGACCATTTGGTTAGTCTTGAGTTTAGGGTCTCAGTCAAAATTACTAATGAATGTTCCTTCCTCTCCTTTAATCCCATATCCATTCTCTAGAACTAATTCCTGCTTAGATGTTAGCTGGTTAGGGTAAATTTTAAGGGTTCCAGGTCTCAAGGGTGTTTTCATTAGAGACCTCTCCTTTTCAGTCTCAAATAATACCTAATGGCACTAGAAAAACTGTCAGATTTTTTTTTAAAGGAGAGGTAGGAAACTTCTAGTCTCCCTCAAATACCTGCAGAAAAGTATCTCTGAGCACCAAAGTTTAGGAAGGATACTGTTGAGCTGGAAAAAAGTGAAGAGAACTTTGTATAATTATGATATGTGAGGATCAGTCAAAGGACCTGGGGACATTCAATTTAGAAAAGGGAAGTTTCAGGGAGAAAAAGAAATGTCTTTTAAGTAGTTGAAAATTTGGCATCTAGAAAGTGGATTAAATCTGTTCTTATTGCCCTGGGGGCAGGATTAGTATAAATTGTTAGAAATTGAAGAGAAGCAAAATGAGACTAGAGGTAAAGAAAGAATTTTCTAACAATGTGAAAGGGGTAAACCTTCAGACATCCTTTTATTAGAGATTTTTTTTTTCCTGAAGCTGGATTTCAGTGACTTGCCCAGGGTCACACAGCCAGGATTTTTGAACTCAGGTCCTCCTGAATTCAAGACTGGTGCTCTATCCACTGCGCCACCTAGCTGCCTCTTATTAGAGATTTTCAAGCAAAAGTTAGGTGACTACTTGTTGAGTGTATTGTAAAAGGGATTTTTTGGGAGGTGGCCCCTGAGGGGTTTTCCAATTCAGATGTTCTGTGATTTGTGTGATTCTAACTTCCTTAAGATCCAGACAATGCTATTTTCTTTTATAAAGGTATGTGTTTGAATTACTACATTTCTTTCCAGAAGTAGGTGATTTAACAACTGTGGGGAGGAAAGCAGTACAGAGAGCAAGTGGTTTTTTGGCTGATAATTGAATAGCACCCTGCCTGTGTTGAAATGATGAGACTTATAATTCTAGTTTGGAAAGTTGTTTATAAATGACTTTAAATGCGAGTCTTGGTTCAGTGACTGTCACTTTTTGCTCTGACCCAGCTTGCCCCACTGAAAAGTTAATAACTTTATTTCCTAGGATATGATTCATGTTGACTTCATATCTAATGAACAACAAATATCCTTTAGCTGAATTGACTGTTATTATTTGGATTAGATTAACAAGAGGTGGCATAGAAATTGAATGATAGTTGCTTGATAACCTATAAGTAAAAGTCAAAAGTGTTTATGTTCTATTATTTTTAAACATTTTCATTTTTGCTAGAATAAGAATTATGGATATCCAAGTAGCTACTGATACTACCTCCAAACTATGCAATATTAGAGAGAAGATGAAGGAGAAAAGAAATGGATCTTTGAAAATTGCAAAACAGAATGCTTCTCTTGCATCCAAAATAAAAAATAAAATAATAAGTAAGTTTCATTTCATGTAAATAGTGCTATTATTCTTTGTCTTAAAAATAGATCTGTGGGTGGAGGAGGGGGAATATATTGGGAAATGAAGGTTTTGTAAAAAAGATATCAACAAAAAACTTCAAATAGTATAATTGATAAACTTGACAGCTACCTATGTTCTTTTAACAGAAATTCTAAAATGCAAAATACCTATAAAGAAAAATTTACATTGTATTTACACAGCAGTTTTATGGTTTTCAAATTTTATTTGATTATCTCCAAATAAAATGACTTTTTGTTGTTGTTATTGTTCAAATAAATTTTGACTAATTCATTCAATTGAGAGAACTGGACTTGTTGATCTCTGAGGTCTGTCCAATATTAAATCTATTTTAGGATTAGGTCTCCATTCTACATTAGAATGTTGCCATTGCTCAAATTCATTTTTTTTTCTTCAAAATTCATCTTTTGGATTTGCTTTCAGAGCCTATCAAATATTCTTATTGATATCCTGTATAGCAGTTGATCTTCATGTTCCAAGAGTGGATTTCCATTAAAGAAAGAAAAGTTGGATGGGACTAAGTTTGATCAGTGAGGTTGGTGATAAAGCCAAGTAATATTACTTTGGGTTAAAAAATGTGACATGCTGAATAAAATAAAGTTGATGACTTCTTTCTTATAAGGCCTGATTTAGCACAAAGCTTCTTAAACTGTGGATCATGTAGCTGAATGTGGACTTCACAAAATTATAATTTATCATCAGTAAATGTTTGATTTGTATACCTATTTTATATGCCTATATACCCAGGGTTGCATAAAAATTCCTCAGGTGAAAAGGAGTCACAAGTGAACAAAGTTTCAGCCCTGTTTTAGGGCAACTCCAGAAATATCTTGAGGTAGGGTAGTATATGGATGTTCAGAGAAGACTAGCACCTCTGGTGTAAGTGCTTGCATCCTTTTCAGGGCTGCTCATCTTCCTTTAATATCCACCTATCACCCAATTCTCACCTGTGGTTCCAAGAAGTTGTAACAGCCATACTCCAGTAAAATAAGGCAGCTGGGCTAAACCAGGTTGAAGGTACTGACAGGCCTCAAACCTGTTGATGAATTAGAAAAATGTCTACCCAAGAATGTGAAGACTTTCCTCAGTGGAATGGGTGAATGAGAACAGTTTATTTCAACAGCCATGAAGGCAGCTGAAGCCAGGATTATGGAGTACTTAGATCTTGGTCAGATAATGAAGATGCCAGGGTCATTTCCTGGTTCCCAGGTTATCACCAGTTGACTTGAATTTTGTTTTAACACTAGATTTAGATGATTCTGGAAGTGAAAGTGAGAGGGTGATAACTTTGTGCAACTTTGTTTCAAATCCAATTGAAGCTGGAGTCAAGATATCATGTCATTGGTCCTCTTTGAAAACAAAGACCTCTTTGAAAACAGCAGAAAGAATGAAGATGGAGATGTTTATAAAATAGTGCAGCTGATTTAAAATAAAATTCCTGTTTCAGACTTTTTAGAGTGAATTGCTATATTTTTTATTATGCTTGTAGCCACATTTTTTGCAAAGCTGGACTGTTTCCAAGGAGATATAAATCCTAAAAATCCTATGGGTTGAATTTTTTTCAAGACAACAAGAAAGGATAGATTAGCATCTTATGATCCTCTGCTGATTAACATGTGGTTGGATCATTAGTGGAGGAAGAAAGTTTCAGTTCCAGGAGGATGAACAGAACTTTGAAATAGAAGTCAGGAAGTCTACTATCACCTACCACAGTAGGTGATATTTCTATTTTCCTGTGTTTGCAAAATTATAATCTATCATCAGTAAATGTTTGATTTTTTTATTAATATACTTATATATCCAGGTTTATATAAAAATTCCTTGGGTTGAAAAGAGTTATGAGTAAAAAAAGTTCAAGAAGCCCTGTTTTAGGGAAGCTCCAGAAGTATCTTGAGGTGGGATAGTGTATGAAGTGTTCTAATAGGCATCTTAGATTAAACATGGATAGACTATTAGAACCCAGGTCAGGAAGATATAATTCAAATCTTACCTTAGACACCTTTGTGACCCTAGGCAAATCATTTCACCTCTGCTTGCCAAAATTTCCTCCTTTGTATGATGGGAATAGTGACACCTATTTCTCAGGAATGCTGTGTGGATCAGTTGAGATAATATTTGTTAAGTGCTTTGCATGCCTTACAACATTATATAAATGGTGTCTGTCATCATCATTTTAAGGAGATCAGGAAGTACATGGTTGCATGAGGTATACATATATGTGTTTGTGCCATCTCTGGGTTGAATATCAGATGGAACTATGTCTACATAGATTTCTTTGCAAAGCCTAATCATTTAGGATAATTATTATCCTCTTAAGCCAATATTTCTGAAACTGGCAGTATCCTGATTACAGAAAGTGAAGATTTCATTAAAATAATTTGTTTTTTAAAAAGGTCCCCAGTTGATGAAACAAATTAAGTCCACACTCTTGTTGATAGCAGATGATTAATCTTTGAAGCTAATAGTCTCTTTAGATTATTTGTAATTATTTCTTTGAGTATTCAGAGAAAATGTTTTTGATGATACTGAATAAAAGGCAACTTGCTTTAAAATTATTGTGGCTTTTGTTCTTTCTTGAAGCACTATCATTAGAAAATTTAACCTTCTCTGATACTTCATTCTCTCCTCTATAATTTCTCCTCGTCTTTATAGTTAAACCAGCAAGCCAAAAATTAAGGGCCTTGTTCCTAAAGGTTGGTAGTATGAAAAAAGTTATTCACAAAGAACAGACAAATGGTCTACTGTGAGTCCCATGGACTTTTGTATAGACTAAGAATTTAGAATGAATGAACTCACTATTCTACTGAATGTGTGAGCATTTGTGTATGTGTATGTGTGTTTGGTGGGAGAAGAGGTTCTAGACCTGTTATTTCATCTATGTGGGGAACATCCAGTATGGAAATATTCTCCATGTATAGATCAGCAACTTGTCTGTAACTTAGAATAAGAAGCTAATGTAGAAGTTAAGTGGAAGAGAGGCAGATGGCTCTTGGAAACATTCTTTAACCTTCAGTTTTCAGAAATAGGGGTTTACACTGAAAACCACGTATTTTAGCTAGGACCAGTAATTCAAGCCTAACCTATGTCTAGCCTTCTTATCTAAAAGAGCATAGTAGGAAATATCTCTAGGGAGAAGAAGCAGAAGTAGAAATCCCTTGGCTAAAATATTTTGTTTTTGTGTATTTTGTCTACAGATAATTCTTCTATCATTAAGGTGTCTTTGAAACAAAACAACAAAGCTTTGGCCCTCGCCCTCAATTCTGAGAAGCTGCTTGGTCAGAGGCTTATAGAAGAGAAGAAGCTTCTGATAAAAGAAATTGAGGAGGAGATGTTTAAGAATGCCAGGCTCCGGAGAACCATCTCTTACGTGGTAGGAAGTCAAGGAATCTTTCTCATTATGTTTTGCTTGATTCCTACAACTTAAGCACTTTATAATATTGGGTCATCCAATTTTTCTATTTAGAAAATAATAATAAGTAGGGTATAGAGCAGGGCTCGAGGGTCAGTCTTAGCATCAGGAAGACCTGGATTCAAGTCTTCACCAATAGATAAATCAGTGTTTCAGTACCCTAACCATCTGTGTGCATGTGTGTATGTTTGTACACATATAAACATACAAACACAAATACAGCTATACACACAAGTGTATATATACATATACAATCCATAAGATAATATGTATATAAACTATTGTATACACAAATGTGCATGTTAATATATACATAACACAAAAACCTATCTAAATGTGCATGTATAATACAATGGGTGTGTATATATATATATATATATATATATATATATATATTCAAATGTAGATATAGATATATATCCACTCATACACACATTACATGGACAATATAATATGAATGTGCCCAAATATATATGTGTATATCTACTCATGCATGTATATACATCTGTTTGATTTTGAGAACTGCTTTTCCTATCTGGCATAGGCTGCAAATATAGCAGCCACTCATAAATCTGATCCTAGTGCTGATGGTTCAGAAGTTTGCCCTGCTCCTTTTTTCAACTTGGGCCAGCTCACTCTTCCTTGGGAAGTCTGGTGGCCTCTGAACTCTTCATATGAATACCAGATTGACTGTGGATGTCCAATGTACTTTAGCTGACTACAGCTCAGGACTGCCAGCTTAAAAAAATTTGCCAGCCATTTTTTTTTCCACTTCCCAAATTGAAAAAGTGGTCACTCTCCTAACACTTCCATCCCCTTCCCCAGGCTCTATAAAATGCAAAATTATACAGGGGTCACCAGATATGAGGTCCTGCACTGATGAAACCCCACATCTACACTAAACTTCTCCTCCTGTTCAAGCCCCTGCCTTCATATCTATATGGTAGCTTCAGGTATAAAAACTTGATCTTGATTTTTGTGGTTGGGAACATTCATGCTATGGGTTTGCTTCTTTTGGTTAAATTCACCACAAGAATTCATATGGCAAATCAATAGAACTACTTAGGAAGATTTTTTTGGGTATAACATGTTGAGAACCATACAAATTAAGTCTATTTCCTATATAGTTCACTGAGTATCCACTGTAATACTAAGTGCTGCATGAGCTTTGGCTTTGAAGTCAGAGAACTTGGAAAAAGCACAGAGCTTATAGTAAATTTAAGTAACATTGCAATCCTGGATCCATTTCAGAATCTCATATATGGTCAGCCGTAAGAACATTAGCTCTTTTGACTCAACAGCCAATCAGGGAAACTCCTTATCATTTGCTCCTATGTGGTCTCCAAGAATGCCACTGAGCATGTTCCACAGGGGAAAGAAGACAAGTTTTTAAGGATTAAGAACTCTGGCCTGGAAGTTCTGAATTTATGGCAGTTGCTATGTTGGCCTGGTCCCTCTTTTACTTAGCTTTTCTGATGAGCCATGTGGCATCTATTGTATATTTGTAGTATGTATGTGGGTGTGTGTGAATAAAAATATAATCAGTTGTTTTTCAGTGGGATTAACCCTTTTTCTTTTCTTTTATGCAGAATAAGATCCTCAGAGAATTGGAAACTTATATAAGTGCTAGACTTCTGTGTGCAATCAGAGAGAGTGATCCCTTTATAGTAAGTGCCTATTGCCTAAGCAACATCCAAGGGAACTGTACTTGGAAATCTATTACTTGTATATGATATACTCTAGTCCAAAACTTCTTAAACTATGGGTTGCCATCCCATAGACAGTCACATAACTGAATATAGGGATTGTGAGATTGTGATTCATTATCAGTAAATGTTTGATTTATATACCTATTTCATGAATCTATATTCCCAGGCTTGTGTAAAAATTTCTCCAACAAAAAGGTGTCACAAGTGGAAAAAGGTTAATGAGTCTTGCTCTAGTGTATGGTGTTCTGCTGTATGGGATATTAGATTGTACTGTAAGCCAGATCACGTTTCTTTCTTCAGGGAATATAGGGCATCTTTCTACTGCAGAATAGGAAATCTCTTTCAGGTATATTATCTTTGCCCATACTCATCCTGTTGTCTTTTTGCACAATGATTTTGGTTATAATAGTCCTATGCCTTATTTTGACCCTTTTCCTCTACCTGACCAACTCCATTTTTTTCAAGGTCCAGCTCAGCTACTTTCTTCTCCATGAAGCCTTTCCTGATTCATAGGATCATAACTTTAGAATCAGACAGGACCTTGTCTAACTCAGTTTCTTCTTTATGGATGAAGAGTTGAGTCCCAGAAAAGCTGTGATTTGCCTAAAATCATATAGCAGATTCGAAGTTCAATCGTAGGTCCTATGACTCCAAATTTTCTACCTGAAGTCATTTCTCCTTCCTTAAATTTATGGATGAGTCATTTCTACTTATTTCACAATCCTTTATATGATAGTCATTTGAATATCTATCTTCCCACCCTTACCATCATGAAATTTTAAATTACTTGAGAAGAGAACCTCATTATGATTATAGTACCTTTTGGGAAAATTAGATGACATAGCACAGGCCTGAAGTCAGGATGACCATTCAAATCCAACCTCAGACCCTTACTAGCAGTAGGACCCAGGATAAATCATTTCACCCTCTGTGCCTCAGTTTCCTCATCTGTAAAATGAACTAGAGAAGGAAATAGCAAACCACTCCAGTATCTCCGCCAAGAAAACCCACAGAGTTACTAAGAGCTAGAAACAACTGAACTTTATATATCATAGAGATTTAAGGATTTAAGATCTATTTAGTTGTTTTGTATAGTCTAAATTATAGGAAGGGTTGGGAAATAGTATACCTAAGAATAGCTAGTAAAATGATATTTCCCTGGAATATTGCAAATCTGATGACACAGACTTCGAACTAAAAAGAAAGGGAGAGGAAGAAATTTGTTTATGTATATTCATAAAGCTATTCCCCATGGAGAGTAACCACAAGAAAGAATAATAGCATTGGAGATAGCCAGAAATACACAGGGGACAAAATCTAAGGGAAAAAACCAACCAGTAACAAAATCCATGGCAACAGATTTCCATAATCTTTTGGAAAGTGTGGGCAACAAGAAAAATGAACTATTAATTCAAGGAAGCAAATCTGACCTCAAAATATATTACTGAGACTTTGGTGGGATGAGATTCATGATTGAATAGGATGCTTGATGAGTATTTAAATCAATCAATAAGTGGTTATTAAGTACTTATTATGTTCCCCAAACTGTTAGGCTCTGATAATACAATGGAAAATGAAACTATCCTTTCCCCCAAGATGCCTGAAGTTTCTCTAGCAATTGATGAGGCATTCTCTAACTTATAATTGATGCCTATATACAAATACAAAGGCATGGAAAATGAACTATCATGTGTTAAAAGATAATAAGAGGACCAATCTGTCTGGATTGTAGAGTGTGTAAAAGAAAAGTGATATATAATATAAAACCAGAAAAGTAAATTAGCGCCAGGTTATAAAGTGATTAATCAGAAGAAGATAGATAGGTTTGGAGGTTAAAGTAGCATTGTATACTGAGAAGATATTCCAAAAAATTTTATAACCAGAGAGAATAAACACATGAAAAGCTTATCAGTAAAGGTGAATAAAGGCAGAAACAGAAGGCTTTATTGTCAGGAGTATATCTAAACTGTCTGGTTAGAAGGAGGAAACAGAGAAAAGATCCAGAGACAGATCATAAGCCAGGCACAGAGGCAAACTATGATAGTGAAGAAGGCCTATAATTATCTATTACCTTCTAAAAGTTTTTCTGGTAAAAGCAGAGTAGCTAATAAGTTACTTACATCTTAATAATAATTTTATTTTTTATTAATCAAAAAACCTGAAAAGCAGACTTTTTTTTCTTCTGGATGTGATTCTTTTTTTTTTTTTTTGATACTACATAACAATATTTTATTTTTAATATTTTAATAGTTTTTACCAGATATATGCATGGGTAATTTTACAGCATTGACAATTGCCAAACCTTTTGTTCTAATTTTTCCCCTCCTTCCCCCTCATCCCTCCCCAGATGGCAGGTTGACCAATACATGTTAAATATATTGGATGTGATTCTTATTAATATGGAAGGACTAGTTGCTAGTGTAGAAATTATGGGATTTATGAATGGGTGAGTTGTGAGCAAGAAGCATGCATTATTTTTTTTAAATTTTTTTTTATTATATATATATATATATATTTTATAATATTATCCCTTGTATTCATTTTTCCAAATTACCCCCCTTCCCTCTATTCCCTCCCCCCGATGACAGGCATTCCCATACATTTTACATGTGTTACAATATAGTCTAGGTACAATACATGTGTGTGAATATCATTTTCTTGTTGCACAATAAACATTAGAATCCGAAGGTACAAAGCATGCATTATTTTTTAGAATTAGGACTGAAAAAGAGATGAAATCTGGGAATAGTCTGACAAGTATCCTAGATTTGGAAAGTGCAGATTTCAAAAGGTTCAAGAAAGGATGGTTAGGATTCTGTTGATTAAAATTTTATAAGAAAAGTTATCCCAGGAAGAATGCATAAATCTCAAATTTTGAGGATGCAAAAATTAAACAAAAACCCAATTCTAATAATACTTGTTGCATTGAATCATTAAAGAAAACTAAAGTAATCTCAGGCTGAAGAGAGTTGATCCCCTTCTCCCTCCCACCCCAATCCAGCAATAAGAAAGTGATTGCTTCATTGTACTCTACTCTCATCAGTCCTCATTTAGAATATGGTATTCAGTTCTAGGAACCATATTTTTAGAGCTTTGCCAAACTGGAGAGTATCTTGAGAACAACAATCTGGATAATCAAAAGTCTTGACTTCCTTCTAAAGAATTCATTGAAGGAGCTAGGTGTGTTTAGACTGGAGAAGAAAAAAAACTTGGAAAAAATATGCTGTGAGATAGCATTTTTCAAGTATTTGAAGAGCTCTTATGTAGATTTGTTCAGTTTGCCTCCAGAAAATAGAACAAAGTGGTAGTTACAATGAAGCAAATTAATATTTGATTTAAGGAAAAACTACATACAACTAAAACTATCCAAAAATAGAATTAGTTGCTTTAGGAGGTAGTGGGTTCTTTTTAAAACAAGTTTTTCAAATAAAGACTAGATGAACACTTGTCAGTGATCCTTATTCTGGTATGGATTGGACTAGATGTTCATTTCTTTCTAACAATTCAATGATTCTGTAAAGACATATATACAAATGCTTATTTTAGTATATTGTATTATTCCATCATGTATGACACTTATTTCATTAGCTTTGACATATATTCCATAAAATTTAATCATGTTAGTGAATAAACATAGCTTTTAGCATGTTCTTATTGATCATTCCTTCTCAATTTTCTTCTCTAGACCTTTGCTATACTGTATGAACAAGTCCATGACATTAGTAATTGGAGTTTGTAATTTAAAGGGAATCATCTTAACTCTTGGAATAATGTTCTGTTGATCTCCAATCTCCTTTTCTTATATTTATCAACTATGTTTTTGTTATCTTTGTTTAAGTTGGCTCCTATTCCTTTTTATAGATTTCAGAGGATATCAATACAGAAAGTTTGTTCATTGATGATAATACAGATAAGCACAGGACCAGCTCACCACATGGGTAGGTATAAAATGTTAGATCTGTTATATCTTTGGGGGTCTAATCTTTATACTTTTAGGATAGTATTATATCTCCTACTTAGTGGCCTTTTCTCTATTTTGATCTACTTTTAGTCTCTTCCTTACAATCCTTTCCACCTTAGGTTTTGTAATATTGTCCTATTCCAACTCTTTTTCTGTCTCATACGTCATTTCTCGTCTTCTCTAGCTCTGATTTTTCTCTCGTTTGTACTCAGATGTGTGCATACCCTGAGACCCAGTCTCTAGCTCTCTCTATTCTACTTATTCTAGATTCTCTATATCTTTTGGGGTGTCTTTATAAATCTATATAGATAACTCCCAGATCTACCCATCCAGATCTGATCTTTCTCCAATGATTCCATTTCAACCTTCTAGTTTCTTTCTGGGAATCTTCACCAAGATGATCTCCTATTACCACAATTAATGCTATTATATTCTAATTCTATTACCAAACCATTTTCATCATTTCTCCTCTAACCCTGGCTTCCTCTCTGGACTTCCCTATTTATTATTGTCTGACTTATCCAGATTCAAACTTTGGAGCAATCATCAATTTCTTTTTCCTCTGCTTCTGCATCCCCTTAATCACAGAAACATATTGATTTCTCCTTAACAGTTTGCTTCTGTCTCTTGTCTGGTACCACTATCTCAGCACCCTGCCATCCATTATCCCTTATCACCATGGACATCATTTATTGCAATATCATAACTGATCTTCCTGCTCTCACTCCCTGGCCCCTCAGGCACTTTTGTGTAATGCTATCTAATTTTCCTAAAACATTTCTTCATGCATAGAAACCTTCAATGGCTTTCAATAATAGGTATTCAAGGCTTCTACAATTTCGTCCCTATCTAACTTTTCAACCTTACCTTTCACTGCTCTCCCAAATAAAACTTGCATTCCAGTCAGACAGGTCCATTTATTTTTCTTCAAAACAACTCTGACTTTTCCTTACCTTTTACCCCCTAGAGTCTTTGTTGATGCCATACTTTTGCCTACAGTGCATTACCCAGTCTTGATGCTCCCCTAAGTCCTTTTCTTCCTCCAAGGCCTAACTAAAATTTTATGTCATTGCTCATTTCTTTGGCCCATGATGATCTCTCTTCTTAATTTCATATAACTTATTTATATCACGTATTTAGATTTTAACATATTCTCCTTCAAACTATATAACTCACCTCCCTATTGTGACTATGAATCTTTTAGGTGTAGAAACCATGTATTATGTTATTTTGCAACTCCACACAGCCTAAAAAAGTTTCCTATTCATACTTAGGGGATCAGTGTTAGGAATGGTAGTTTTGTAATATTCTGCAACAGAATTTAGAGTTTCTTAGCTACTGATCAGGATCATTCAGCTATAGGTCCCTTTGGAGAGGTTCCTTCTTTGACCCTATCCAGGTAGGTTTATAATTGGAAGAACAAAAAGGTTGTATATTCTGACATTAATATGATTACTTGATACTTCTCTATTTGGTGATTAGGGATACAAGTAGAAAATTATATAAATCAAGTTCTCCAGCCTATCCTTATTTAGTTTTCAGGAATATGTTGGAACCAGCTTAAACTTGAGAACAGTTAAATTTCTGGCATGAGCATTTACATCTTAGACATCAGCAAACACCACAAATCAGGACTTAGTTAATTGTTTTGTTGATTGTCTGAATAAAGAAATTATAAAATGGCTTACCCTAATTTTAAAAATCTCAAATGCTGAGAATTGAAAAGGTTTATGATCTTGTGACCTGAGGATTGTGTTTTCTTGGTATATCTAGAATAAGTTTTGTTCCTTTGCTGATTGAGTTCCAGTCAGTAACCTATTCTAGAGCTTGGTTTCTATTCAGTAGTGATAGAGAAATCAAGTTAGATATTTATTTCTGTGCCCATTTCTAGAACCATTGCAGAATGGTGTTAGTTACATTTAAAATTATGTTCCCTATTATTATTCTATGAGAAATGATGAGCAGGCTAATTACAGAGAAGCTTGGAAAGACTTACACAAACCAATGCTGAGTAAAGTGAGCAGAACCAAAAGAACATTGTACATAGTAACATCAAAATTATGAGATGATCAACTTATGTTAGACTGAGCTCTTCTTAGAAATGTGGTGATCCAAGATAATTCCAATAGACTTGAGGTGAAAAATGATATCCACATGTAGAAAGAAAACTATAGAGACCAAATGTAAATCAAAGCACAGTATTTTCACTTTGTTGTTTGCTTGCTTGCTTTTTCTTTATCATGGTTTTCCCCCCTCCTTTGTTCTGATTTTTCTTGCACAATATGACAAATATGGAACATTTTTTTTTTTTTTTTTTTTGAGGCTGGGGTTAGGTGACTTGCCCAGGGTCACACAGCTAGGAAGTATTAAGTGTCTGAGACCAGATTTGAACTCGGGTCCTCCTGAATTCAAAGCTGGTGCTCTATCCGCTGCGCCACCTAGCTGCCCCTGGAAATATTTTTTAAAGCATTATACATATATAACCTATGTCAGATTGCTTTCTGTCTTGGAGAGAGAAGAGGTAAGAAAAAAAAAGAAAAAATTTAGAACACAAAATCTTGTAAAAATGGATGATAATTATCCTTACATATAATTGGAAAAACAAAATATTATTGAGAAAAAAATAAATAAAATATATTTTGTGTATATAATAAATAATAAAGCAAATTATATTCCTGATTATTTTCTTACTTCAGGTTAACCAAGTCATCATTGAAGGATCCAACTACTGATGTGGAAAAGAGGAAACAGCCAGGTACTGACCTCAAAGCCTCCAAAGGCAATATTACATGGGGTTGAAGAAACTTTCAAATTCTAATGGAGGCTGAGTGAATTGAAAACAAAACAAACACCCCCCACCCCCACAGCCTTTACCCCCTAGAGTCTTTGTTGATGCCATACTTTTGCCTACAGTGCATTACCCAGTCTTGATGCTCCCCTAAGTCTTTTTCTTCCTCCAAGGCCTAATTAAATTTTATGTCATTGCTCATTTCTCTGGCCCATGATGATCCCTCTTCTTAATTTATCAGCAAGGTACAAGCAAGTTATTGCTTTAGGGACAGAAGAAGGTATGTCAACACTGAGAGTTCCCTACACTTATGACATCAAAGCTCCAATTCTCTCTCCTCTACCAAATTAAAATATATTTATGTTAAACATATTAAAGGCTTTTGCTCTGTGAGAAAGGAGAAGAGATGCTACTCTTTTGCCAGTTAAGGTTACTTCCATTAAATGAAATATGTTGTTTTTCTTTTTATAGAAAGGAAGCAGGTGAATGCCAGACAGATCTTGGAATCTGAAGTGGCTGATGTTTTATCTGTAAGGAAGAACAACAAGGCTGGGGGTCCCTATTGTGAAAACCAGTCACCGTTTTGGGGAAACATCACTCAGAGGAAGAAGTGGGTTTCTTCCTCTTACCTAAACTGTCAGACTACAGTTGTGAACTTTGAGACATACATGTGTTCAAATCGTTTTTCCCAGTGGACCACTGATCCTGGAAGTCCTGGGGGAGAGATGAATAGACAAGAAGCTTCCACCTTCTCTTTGCTCTCTGATCCCCATTGTGATTCCAACAATAATACCTCTCTACTAGAAGAAGCAATTCTTTCTGGGTGTGTCTCAGAGGAAATAACTTGTAATAAAGAAAGGTTTTTCAGTATTAATGCGCAGGACAGATCAGTCACAACCTTGACAAAGAACCAAAATAATATTAATGATGGTGCTGATAAAGATATTGCTTCACCTTTGAGATCTATAAAGTGTGTTTTTAAGGAACAGGAAGTCCAAGACACAGTTGGAATACATCCTATTAATGATTCAGACAATAATAGCAAAAGATTATCCCAGAATCTTATAACACTGAGATCCTCACCTGTGTTTCCAATGGAGAGGGATTCTTTGGGAGAAAACTCAATCCTTACAAATATTGGACCTCCTGAGGACCAGCTTTACCAAGTAAGTGACACAATTAGAAAATGTAAGCAAACCTATCTGGGGAATAAGGTGTGTTCAAAAAGACAAGAAAAGATAGCAATTCCTCCTTCTGGGAAAAGAAGGAAAACCCTTTTAGAAAAACGAATCAAGGAGGAAAACCTACAGGGAAATTCAAACTGTGATCTAACTTGTAAATCTTTGAGGTCTGGTACAAAGCAATTATCTCAAAAGAATAAGGTCACCGACAAGAAGATGTTCTCAAATGAGATAAATGAGGAAACAAAACAGATAAGAAACAGGATATCTACAGACTTACCCAACACTCCTAGGAAAATAAATAACTACAAAGAAATAAAAGAATCAGAAAAGATAGTGATAAATGTGGATCAGCAGATCCCAAATACACTGAGAACACTCAGTGTGAAAGTTCTGCAGAAAATGACCCACAGGCCTTTAAAACAGGAAGGAAGGATTTATGACACTAAAACCAGGTATCTCAGAAAGTTAAATCTGATTCCATCGGAAACCAACTTGAAGTCTGATTCTCAAGAATATATGCCAATGTACAAAACTAAAGAAAGACAAATAAAATGTAGTAAACTCCACCCAACAAAGGCAAGCTCACTGAATAGTAAAATGGAAGCTTTTAACTCAGACAGCAAACAAAGCAATATGGGGGATTCACTGGGTAGAAAGAAGCAAGGCCTGAAAAGCCACAAAGGCAATTCTAGAATTCCTATCTTGGCTTCCTACTCTGTAAAACCAGGCTTAAATAACATGTGTCATGCTTCTGTTAAGAGTAAGAAGGACATCCAAAATAACATAAGTAAAAAACAGATACCATCACCTGTTCAGGTCAGTGCAATTAGGAATGGGACAAGATCAATGACCAAAGCAAAACAAGTAGTTGAAAATGTTCTTTCAACCAAAGACCAATCTGATTTTGGAAAGAAAGCTGTTTCTGAGACTGTTTCAGGAGAACATGAATCGACAGAAGTTGTTCAAGTGATACAGAATGAAGTACATAATCGCCTTTCTAAAACAGGGAGAAACTTCTCTCAGAAGGCCACCAAAAAATTGGTCCTGATTAATCCTAGATCTTTGGAACGTTCCTACGTGACCTTAACCCAAGAGCAACCTGTCAGGATTTCTCCTTTGGTAGATTTCCAAGTTCTGGAACCTCATCTGATAAATGGCAGTGTTTTAACAACCCCTCCTCCTGGGCTAGACAATTGCCAAATCACAAAAGGAATGAACTCCCCTTCTGACCCAAAAGATAGTTGGAGTATGGCAGTTCTTCCTAGAGACTCTTCTCTCAGTAAAAAAATTCCAAAGAAAGGTAAGAAGTGAGGGTGGGTGACCTTGGACAAATCTTGTTGCCACCTAGTAGACTCATCTTTTTCTCACAAAATTACCCCAAAGTTCAATACGTCAAATTTGAAGACTTCCTAGTTGTGTTACAGCCAGAATTTTGCCCTTAATACACCATCCACTGATTTTTCTTGTGCAACATATTTGTGGAACTATGTATAGAATTACACATCCAATATCTTGACATCTAGGTGCAGGGGTGAAAGAAAGGGAGGAGAAAAAAACTGGAACAAAAGGTCTTGCAAGGATGAATGCTGAAAATTATGCCTATGTATATTTTGAAAATAAAAGAGCTTTAATTTAAAAAATACACCATCCATTTACTTAATATAAGCCTTGATCTCTGACATCTGGACTTCTACTCTGAACTTGGTTTTGCCAAGGACTTGTACTCAATCTTATACTTTCTTATTGTTCTTCTCTGCCATTGGTTCATCTTATTGCTACCCTTTAAGCATAGATGTTATCCAAGATTCTATTCTAAGCTTTCTTTTATGAAAAAGGGATTGATGAGAATGGGAGGGGTTAAACTCTTCAATTAGATGAAACTGGATTCAAAGACATGAATAGAGAAATTAGCTGTGACAGAAGAAATGGCTTCCCTTTCTTCTGCTATGAGCATAAAAGAGGAGAGATAATGAATTTGGGGGGTATAGAGTAAAGAAATTGAAAAATAGCACGGCACAATTGATGATAGGGTTTGAAACTCCAAGTAGCCTTTGCTTGTGGGTGTTTTGTTGCACCTTAACCCCACTTAGCATCACCGGTCCTTTTAATCCCCGTCAGTTATCTTTACTTGATTGTTTATATTCATACATGAATATTTGTGTGCATCTAATTTTCCATATAAATTGTAAGCTTCATCAGTACAGGGACTGTCTTATATTTTGATATCTGCTACAATAACTAGCATGATGCCATAAAAAATGAGTATACAATGGGTGATTAACAAACTGCTTGATTTGATATAGTCCTATTCTTTAGCAGATTCCATAATTAACAAATTAGTTTTGATTTGTCTTGGAAACATTAATAAATGTCACTTATATGTGTTTGTGTGCACCCAGAAAACCAAGAGTCACACAACCTGGAAAACACCAGCTTTTCTTCCTCTATTCGCACATCAAAATTCTCGAAAGAATCTAGAACTTCCTTGAGACGTTCAGCAAGAAACAAAGAAAATCTTGTTAGCTACCGAGAGCCCCGACTCAATTGGTGAGTATTATTTTTCTTATTTTCTCCCTGAACTTTTGATGTCATTATTTTGGTTTGGAAGTGTCTGGCATCATCACCTGATTTTGAATGTATCAACTTTTTCTACTCAAGGTCTAGATTTCTCAGATCCTTGATTTTGTAGCACCTTTCAGCACTATCAATCACCTGCTTATTCTTGATAAGCATGATTTTCATGACAATTCTACCTCCTGGTTATCCTCCTATCTGTTTGCTCTTCTCAGAAATAAACTGCATCTTCTTTCTGCAGTTTTATTGCATATTTATACCTTGAGATTTGCTTCTTCCCTGCACAATGCTGTCTAACATCAGATTTTTCACTACAGATTGAGACCATAACATAAACCAATTCTTCATTATGATAATTTTGTTATCTTCCAAGAAGTAAATGTAGAGGCAGCTAGGCAGCACAGTAGATAGTATGCTGGCCCTGGAGAGGGGACCATCTGAATTCAAATTTGACCACATATATTTACTAGCTGTGTGATTCTGGACAAGTCACTTAACCCTCATTACTTAAAAAAATAAAAGTAAATAAATGTAGCCAGTTTCTTAGCAAGGCAGCATATTATAGATGAGAGTGAATATATGGGCCACTTTTCAATATCTCTGAATAATTTCCCATCATAGAGTTTCATGGGAAGCAGCATGCCATGTGAATAGAGAAGTAGCCTCTGAATTGGGACCAAATGGTATCAAGTCCTGCCTTGGCCACAGACTAGCTATGTTGGTGCTGGAGCCAGCTCAGCCTGGTTTGAGAATCTATTATATTTTTATTTTCATTTTGGAAATGGGTCAACACTAAAAATCAGAGCTTGATGCATATTGTTTGATAATTGTTTACATTTAAATGATGGGAAAAATAATTCAGATTAAAAAAATTTTGAGGAAAATTGGTTATGAAAACATTTAAGAACATACCCCTATGTGTAATTCTAATCATCTGTTAATCTTTTAATATTCTAGGCAACTCTCTTAAGACTTTAAATTAAGGAACAGTTGTGATCTGCATTGAGAGAGGGAATTTTCTCACTCAGTACTGTCTACATCATTGAAATCACAGATCTAGTCCAAGATATTTCATAGTATTTTAAGTTTCAGTCCTGGAAGGAACCTGATAAATCATTTAACCCAATATTAATACTTCTTAGACAAAGAATATGAAGCCCAGAAACAGGAAGTAATTGCCCATGGTCATGCAACTAGTAAGTAAAAGATGCAAGTATTGTTTGGCAATGCCTGAATCTCAGCCAATAATTTCCAGATTTAGTTTGGAATCTCAGATTGGGCTCTTTAAGTAAATGAATGATTAAATAAAGGCCAAAAGGAATGTAAATGTGCTATAATCATTCAGAAATAAAGTTCCTGTCCACAAAATCCTACTGAATCAGGACTTTCTAAGTCAATTACAGCTTTCTGCATTAAAATAACTTTATGCCAGACAAAGAAGAAAAATGATGGTCTTTTTCCTGTTCTGCAGCAAACTGAGGCGTGGAGACCCATTCACAGATGCAGTGTCTCTTCATTCTCCAATAAACAGAAAATACTGAAAAATAGTAAAAAACAGCAAGTAGAGGAAGAGCTACGAATATGACAAAATTTAGAGTTTAAAAGGTTTCAATTTACTTTAAAGATTATTTTGACAGATAAGATTTTGAACCAATGGCATTTTAAGGGTTTGATGGTACCCTATGGCTTATTTCTTCACTTTATGCTTTTAAAATATAAAATAAAGACAAATACTTTAATTCCCAATTTTATGTGAAAGGTTTTTTGTTGTTGTTGTTTGAAGCTTTTTTTAGATATAGATAAATAATAAGGAAATTCACAGAATAGATTCTAAAAATAGTTATATTAGGGAAAACATATTTTATTGCCATCAATCAATTTAAATTTGCTCATTAAACTTTAAAAATAATAACATTATCCAAAATTTTAAAACTATCCATAATAATTCAAACAATCCCCGAGTCCTGGAAGTCATATTCATTTTAAAGGTTCACCAACACCAAGAATGTCCCAATGGAATATAAGTCTTTTGAAAATCAAGACTTTCATTTATTTAAAACTCTAGCACCTAGGATGATATCTAGAATACTGTAGGTACTTAATTTTTCCCCTCTCCCCCAGATGGCAGGTTGACCACATCATGTTAAATATGTTAAAGTATAAATTAAATACAATATATGGATACATGTCCAAACAGTTGTTTTGCTTGTACAGCCAATTTTTTTTAACTGTTCCTGTTACCAAAAGAAATAGATCATTCTTCAGTGACCTGAAACACACTTTAAGATGGCTCCCAGAAAGTCAGATTTTCCATTCTGTGTCATCTGCTAAGTTTTGATGTCTTTAGTAGAGAATATTTGCACAGCAGTTGTTTTTTAAGATCAAAAGAATTTAAAAAAAAAAGATATAATCTATGAATTTATAAATTGCTGAGCAAATAAATGGGTAAATGACAAAGAACTTATTAAGCATTTCATATGAGCAAAGAGGACTGCATTAAATTCTAGGGTTTAGAAAAATTTGAAACACAAGGTTTTGTGAAGTGAATGTTGAAAATCATCTTTGCGTGTATTTGGAAAAATACTATAAAAAATTCTATGGCTACAATTAGAAAAGCAAAGATGGGTTTCTGGCAAGAGTTTACATTTCAAGAGAGGGAAACAATGAATATAGGGGAGAGGTGGACAGGGAAGATTGCTTTCTGAAAAGTTAGTGAGATGGCTTGTAGGGACTATACTCCATCCGGACACAATGGTATAGTTGATTTGATCATGGATTATCATTCCAGAACATGGACCTTATGAAGGGCCAAGATGGCAAAATGGCTAGTGATACTACAGGGAATATAGCCAGAAAATAGGAAGATGGGTTTCCATAGATATAAATAAAAAGATAAAAATGTATTAGTACTTACTATGTGCCAGGCACTATGGTAATTGCTAAGGATAGAAATGCAAACTACCCCCAAGAAATTTATATTTTAATGAAGACAACACTTAAAGGGAAGCTAGAAAGGAAAGTGGAATTACAATTAGGCATATCCTGGCATAGTTTGAAGCTGGTGGCAGAGAAATCAATGAAAGCCTGATTTTCAGCAAGAGAAGGTGAAAGCTCACTTATCAGAAACTAGGATAATCTCAGAAAATGGTCTAGGAAAGGCAATTGCCAATTTAGAAGGCAATACGAAAGAGATAACTAATTTAAAGAACATTTGCTATTGAGCAGACATCTGGGATAAATTTCCATATGTTGCTTTATCTCTTTCTTCTATCCAAGGACGGATAGCTGATGTGATATAGTAGAAAAACACTAGATTATCAAAAGACCCAGGATCTGATTTTAATTACCAACTAGTCATATGGTAATTAGCCTTTTATGTTTCTTTATAAAATTAGAAATAATAGTTGCTCTAACTATCACCAAAGGCTCTTGTGGGGATCAAAAGAAAATGAAAACACAAGTCACTTTGAAATGCATAAACCTTATTTCATTGGAGAAGGGAGGGGAAAAGGATACTATAACAAAATTTGGGCAACTAGGTTGCATAGTGGATAGAGTGCCTGATCTGAAGTCAGGAAGCCTCATCTTTCTGGGGTCTAACCCAGCCTCAGACATATGTTACCTCTGTGACTCTGGACAAGTCTCTTCATCTTTAAAATGAGCTGAAAAAGAAAATGACATGCCATTCTAGTATCTTTGCTAAGAAGACCCCAAATAAGTTCATGAAAGGTTGGAAATGACTGAATAACAAAGTATAGTTTTATGAAACTATACTTTTTGAAGTATAAGTTTGAATGAGATAAGAGTAGGGGGAAAGTGCCTTAAAATCATCTTTGAAAAGACAATTTGAAACTGATGAAAACCTTAAGCCAAAATTTTAGGGAATGTATCACTTAACTGGAAATGTTGAGAAAGTGATTTTTCCAGATAACTGAAACTTGTGTAGCACTTAGCACAGTGTTTGAGAAATAATAGATACCAGCTAAATGCTGATTGGTATCTTTTAAGAACTCTTTTTAAAGTTCATTGTTTTAAATGGCAATTATCCAAAATGCAGATTACACATCTTCCAGATTTCTTGAAAAGAGCACAGCTTTTTAAAGGAGAGCTGGATAGAATCATAAGGACATACTATATTGAGATAAGAAACTTAAGGCTTAGGAAGAGAGAGACATGGCTCATGATCTAATAGATAATGAAATACAGAACCAAAGGCAAATCCAGGTCCTCTGACTCCATGCAGAAATCTTGCCAATGAGCTCATGACTGGGGCTCTTCTTTTGATGAGATCAGTTCATGAGAGATCCCTTTAGAACTGGCTGAGGAAAATACAGTGATCTAAGACAATTCCAATAGACTTATGAATGCAAATTAAAGCACTATTTTCACTTTTTTTGCTTTTCTTATGATTTTTCCCTTTAGTTCTGATTTTTCTTTCACAACATAATTAGTATAGAAATATGTTTAAAATAATCTAAATCAGGATTACTTGCTCTCTTGGAGAGTGGAGTGGGGAGAAGAAAGCTGGGAACTCAAAATCTTACAAAAATGAATGCTGAAAACTGGACATATATGCATATATTGTATTTAATTTATACTTTAACATATTTAACATGTATTGGTCAACCTGCCATTTGGGGGAAGGGGTGGGGGGAAGGAGGGGAAAAGTTGGAACAAAAGGTTTTACAAATTGTCAATGCTGAAATACCCATTCATTTATCTTGTAAATAAAAAACTATAATTAAAAAAATGCTGAAAACTGTCTTTATATGTAATTGGAAAAAGAAAATACTATTAAGTAAATAAAAAAAGGAACTGGCTGAAAGACAAAAGATCAGGGGAAACAACTTTACTGGAGTATTTTCAACCTGATGACTTCTATGATAACAAACACAACTTTTTTTTTGGCACTTCTATTTCTGGGACTCTTGAGATTCAGAACAATAAGGACTACGGTTAACTAGCACTTAATTTTAATTCAAAAGTACATTACAGTTCAGACAAAGACCAGCATGAAATTAGTGTTTTAACAATAATTCTAAAATATCACAGTTATACAAAAGAAATAAACAGGCCTGCAGAGGTCCAAAAAGCAGCTTGTTTTATTGCACCTGGGTGAAATATGCCATTTTTGGTAGCATAATATTTATTGCACCACATAAGGAAAGGAGGGCAACCTGCAGGTCACCATTGTTCTAACATCCTAACTCATGTGGGTCCTGTTAAAAAAAAAAAAACGTTTACATCTCTAAACAGTCAAGAAAAGTTCTTTTCTAAGGCTTTGAAAAAAACCTTCTTTCTTATAGTTATGCTTCAATTCCTGATTTACAAAGAAATTCACTTTTACAAGTCTACTTTTCACATGATGCAATATTTGCTAAAACCAGATCCATCCAGTGACCTGACCCTGAAATGGGCCAGTAAGGAAGGAATGCTCGATCTTATTTACAGCTGATTTTACAACCATGGCTGCCATTTCTCCTTTCGTATTAAACACTCTTGATTTTGGTCATCTACTTTTGGGGATAAGGAAAAGTGACAGTGAGGATAATAACAACAATAAAATCAGTAAGAAAGTAATCCTTTGACTGTTATATAAAAAAAGGTCTTTTGTCACATTAAATGCGGTAGGCAAACTGGAAATAACAGGAGCCATATAAAAAAAGATTGTAAACTCAATAGAAAAGATAACCTGTTGCCTAGAGAAATTAGAAATTGATTTCATTTAAATTTTGAGTGACATACAGAAAAACTGTAAACCAAAGAAACTAGTTACCCCATGGGGTAGCTTCTTTGCTGAGTAGAAATGTGATATTAAAGTTTAGCCTGAGATAGTTTGGCCTTCAAGTTTTCTCCAAGTTTGTCCATGAACTCAAATGTATTCAGGTAGTCAGATCGCTGCACACTAGAGGAAGAAAAAAACAAAACAAAGCCCAAAACATTTGGTGAGTCTAAGTCATAATGTAGTAACATCCTACAACTGAAGGAGTAGGGAACAATCCTAGAAACAAAATCACCAAAAAATATCTCCAATTTATTCATCATTCATATGCCAGGAAGCTTTTATATCTCCCTGAAATCATTGCAGGTCTGACATTTCTATCACAAGAAATAAGATTGGCTCCAACACTGCAATATACCTGTGTCTATTCTCACAAACCAAATAGATATTTTTTGCAATAAGTTGTTTTGTACTTCAATAAAGGAAAGATAAGGTGATTCTAAAAATTCAATATTGCTACTGTAATATAAGATATATTTTTTTAATTAAAGAGATTCAATGGTTGGCTATTCCTACATTGTTGGTGACATTCATTCAATTTTAGGCTAGGTCTGTTATAGAACAGGGTTCTGGTTATATTTCTTTCATTCTTAGGAATCATTTGGGGATGAGGGGGTTGAGATGTTTTGTATCAGGGGAAGAATATGGGACATCAGCAAGCAAATCTTTAATAGAGTGCTATGTACTCTATACTACTGTATGCATACTCAACTACTATGTAATAGCTATTAAGACCTTGAGAAGGCAAAGTTCTGTACCTATGTCACTTAGAAAAATCTAGCACTTTCCTCATCTGCTAAATGAAGGACTTAAGAGATTTTGCTAAGATCCTTCTCGATGAAATTAAATAGAATATATGAAATATATGACTGATATTTTTCTTTTCTGGTTCTTTGACTTCATGAACTTCCAAACCATGCCTCCATTACCATCTCATCTTGGAATTTCCCTCAGGGCCTGTGGCTGCCTCCTCCCAGAACTTTCTACCACCCCTAAAGCTTTCTTACCATGGAATAGCCCCTTTGTAAGGCCTGCCTCCACACTGGTGAGTTCATCCTGGACTTTACATTCGTGAAGGGACCCTTCCCTGTCCAGCACCTTTCCATTTTAGAGAACACTTTCATATTCATTTTCTTATTGGATATATATATAATCATCAAGTCAATAGGGCAGGAATTACTCCCACTACTAGATAATCTGTCTATTCCTCTTCCAGACCTGTTCATGTCTTTATGAACTTAAATCATGTCTCTATCAGATACCTTCCTTCACCTATTCCTTGTCCCTGGCCCCCACATTTTTCAGTTGTGGTTGTGTGTGTGTGCGCGCGCACACATTATTTTAGTATTAACATCTTGTACTGCAGGGCACCTGATTTTACTGAGGTGGGAGTGCTCTCCAACAATACCAGTTGCACTCCATTCCATGCTTGCCCATCCCACATAACTCCTATCTGTGAATTTTCATAATTCTTCCACACACAAGAGGTCCACTCAATGTGCTGGGTTCTTCCTTCCCTTTCCAACACCTTACAGTTTAGAGAACACTTTCATATTCATTTTCTTATTGGATATATATAACCATAAAGTAAATAGGGCAGGAATTACTCCCACTACTACTTCCAATCTGCTGATTAAGAAGACTTTGATTAAATGACTTAGCTACAGTCACAAAGGAGTGGGTGAGTCAGGATTTGAAACCATTCTGCCTTTTTATCTTATAACAATAAATAGAATTCTAATAAATAGCAGTGTTCTGTGTCAAATTTTGTTTCAGGCAAGGCAGCACTTCCAACAGAGAAGAGAAGAGCTTATACTTACTTGGGTAAACCTTTAATACAGGCAGCTAAATCCTTGGTCATGAAACCAGACTCAATGGTCTCAACACAAACTTCTTCCAAAATTGTTGCAAACGTACTGAGCTCTGCATTGTTATCCAGTTTAGCTCGGTGAGCCAATCCTCTGGTCCAGGCAAAAATGGAGGCTGGAGAAAAAAAGAATAAAGCTTGGTAATAGAAAGACCTAGATATGGTGTAGGTCATGGAAGTCTGAAATACTTGCCTAAGAAAGTTTGGATACCAACCTTTAAAAAGGCTCATATCAGAGATAAACCCACACACAGAATTAAACTTAAATTTTCAAATACATTATTATAAATGACATTTCTTTTTAAGGGAAGTTTAAGATTCAACTAAAATATGATGTCAGTAAGTTTGTTTTGCTCACTAGGGTAGTAAATACTGGATATTTAGGGTATATAAGGAGCTGGCAAGTTTGGCGTTCTCTCTCTCTCTTTTTCTCTCTCTCACACACACACACACACTGTCTATATCTTCAGGCTTCTCTTCAGGCTACAATCTCTTTTCAGAGAGCTACCCTTGAAACTTGAGTGGCATTTAAAGAGTTAACTTCATGTTATCTTATGCTGAATAGGAGAAGCATGATCATTCATTATCCTTCGTGTACATATGTGTGTATATATACATGTATTTATTTATTCATTTATATGCAGTACCATAGAAATTCTGTGTCACAGAGACATATATAAATGAGTCAATGTCAAGAGAATGGCTAAAAGTGTTCTTATGATCTGGGACAAATTCCAAAGGTTAGCATAAAATAACACTTAAATGAGGGACATGCTGACAACTTGGTTCAAAGAATCTAGCAACAACAGGGAACCATTTTAAGATCAGCATTCTCTCTGGTCAAAAATAGAGCAGAAGGCATCTTACCAATTGGATTAGTGGATGTCTCTTGACCTTTCTGATGCATGCGGTAATGACGTGTTACCGTGCCATGGGCAGCCTCTGATTCCACTGTCTTGCCATCTGGGCAGATCAGTACACTAGTCATCATTCCCAGAGATCCATAGCCTGTAAGTAATAAAGCACAGGGTGTCAAGTTCATCTGAAAATAGTATCATTGAGCCTTTGGTGGAAAAGGAGTAGGAAGGTGAGGAGAGTTGGGATAAGGATATAAAAAAACCAAAGCAAATAATTTCCTTTTCCATGAACAATGACTATTCTGCTAATGATATTCATAGACATGCTATGGCTTACAGGATCAAAACTGGGTTAAGCCATTTAGATACATAAAAAGTTAGATAACTCAAGAATTGTATTCCTTGTGTGAACTGACACAGCCTTTCTGGAGAGCAATTTGGAACTATGCCTAAAGACCTATAAAACTTTACAAAGAGATTTTTTTTTTAAAGGGGGTAGGAAACATTTGTACAAAAATATTTATAGCAGCTCTTTTTAAAAGTTTGCTAAAAATTAGAAATTAAGGAGATGCCCATCAGTATGGGAATAGCAAAACAGATCATGGTGTAAGATATTTGTCTAAACATAGTTTTTCTGTCAAATTGCTTTCTAGTTTTCTTTGTGGTTTTTGTCAATAAGGAGTTTTCTCTGAAACATAGATATATTGTTGGTGAAATTGTGAACTGATCCAATCATTCTGGAGAGCAATTTAGAACTATGCTCAAGGTGGTATCCAACTGTGCATACCCTTTGATCCAGCAGTGTCTCTACTGAATCTTATCCTTAAAAGATCATAAAGGAAAAAGGACATGTAAAAAAAATTTTAGCAGCCCTTTTTGTAGTGAAAAGGAACTGGAAACTGAATGGATGTCAATCAGTTAGGGAATAGCTGAAAAAGTTATGCTGTATGAATGTAATAGAATATTATTGTTCTATAAGAAATGACAAGCAGGCTGATTTCAGAAAAGCCTGGAAAGACTTATATGAATTGATGCTAAACAAAGTGAGTAGAACTCAAGAGAACATTATACACAGCAACAACAAGATTATGTGATGATCAACAGATCTGGCCCTTTTCAACACAGCCAATTCCAAAAGATTTGTGATGGAAAGAGCCAGCTGCATTCAGAAAGAGAACTATGGAGACTGAAGGTAGATCAAAGCATAATATTTTCACCTTTTTGTTGTTGTGTTTGTTTTATTTCTTGTATTTTTTCCCTTTTGATCTGATTTTTCTTGGGCAGCATGATGAATATGGAAATGTTTAAAAGAATTGCACATGTTTAACCTATATTGGATTCCTTGCTGTCTAAGGGAGTGGGAAGGGGAGAAAATTTTGGAAAAATTTTTGTAAGGGTGAAGGTTGAAAACTATCTTTGCATGTATTTTGAAAATAAAAAGTTATTTTTCTTTTCTTTTTAAATCCATCACTATCTGGTTATGGTACTACCTGAGCAGTAAAGTAGCTAAGAAAAACAATATAGCTACCTGTTAAAACCAATCATTGACCTGAAATAATGCTGTTTGAAGGCTTAGTCTATCACATTGAGGATGAAGGAATGGCCTCCTCCTCCTTTCAGTCCGTGATTGCTACATCATGGTTGTTACATGATTACATGTTACAACATGATTATTACATGATTAATACAAACTCCCTTCACGAGCCCTTATTTATTTCCATATAAGACTTATCCTATGGACTTCTGAGATTTGCCCATGCTATTCAGAGGCTCTTTACCTTGTGCAATGGAGTCAGACTGCACATCACCATCGTAATTCTTACAGGCCCAGACAAAGCCTCCCTCTGATTTCAGAGCTTGGGCTACCATGTCATCAATGAGTCTGTGTTCATACCATATCTTCTTGGCTTCAAACTGTGGTTTGTATTGCCTAGGAAATGAGAAGAACAATAATAAATGGAAGACAGAGTTACAAAAGATCATAAGAGGGAAAACTGGAGGAAATCCATGAATTTAACAAAAAAATGTCTTAAGCATTATTGTCCAATATTTCAGTTATAAAACTGAGAATAACATTTCTGAGTTGGACCATACTGAGAACAGTTCTATTCCTTTATTCTATCTACAAAACTGAATTTCCCCAGGGTATTATATTTTGCCAATAAGTCAATACTGAAAGGAGGAAGTAGTCAAAATACTACTTTCGGTGACAAAAGGAAAGATTTCAAGTCACTATAAAATGTTAACACAGTTTCTCTAACTACTATGCACAAAAACTAATGACATTTACAGTTAAGGAAGTCCTATGATTCTAGCTCACTGTACAATAAACACTCTCCTCAATAAAGTCGGAATAATAAAATCCATTCTGCCAGTATCTTGGGGTAGTTGAAAGGATCAAATGATATATTCACTCATTCATTTGACAAGCACTTACTAAGGTTTGCTATATGTTAGGTGGAGGTAGAGATAAAAATGAAATGGTTCTTGCTCTTGAGGAAAAGTTTACCTTCTATTAAGAGAAAGAAGATGCACTCATATAAAGCAAATATAACATAAAAAAAGGTAACTTTAGGTGTATAACACGGGGGCAGCTAGGTGGTGCAGTGGATAGAGCCTTGAATTCAGGAGGACCTGAGTTCTAATCTGGTCTCAGACACTTAACACTTCCTAGCTGTGTGACCCTGGGCAAGTCACTTAACCCCAGCCTCAGGGAAAAAAAAAAAAAAAAAAAAGAATGTGGTGTTATATACTTCAAAACTATCCTGGGGTAGGGAGGATCTAGAAAGCCCTTGTAGAATAAGTGGCAGTTGGGGATTCTAAGAGGCAAGCTGGGAGGGGTGGGAGGAGGGGGAGTGAGTACAATACAGCATGGAAAACAACCTGTGGAAAGGCATAAAGATGGAATGTTATATACTAGGAACAGTGAAAAGATCAGACTGACTGATTGGAGGGGTAGAAAGAAGAAAAATACACAATAATCCTTCAAAAGGTACAGGCTAGAGCCATATTATGATGGGCTTTAAAAAATGCCAAACAAGGGAATATGCATTTTATCTTTGAGGCAACAGAGCCATTGCACAACTGGAGCAGTGAGGTGACATGGTCAGAACTATATTTTAGAAATATCACTTTGGAGTTGTGTGGAAGATAAGACTACAGAAGAGAAAGACTGTTGAAGTGGTCCCATTAGATTGTAAGGTACCTGAGAGAAGGCTTTTGTGTTTTGCCTCTTTTTGTATCCCCAGTACTTAGCGCAATGCTTGACACATAGCAGCAAGTATAAAAACGTTTATTAAAATTGATTAAATGCTCTAGGAGATGAGTTGATAAGGATTTGAATTCAAGTGATATTTGTATGAGGGGAAAAAAGAGGGAAATCTAGGGCAACCAGGTGGCACAGTGGATAGAGCATTATCTCTGAAGTCAGGAGGACCTGAGTTCAAATCTGACCTCAGACATTTCCTAGCTGTGTGACTCTGTGCAAGTCACTTAACCCCAATTGCCTCAACAACAACAACAACAAAAAACTTACGGAAAATGTTGAGGTCAAATCAATAAGGATGTCATGGGTGAAGGCAAGGATGATGGTGTCCTAGACAGAAGTAGGGAACTTAAGAGAGCAGGTAAAGAGGATGAGTTCTGTTTTGGATCATGTTCCATTTAAAATGCTCATGATATATTCATACATGAAATAAAGACAACTATCACTTACTAAATGAATATAAGGCTATTGATGTTACTAACACCATTGCAACCAAAGCCAATTTAAAAATCATTAAACCCTCCAGTTTCAGTAGGAATGGAGTCAGGCTATTCCAGGCAAGTGGGCCACTTCCAAAATATGAAATACAATCTATTGCTAATGATGTGCTTCATTTAAAAAGCACTAGTAAGAAACCAGGTTCTGACAAAATCATTGTACTCTGCAACATTAAGATTATAAAATGATCAATTCTGATGGATGTGGCTCTCTTCAACAATGAGATCATTCAGACCAGTTGCAATTATTTTATGATGTAGAGAGCCATCTATACCCAGAGAAAAGACTGTGGGAACTGAGTGTGCTTCACAACATAGCATTTTCACTCTTTTTGTTGTTTGCTTGTATTTTATTTTCTTTCTCATTTTTTTTCCTGTTTGATTTGATTTTTCTTGTGCAGCAAGATAATCGTATAAATATGTATGCATATATTGGATTTAACATATATTTCTACCATGTTTAACACATACTGGATTACTTGCCATCTAGGGGAGGGAAGGAGTGGGAAATTGAAACATAAGGTTTTGCAAGGGTCAATGTTGAAAAATTATCCCTGCATATATTTTGAAAATAAAAAGCTTTAATTAATTTTTTTTTAAAAAGGGGAAAAAAAAGGAAAAAGAAAGAAAAAAGAAACTAGGTTCTGACAAAGATATTGAATGTTTGTAAAGGATCATAGTCAGTGGGGAAACTCTGGGTAAAATATAAGACCCTTAAGCCCAGAGGTACCTGCTAACAACATCTGGTTCAGCTCCCCATCTCCCCTAAGGGCTCTCAGCTTTCCTGAGAAGTCAGGGGGTGGTAACAACCTGTGTTGATATTGAAGTAAAGTGATACCAGGTGGCAAACTAAGTACAATAGCAAGTTGTTTTATGTGGTCCCACGTACACAGTGTTGTTTTTGTTACATTATATAAAGGGGGAAGTCCTTGAAATGAACAGAGTCCATTTTTCCATCACCCTCAAGTGCTTGCCTCATCACTTCTCTACTAGGAAGGTATATTTTAATAACCTCCAGCATGGGGGCTCTAGAAAGCAGGACACAACAAATGTTTTGATTTTAAGGTTGTGTTTCATCCTGCTTTTTTGGGAAGAGTACCAAAGAATGATGTCTTGACTTGCTGAAGAGTTTGATTTTATGAGGCAGAGATTGCCAGACTCATTCTCTCCTTGAGTCATCCAAGTACAATGGCAAGACATATAGGTCAGCATAAAGCAAAAGCAACTCTAATTCACTCAAATCTCAGTTTTGAAATCTTGGACTTTACTTTGGTTCTTCCTTCTGCCTAAGTTCTCATACCCAATAGGTTACTAAAGCTCATTGATTTTTACCTCTGAAAAATGTCTTCTTCCTAACCTTTCTTCTCTCTTCCTATGACAGCCATGCTCATTGAGGTGCTCATTATTACCTGCTGGACTACTTCTATAACTTCCTATTGGGCTTTACCATTCTGATTCATCTTGTAAAATGCTGAATAATTTTTTTTAATGAATGGATCTGTTTAAAAATTTCAATGGTTCCTTACCACTTGAAGCAACCTCCCTTTATCTGACATTTTAAGAACCTTCATAATCTAGTACCATTCAAATTCTAGTCTTCCTTTCTATTGTTTCATTCTACTTACTCCAAGCTTTCCAAAGTTGTCTACTCTGAGCCTCCTCTCCCTCAAATACAATTATATACCCTTTTCACCCATGCCCAGAATATCCTTCAACCCCTGATTTGATCTATTTAAATCCTACTCAATCTTTTAAAATTACATTAAAAATTATTTAAAATATTTAATTATATATTATATTAATTATATTTAAAATTACATTTATTTTAAACTTAAATACAAATATTAAAAGAAAAAAATTGCCATGATCACAGCAGAACATGAGAGGATCAAAATATAAAGCAAAAAAAAAAAAAAAATCTCCATTTCAAGAAAGCCTATTAATTTACTCAATCTTTAAGGTTCAACTCAAAAAACCAACTAGAGTGCTAGACTCATAGTCAGGAAGATATGAATTATAATCCTTCTGGGATACTAGTTGAGTGATACTAGATAAGTCACTTAACCTCTCAGCCTCAGTTTCCTCATCTGTAATAATATTGACCACTTCACAGGATATTTTGATGATTAAATGAATTAATATATGAAAATGCTTGACAAATCTCAAAGCACTATATAAATGTTAGTTGTTTTCATTATTATTAACACATTAAAACCCTTATTGAAACTCCATCTTCTTTTTAAACTTCAGATAGCTCTGTTTTTCAATTCTCTAATGAATTTATCTGTTTGTTTCTTATCTCCCTACTAGGCAGAGCTGAAAAATGACAAGGATTATGTTTTAACAAAATTTGGTAACATCCTGATAGCAAACAAGTTGTTACTTCATAAACATTTGATAAATGTTGTTACTGTTAATCTTGACAGTGGAAGATGTTACTATCTTTTCCCCAAGGCAACAAAGTATAAAGACATATCTGTAAAAATCACTGTCTTATAAAACCAAAAAGAAAGGATTGCTCTTATTACTTGTCATATATTTCCTGAAAGATGTCTTTAAAACGCCCATCATATTTCTTCAGGATAGTGTTTTTGGTACTCATGTACAGAGGCCAGCCTTTAGATAGAGCCATCTGGAAAGAACTGTGTGCAAAGTCCTTGATTGAACGGTCAAGATTGTACATTCCCATGGCAACACCACCACAATCTGTGAAGAGAAAGAATATGGGAGACAGAGGTGAACAAGAGCATTATAATGAGGTCTGGCTGTAAACAGACTCCATCACTCTTAAGTACTCCCTAGGTACAGTCATTTGGCCACTCAATTTCTCCAGTGAGCCATATAAGATGAAGCTTTTTGGATATACCACAAACTTGTTAAAGTATCCAGCAGGAAGAAAGCTAATTTTATACCAAAAATAATTCTCATTTCAGCTCTCAAAGAGCACCATTCTTAACAACTTAGAAGACTTGGGCTACCATCTCCTAGTGACATTGGGATAGACAAAATTATCATACAGAAATGCAAATATATTCCATGTCAAAGGATAACTTTAATTTTTAGTTTGCCATTATGCTAATAACCAACTTGGTTTCCTGTAGGGCTTGGGAACTTGTTACTAGAAATTATAGTTAGTGGAAAAAACTAGGCTGTGTTTCGTGAAAGAAACAAATAGTATTTTATATCATTTTATTTCATTAAACTTTTAAATTCAGGTTCAAATTTATTAAGTTTTTAGGCACAGAAGAAGGCACACAAATTTAGATATGCATGACCTCTGATATTTTATAGACAGCGAATTTCAGTTAAAAGAGCATAGAACATTTAATTATAATAGGCAATATTTTATGACAAAGAATGATAAAATAAAATCTAGAAATGTAAGATGAATTGGAGTTTTAAATGCCACATAAAAGAATCTGAAATTTAGGCAATGTGGAACCACTGAATATTTTTGAAAAGGAATGACACAAAGATTATTCTTAAGTAGCTTGAAAGGCTTAGGCCAGCTATTTGGCACAGTGGATAGAGTACTGACACTGGAGTCAGAAAGATCTGAGTTCAAATCCAGCCTCAGGCACTTAACACTTAGATATGTAATCCTGAGCAAGTGCTTTAATCCCAACTGCCTTGCAAAAAAAAAGAAAAAGAAAAAAAGAAAAAGAAAGGCAATCACTTAAAAAAAAAAAGACTGACTAAAGTAGGGAGGACACTGAGACAGTAAGGTTTATTGAAAGTCTAATGTAATAGTCCAATCTGGTGATAATAAGGCTCTAAACTATAAAAATAACAATAGGAATAGTGATGTTGCCTACTTATTACCTCTTGGATAAGAAAAAAGGAAAGGGAAGAGTAAAAAATAATAATAGCTAGAATTTACATAGTACTTTTAGGTTTGCAAATTTTATCCCTCAAATATACTTTAAAATAGCACTTTACAAATATTATTTCAATATCCTCAGATAATGCTGTGAGATAGCCAGTCTTTAAACATTCATTAGGCACCTACTATATACCAAGTAAGGCAGCTATGTGGCTCAATGGATAAACTATTAGAACTGGAGTTAGGAAGATCTTAAATCAAAACCAACCTCAACGCTTACCATGTCTGTGTAACCCTGACAATCATTTCATCTCTGTTTGTCTTAATCCATCAAGGATGGAAATGGCAAACCATTCCAGTATCTTAGCCAAGAAAACCTCATGGCCAGTACTGGTGTACTAATAGTCCGGGGGGGGGGGGGGGGGGGGGTGTCATACACACAGAGTTAGACTGAATGAATGAGCAACGACGTGCCAAAGGCTGTACTAAGGATTGGGGATATAAAGAAATTTAAAAGACAAGCCTCACAATCTAATGGGAGAATCTAATAACAATGTACAAACAAGGAATATACAGGGGAAGTTGAATTATCTCCATTGTTTTAATGAGGAAACTGAGGCAAAACTTGAAAGGCTTGCCATACAGTTAGTAAGCATTCAGAGGCCTCTTAGTTTCCCATGTGTGTTTAGTTCTAGGCATTCATTAAGTAATCAATGCTGGTTGGCTGAGCATCTGCCCCACTGGGCAATAACTAAAACCAAGCTCTTCCCTGATGTCTAGCCTGGTTCATCATTCTTCAGCCCATTCTACCTCTACTATTTATCCTCCCATGTCCAGAAACTTGTGTTTAATAAATAAGAGTTTTGGATAAAGCCTACTTTCCACTTTCTGTCAAAGAAGTGATGGACTCAGGGTGCAGAATAAGATATATATTTTTTGGATGAGAACAACACAGAAATTGCTTTTTTCTTGACTATGCATAATTATAATAAGGGTTTTGCTTTTCTTTTCTCTTTTTTTTCAATGAGGGCATCAAGGAAAAAAAATATATATTTGTTAATTGAAAAGATTGATTAGCATGCATTTATTAAAGACTTAATATGTGTCAATCTAGATGCCATTGACACAAAGTTAAAAAACAAAAATATCTCTTTTCTTCAAGAAGTTTATATTCTATTATGCAATATGACATGCATATATAAGTACAGGAAAATAATATACAAACACAAAGTTTTTATTTTATATAGATGTGACACATAGGAAGTCACAGAAGTTACAAAATAATCTTTTCCTGCTAGAGCGGGAAAGTTTCCTACTATTACAGGATTCAATGTTTGCCCTACAATCTATATTACAAACATTAACTTGTTTATATAATTGATCCTACAAGGTTTATGAGTTGTATCACATAATGATTCTTACATAAGTGATGATACAATTAAAACTAACCTTAATTTTTTTTTTTCTTAAATAGCATTAATTTCTCATTGAGGTGTTGTTATACATACCTTCAAAATCATGGACCACAAATGTCATAGGTTCACCTCCATCACGTGGTGTATAGGTTATTTCCACTTTTCCAGGTCCAGGAACTACAAAATCAGTTGCTCTATACTATTTAAGAGAGATTACAAGGTCTGAGAAAATTTAATTCAACAAGTCCCAAATGAAAATATTATAATTTGATTTCTTGAGAAATTACAATAGAATATTGGATGTTCATGTTTCCTAAATGTCATCATTTTATATAGAATAAACTGAGGCCCAGAAAAGTGACATGATCAAAAGCCAATTGGTGGCACCATTACATTGCCACAAACATTTCCTTAGCACTTATTATGTACAAAGCACTATCCAGTCTGGTGAAGGGTATGGGAGAAGCATCAGATGTGGTCCCTGCCCTCAAGAAACTTAAACTCCATTAAGGAATAACATATTACTAACAAAACAGGCAGTGTATGAGTACAAAAGAATGGTATCAAAAAGAGGCACTCACAGGCATTCAGAGAAAGAATAGTCTACACCATAAATATATAAATGTCCTGGCAATACTAGAAGGTAAATAGGATTTATCTTTTTATTTTTACATGGAGAAACCAAGACTCAGAAAGCTAAAACGATTTATTTAGTCATATAATCAGTGGCAGAATTGACTTGAATTTAGACATTCTGATTCTTAAGTAATAAGCAGATCCCTTTACCACAACTCTCCACTTAGCCAAAGGCTAACTAAGAAATATTTTACCGGCTAGTCTTTAAACCTAAGTCAACAACCTGCCCTATATCAAAGTCTAAAACTAGAATTTTGTCACAAGACTTGGATTTTGCTTAGTATGGACTCTGTGTTTAATTTGGCAATAGATTCACTTTTGCAGAAAAGGCAACAATGAAAATGTTTCTAAGCAGGAACCAACAACTTAAAATGCTTTTAAAAATGAGGCATTGGTTAATTTTGTAGGCAAGAGGTGGAGCATTTAAAGTATTACCTTGATAAAAGAAGAAAGGAAAAGAAAACATATTTGTGGAAAATCAAGTTGAAAAGTTAAAATTAGCTAAGTGTATATTTACATCTAGCTCTGAGAGCCTGAATTCTCTCTCCTACTCTTCTTTAGGAAATTAAAGTGGGTAAAAGGAAAAATTGAAAAGAAAGGAGGCATTTAGGTGGTGCAGTAGACAGAGCACCCTTAGAGTAAGGAGGACCTCAGGAATTCAAATTCAGCCTCAGATAACAAGGTGAGTCACTTAATCCCTACTGCCCCTCCCGGCAAAAAAGAGATAAGTAGGAGGGGGCATATATACCAAGATTGGATTTTTTTTTTTTCTGTGCTTCTAAAAATAGAGACTTGACAAAAATGAGGTTATACCAAAGACACTTACTTGATCCCCATAAGCATGACGGCCTATAATGATTGGTTTAACCCAGCCATTCACAAGTCTGGGGATGTTTTTGCAGATAATTGCTTCCCTGAAAACGGTCCCACCCAGGATATTTCGGATA
Organism: Sminthopsis crassicaudata; assembly: GCF_048593235.1. Classification (NCBI taxonomy): domain Eukaryota; kingdom Metazoa; phylum Chordata; class Mammalia; order Dasyuromorphia; family Dasyuridae; genus Sminthopsis; species Sminthopsis crassicaudata. Next base: position 74,966,337 of record NC_133619.1, on the reverse strand, counting down.
GTCCCATTTGGTGACTTCCACATTTTCTTCAGTTTAAATTCTTCCACTCTCTTCTCATCTGGGGTGATGGTAGCACATTTGATACCCACGTTATATTTCTTAATAGCTTCTGCAGCTTCAATAGTGACCTTGTCATCTGTTGCATCACGATTCTCCATTCCTAAGTCATAGCTTGGTAGAGAAGTGGGAGCAGGGAGAAAATATAGGACAGAAATTTCAGATAAACCATTGAATTATTGATGGTAATTTAATTTTTAAAAAATAGTGGGGAAAAGATAAGCCAAGTTGGCATTTTATCTTTCAAGTAGTGAAAATTTTCCATGAGGCAGTCATTGCACAAACGTAGTCTGTCAGTCAACTGAAGTCCATGACCTTTTCCCCAATTCTTGAGTAATTTCCTTTTGTTTTGGAGACTATGAAGCTTTAATACTCCATGGCTTCTGCATATATTTGGAGTGGCACAGTTTGTAATATGCCCACCCACTAAGTCTGGGGCTCATTCATCATTTAAAAGTGGTGTTCTGCTCTAAGTTCTAAAAATTGGCTAGACCAGGCAATACTTAAAGAAGGACAAAGCTAGTCAGCTACAGGGGAGCTGTCTAAAGTGAAGGAAATCTATAAAGAAAACAGATAGCTATTCACTTTTCTCTTTAAGGAAATAGTTTGGAATTATGTCCTTAGCCAGTAGCTTACCATTCCAGCTTTCATACATTCCTGTTCTTGGAGGCCTCCACTGGCCACCCATGCACACAGAAACACTTTTGAGCCACTTTTCAAAAGAAAATATTTTCAAAACCTTTCAAGATCCCTCCTAGCTCTAAATCTATGTAAATCATAGATTAATGTTAATTAATTAATGTTGGGCAAGAGGGACAGACAACACATCCTCTTTATCTTCTAGAGTTGGAAGCAGCATATTTACAATTTTATCTTATGAATCAATGGGAAATATACTCATTTTCATTTAGTTATGAATTAAAATTGTTTAAATTTCTGTGTTGGAGGTTTTCATTTCCTTAGGATATGGCTATGACCTGAGGCCCCAGTCTGAAGGAAGACAGCAGAATTTAGTTTATTCTCTTATATGGAATTAAAGTAAAAAATCCAGAAGTCAAGGGCAGCTAAGTGGTGCAGTGGTTAGAGCACTAGTCCTGAAGTCAGGAGGACTTGAGTTCAAATCTGATCTCAGACACTTATCACTTCCTAATTATGTGACCCTGGGCAAGTCACTTAATCCCAATTGCCTCAGCAAAAAAAAAAAAAAAAAAGTTTCTTTTGAGATCAGAAGTCATTTGAAGAAAATGAACAAAATAAAAATAAACAACAAACTAAGGTATTTGATAGCAAAAATCTTTAAATCAGTAAAAATTCAGTCCATACACATTGACAGATCTTTTCTAGCCCTTCTCATAATTATTTCCTCAGACTATTCTCCAAGTCACTACTCAGACAAGTTAACATAAACTTTGTTATTGAGGACTTAAAAGGAGATACTTCTTAGTCATGTAGTGAGAATTATCATCTCAGACACAACCCAAGTGGTGCTTTGGTAGCCCTGGATTAGTAAAATAGAATAGATCTTTCCCATGTTGGCTGGATTTTTTTTTTTTTTTTTGGGAGGATTTATGGAGCCAGGTATGGTAAAGCACAACTGTAATCCCTGCTATACAGAAGGCTGATGTTGGTGCATTGATTGAGCTCAGGAGTTCTGAGATGAAATAGAGCTAAAACTCAGTTGGTATCTACACTAAATCTAGTATCAATATGGTGAGACCTAAAAAATTAGGAGGCAATCAGGACACCTAAGGAAGGACAATCTGGTTAGGTAGGTCAAAGGTCTTCTGTGAACCAGGGAGGGATTGGGCTCCTAAGTGACTGCCTGATAAAATTTTAGCCCACATGATATTGGATTGTTGTTCAGTCAGATCTGACTTTTCCTTACGTCCATGGACATGCCATTAACTTGGTTTATCATTCCCTTCTCCAAAGGACTAAGGTAAACAGAGATTAAATTATTTGCCCAGGGTCAGAGAACTAATAAACATCTGAGGGCAGATTTGAGTTCAGATCTTCAGACTCCAGGCCCAATGCTCTATCCATTGAGCCATCTAGCTGCCTAAGGTGGGGAGATAGCCTCAAATGATAATTAAAAAAAGAAAAATAAATTATTTGAAAAAAAAAAGTACATAGAGTAAAAATATTTCTATGCAGTAAATATATCAAGGCATTCTCTCAAAAATATCACATGAAAGAGTTTACTCAATATCTTTTAAAGTTATTAGAAGGCTGAGCAAAGCTAGAACTTTGTACAGAGTAACAGCAAAATTGTGTGATCAACTATCAGAGACTTGGCTCTTTTCAGTAACACAGTGATCCAAGACAATTCCAAAAGACTTGGGGTGGAAAATGCTATCCACATCCAGAGAAAGAACTATGGAAACTGAATGCAGAGCAAAGTTTTCTACTTTCACTTTTTTGTTTGCTTATTCTTTCTTGTAATTCTCCCCTTTTGTTCTGATTTTTCTTTCACTATATTACTAATATGGGAATAGGTTAAAATGATTATAAATGTATAACCCATATCAGACTGCTTATTGACTTGGGAGAGGTAAGAAAGGAAGGGAGAAAAAATTTGGAACACAAAATCTTACAAAAATGAATGTTGAAAACTATCTTTACATGTAATTGGAAAAAAAATACTATTAAGTGAAAAAATAATAAGACATGACAAAATCAAAAGAGTAGGTAAATAAAGCTATTAGAAGAGGTGGTTTTTTTTTTTTTTAACAGCTTGATGCACTTTATGATTAGTTTGGATATGTAAGCATTTGCTTATTTTTATGGTTACAAACATAAAACTGTCAGTATCTTACAAAACCATAGATATTGTAACAGTAACTATTTGCAGAATGAATCTCCACAGACACACACAGACACACAGACACACACACACACACACACACACACACACACACACAAGAATATCCCAAATAGGTCCCTTAAGAGCTTTTTGGATCAGTAACTAGACTAAAATAACATCGTTCAATTCTGATACTATTTACTATGTTTTCAGGATGTATGTTGCTCAACAAGTATTTATAAAATGTCTGCCTCATACTGTGTTGGGGAGATACAAAGTTTAGATAAGCCTTGATATTTGCCTTCATGGTGCTTATAGTAGGAAGATTAAATAACCATAATACATTAACACAAAAGACAAAGATAAACCAAGTGGAACGTGAAGTCCAAAGAGGTCATTATGTTGGGGGGAAGAGGAGTAGCAAAATTGACAAAGCAGATTTTAAAAAGAATTTAGAAGGATTTAATATGAGTGTAAAGTAGAATAGGCATTCCATAGAGGGATGGGAAAGTATAAGATTTGATCTCATTTCTTCACGAGTTGCCTGAAGTGGAAATATTTGACATTATGATCCTGTTCAGGGTCACTTTTAATTACAAGATGGTACAATAGGCAGAAACAGCAAGAAAGGTCAAAATAGAATATTAACAGTACAGTGATCAAGATACAACTAGTGACGACAAAATATTTTATAAAAATACATTTGACTTCACTGTTTCATTTGCCATGTTATTCTCCTCTAAGAGAGTACAAGAAGAAAACGTTCCAAAACATGTCATTGTTCCTTAAAAAAAGATAAATCAGTCTAGCTTATGTGTGAAAATATTTCAAATCAAGTCTTAGAGCTCATTTTCTTCATTTTAGTGACATATTATCCCCATTTTATAACACAAATAGAAACTTTAAAGAGTTTTCTACTATTATGTCAAGGTGATCTTTCCAATGAAGTTTGATATTTGTCTACTACACAAGAAAATAACCCCCACAAAAACTTTCCAACAGAATTCTAGATAGCAATACTAGAACAGAAACTCTGTCCTAATAATGGAAACATTTAGTTGTACATCCCATTGGAAAAGATAGTCAATTACCTGTGTAAATCCAAATTCACATACGGGAAAATAAGTTTGTCCTTAATCAGTTCCCAAATGACTCTAGTCATCTCATCTCCTTGCATTTCCACCACAGAACCGCCATTGATTTTTTTGGACATGTTGCTTTCAATATATCTTTCAAAAAAGGAAACAAAAAAACAAGCTATTTTCAAGGATAAATTTCATTACAAAATTTAAAAATGACAAACACATATTTTTTAAAATTATAGAGACCAACTCAAAATGAAATGTTATAGGAAACAGCATTAGGTTGGCACAGTATGTACAATGAATTGGGTACTAGATTTGAAGTAAAGATCTGGATTCAAATCTTACCTTCAACAAATATTAGATTACATATATTTATATATGTATACATATCAATATGTGATTTATATATATATATATACCAATATGTCTATGTGATTTATATATATAAATAAAACATATATATATACATATTGCCTCTTAATTGCCTCTCGCATGTATAAAATTCTCCAAGCAGATGAAACCATAGGTTCAACTCATAAAAACAAAATCATCAGGCTGAAGCAGAAGATAATTATCTCTTAAAACATCTGGGCCTGAAAAAAGTCTTTAAACCCAGGTTTTCATAGTTCATGAGATCACAGATTTAGAGGAGGCCTTTATGTTATCTATTTCATCATTTCCCATATGAAGAAGCCAACTATGGTCCAAAGACAAATTCTGACTTGCCTAAGCCCATATCATAAGGAATAGGTGGCAACCCCAGGAAATGGACTTAAGTCTCTGATTCAAAAACTAGTACTGGATTCACTGTTACCTTTTTAAAAAGAAATTAAACCCAACTCCCAAATATAAAAGGACATATTCCTTTGCTCATTTATACATCTACATTCAGATGGCAGGGAAGAGAGCCTAATAATTCTGAAAAGATTTGCAATCAGGTGCCAGGATAGAAAGAATAAATAAAATAAATGAAATAAACTAAATAAAATAAACTAAACAAAACAGAAATGGTCACATTACCAGTATGAGTTAGAGGGATAATAGAGAGGGAGGGAGGAAAAGAAGAGAGTAGTGTTAAACTCCAAAGCTGGAGTTTTTTTCCCCTATGAATTGGTTCTAATGGGCAATTATTAACACTTCTCCTTCTAAAAATTACTTCTAATATTATAATAAGTACTAGCAGTATTTTTAAAAAGAATTTAAATTTTCATTTTGTTTTCTGTTTTTATATCTGTCCTGATTTAATTTTTTTTTTAATTAATACGAAGGACCCAATACCTATTGCACAATAGTAATGACTAGGCAAATTTTTCTAAAACACAGTTAACTGTAAGCTAGCTATTTTGGGTACTTTTAAGTTCATTGTTTCCTTCTCAAGAAAAATAGTAAAGTCTGTCTTCTTTCTCCAATCCACTAATAACAGATTGAGACATTCTAAAATTTTCTTTTACTTAGCTCAGAGAGCACAGAAAGCCAGCCTCAGTCAGGAAGAACTGAGTTTATATTCTGTCTGTAAAACATCCTGATAGAAACTTCTGGCAACTAGCTTCTTCACATTCAGTCAAGGCAAATCTCTAACAAAAGTAAGATGCTGTGCCCCACCCACTTGCAGTGATAGAGAAGAGCTTCCTAATTGGAAATTTGGGCCTCCTATCCTACATTTTACATGGATTTTTTTTCTCAAACTTTTTCTGCCTTTATTATTTTAACTATGAAGAAAATATATAATTCTGATGCAAATCATTATATAATATGTACATTACTAGGATTATCCTTCTCACATTCATTGACACTTCATGTGCTTCTCAAGTGATTATTTTTTCTGTGCCAACCACAGCATTCATTATTCATTTAACATTTAAATAAATGTCCCCAGTTTCTCCCTCTATGCCTAACATTGTGCAAATGACCACAAGTAATATTTAATGTAATCATCCCCACTACACCCAGAGAAGGAGCACTGGGAAATGAGTGTAAACTGTTTGCATTTTTGTTTTTCTTCCCAGGTTACTTTTACCTCCTGAATCCAATTCTTCCTTTGCAACAACAACAACAAAATTCGATTCTGCACATATATATTGTATCTAGGATATACTATAACATATTTAATATGTATGGGAATGCCTGCCATCTAGGGGAGGGGATAGAGGGAAGGAGGGGAAAATTAGGAACAGAAGGGAATACAAGGGATAATGTTGTAAAAAAAAAAAATACCTATGCATATGTTACAAAAAATGTTACGTATAAAAATAATTTTTAAAAGTTTAAAAAAAAATTAATCATCCCCAAACTACTTGCTATCTTCAAAGTAGTTTACTTCTAGTCAGAGGAATAAGAAACTTCAGAGCAGCCTCTGCAGAGCTTTTCCTTCTCATTTACTATCTCCTCCTAAGCCCTGGGTAACAAAGGTCTCCCTTCCAAGCCCCACAAACCCTAAAGCAGATAGCTTTCAATCTTCTGGCACACTCCTGCAGTTTCAGGAGAAAAAAAAAAAAAATCAACCTGGAATTACTAAGTAGTTCCCAGAGAAGACTTGGTATGCATTATTATTTCCCCCCCCCCCCATGCTCCTTTCAGAGGGGAAATTTAGGTGTAAGGCTTTCAGTTTATGCAATTGTCAGCCTGTCAGAATGAAAATGATCCCTTTTCTGAAGCAATTTCAAAATAGGGCTAGGAACAGGAGCTGTGATTTCAGTGTCATAAGGAATTCCTGGTTGATGAAATTCATTCCCTCTACCAATATGCAGTTAGGCAGTGTCTTCTCAACTGCTTAGTCATATTGCTCAAAGAAAGGAAGGTTAAGGGGCCCAGAGTCAAATAGCCAGGAAGGGTCGGAAGAGTAATGGTTGCAGTGCACCATTACTTCCATGTCACCACTGCCCTGCCCTTCGGCAGTTCATTCCACAGGGCAGACAAATTACAGAATTAACCAAAGAATTCAGCGCCAGAGGATTAACCATCGAGGGGTTATTTATTTTTGGTCCCAGCACCTCAAGGAGGTTCTCTAGCTCTAGTAAAAGCATGGGAAAAGGTCCATTCATATCATTCGGGATAACAGACTATAAAAGCATCACCAGTTTGGAGCTGCAGCAACGAGAAACGAGGAATAACAACTGGAGAAAACTGATTTCAAACCTCAGTCGGTCTCTAATTATACTCTCCCGTTCTCAGTTTCCTAATTTGTAAGATGGGCAGAGCGCTGATTCTCAGAGTTTAGAAGATCAAATGGAATAAAGCTCCTTGCAAACCTTGGAAGTTTTAGAGTCAACATTATCCCAATCTTCCTTCTCACATTCCCCACCGCCCTATTCCGGCCAACATAAGAGCAAAAACAAAGAAAAATCACTTACTCCTGGGAGAAAAAAAATTAGCACAATCTTCCCCTCCCCCGAATAAAATAGTATTGAAAAGATCACAGACCAGTTCAAAAGACCCTCGTCAATTTCAAGTTAGGTTTCTTAGAGTGGGGACTTCTAGCTTTGGTTGGCTTAGGGTCAAGTTTCTTCTGGAGCGGGCAAAGGGCACCTTAGAGTTCCCAAAACATTTTTCAGTTAAAGGTTAAGGGAACACGATAGCCTCTTTGTGCACACGGGTGTCCACGGGCGTGTCCCCGTGCATATCCGTAAGTAGGGAACGTTCGAGCTCCTCAGTAAATGCGGGGGTGTGAGTTGGTGTGGTCTAGTGAACCGAAGTGTCATCTGTCTGCATCTGGGTGTCTCTTGCTTATCTTTGTATCCCCAGCCATTAACACCAGGCTTCCGCTCGTAGTAGGCGCCAGATACAACTGACACAGTGCCTTGTACATAGTAGAGGCTTAATAAATATTTATTGCGTGTCTGACAGTTGCAAAGAGGACCTAGGCAAGCTCTGGATCACTTCCTCATTCCTGGGCGTGCGCCCCACTCTTTTCTAGAAGCACAGCCTCCCCACCCGCTCGGGTGCACTAAGACCTTTAAACTGGAGAAGCTCTGAGGGGGAGGGGTGGGACTCAGAGTATGGGCTTCTCGGCTCCTCCCAGTCATCCAGGCAGCCCCCCACTCCGGGCCCGCTAGGTGCCGGTGCCCAGCCGATAGTTCAGTTACCTGCAGCCAGGCAAGTCCGCAGGCGAAGCGAGGGCCAGAAGGTGGAAGTCCCCAAAGGGTCCAGTTGACGTTCACGATCCGCTTCGGGGATGCAGGTTCCAAAGTCTAGCCACCGCCAGCAGGAACGCCGAGGTGGAAACTGCTGGCAGCTTTCTGGGCCCCTCCTCCTCCTTTTCCCTGGCTTTGTTCCCTCCCTCCCCCCCCACACCCGCCCAGCTCAGCCCACCTCCCGAGTCCCCGCCCCTCCACCCAATCCGGCTTCCCAGTCCGGGGGTGTGGCGCAGCCAGTGCCTGACCTACAGTCTGGAAGAGCGGGGGGCGGGAACCTGGGAGGAGAAAGGGGAGGAAGATCTACCCACCCGCCTGCAGGGGCTAGTCCTGTGTAATCGGACCACCGGAGCTTTCACCGAGAAACCAATGAACACTGACTGCTAAACCAGGGGCGAGTCCGGCCTCTAGATCCCAGGATTTCGGGGTACTAGGGACCTTAGAGAGCCTCATTTCACTAAAAGGGAGCCTAGGCAAGTCAGGTCTAACCAATCAACATTAATGAGTGCGTAAAATATGTCAGGCACTGTGCTAAACGCTGGGGATAGATACAGCAAAAGGCAAAAATGCAAGTCCTTTCCCTTAAGGAGTCCACAATTCGAAGTTTCTTTACTTACCTCTCCTACATAAATATAGCCTTTTTCTGATCTTCCATCTCTAGTTCCCCTTCTCCCATATCTGTATTCATTTCTATAAGCTTTTAAGTGTATTACAGAATGTAAGGTCCTTGGGGGAGGAGGAAGGATGATTTCATGGAGTTTCAAAAGCTAGATTGTAACCAGGTTTGTATTGGAGTCAATTCCTATGGACTAGTGAGAGCTATTGCTAAAATTTTAGTGTGAGTATTTACATCTCTGAAATCAGCAAATGCTAATTGACTTGATTTATTATTTTGTTGATTGTCCAGACTTTAAAAAGCTTAGGGAAAATATTAATGCAAAACCTTTTTTTCTTTTCTTTTCTTTTCTTTTCTTTCTTTTTTTTTTTTTTTTTTTTTTTTTTTTTTTTTTGAGAGAAAGCTGGTTCTAATTTATAGTATTAGAAAATTGCCAGGAAGATTGAGAAGTTAAGTGAACCTGCAGCCTCACCATACTGCTTTTCAATAATTAGGGTAGGGTATATAGTAAATGTAGTCTAGTTGTCTGTCTTTTACACACACACACTCGTCAGCTTTTTCTTTCGGTGTGTATAACGGAAGGGGTAGCTGCTTGTTTTGATTGATATATATATTTGGTATCCCAAAAGTCTAGTGTAATTTTAAGCTACTAAAGCTTTTAAGACATCTTGTGTATATGTGTGTGTGTATACATACATATATATAATATGTATGCATTACATAGAAATGAAATGCATAAATATGTGTATATGTTGTATAATATATATGAATATATATCTAGGTAACATAATATATGAAAAGAGTTCTGGACCTGGAGTAAGGGAGTTCACACCCACTTTAGAAATTTACTAGCACTTTGACTGTGAGCAAGTCACTTAAGTCTGTTTACTTCATATTCCTTATCTGAGTTTCATATTCCATATTCTGAGTCTGAGAAGGAAATGGCTAACCACTCTATTGTCTCTGCTAAGAAAACCCCAAATGGGGTCCCAGAGAGTTTGAAACATCTCAGAGGGCAGCTGGGTGCGACAGTAGATAGATTGCCAGGCTTGGAGTCAAGAAGGGTTATCTTTTAGAGTTCAAATCTGGCTTCAGACACTAGCTATGTGACCCCCCCAGGCAACTCACTTAACTCTCTCAGTTTCCTCATCTGTAAAATGAACTGGAGAAGGAAATGGCAAACCACTTCAGTATCTTTGTGAAGAAAACCCCAAATGGGGTTACAGAGTTGGGCTAGACTTAAAATGACTAAATAAGAACAAAAAAATTTATAAAACTCTTTTCAGGCCTTAAAACACTATATAGAGGGCAGCTAGGTGGCGCAGTGGATAGAATAACAGCCTTGACTTCAGGAGGACCCGAGTTCAAATGTGATCTCAGACACGTAACACTTCCTGACTGTGTGATCCTGGGCAAGTGACCTAACCCCAGCCTCAAAAACAAAAACACTATATAAATGTTATATTTTATATTTATATGCTATTTATTATGAACCATATATATGAACATATTTAATATAAACACATACATGTGTTTTTATATGTATATATCTATACAAACATATCTACATCTATATATGTACACACATACAAATACACCAAAAGGGTAAATTTATAAGAATACACTTAAGGGGCCTCTTGGCTCAACTAGGTGTAAAATATTCAATAGTATAATAGAATTCCCGTAGGAAACAATTCCCATTACTTAAAAATCTCTATTTTTATGACCATTATACTATGTAAATTTTGAATCATGTTTTAGATGCATTTATATTTTAAAAGTATATAGCACACATATACACACATGTAAGTGTATAATGTATATATACACATCTACATATATACTAATCATATACATGTGTGTGGAATAGAGATAAGGTGAAGAACTTACAGGAATGTATGAATTTTTTTTTGTATTTTATTTTCATTATTTCTGTGTTTCCCCTATGACATGTATAATATGTGCAGGCCCATATTTACTTGAGCTTTGGCCAGCTATAAAGATATTTATTTATTTATTTAACCTGAGTTGATGACATTTATCAGTATTTGACATTTATCAATATTTAGTCTATTTGCTTGACCACTATCTGCTTGATTAAGTCTGAAGGCCTGATTTTCTGTTTCCTAGAAATCAGGAGATTTCAGGGAAAAAGAAACCTTCCATTTCAATCTCTCCAAATAGCAACAACCAAATACATGCCTCTCTCTCCCCTTCTCAATGCTCTCTTACTTGTGATGTAATCTCTTGTATAAAAACTATATATCTTTATTACTTCTTTAGCCCTCCTACCACAAACTTTCTCTTTCTTATCTCGTGGTGGAATGGCTCATCCTGGGGAGGTTTTCAATAAACAACTTTTCTGCTTTTTTTTAGTGAATGATCTCTGAGTAGTCATTTTGGGTAAGGGTCTTCTACATCCCTCACACATGCATAAGTGAACTTGGTGCAGTGGCATGCTGGCAAAAACAACAAAAAGCCACAAATGAACAAAACTAAAATAAGCACAAACTGGGAGATAATAATTAGAAAAGAAAGAGATGGCTTGGAAACCCCCTCCCCATAGAAATGATAACTAAAACTAAAATATGAGTCTCTGAAAAGACTAATAACATTTATAAATCCTTAGATAATCTTATTAGAAAGGGTAGAAAAATCACATCAATAAATCAGCTGTAATGCCGGAAAAACTGAGGCAAGATAGAGATTAGAGAGATTTTTAATATTTTAATTGGAGAGTTTAATTTACTGGACAGGACTCTCATCTCAAAGTATCCACTAATGAATGGGGGAACGATAAACATTTTTATAGCTCTTCATGTTGAGGGCGGTAGCCCCTTGGTATTCTTTGTTTGATCTACAACTTCCTTTGGGACTTGGACCTTTGATACAAGATCTGATCAAACTAGTTTGGGCTTGTACCCAGCCCCCCACTGGATCTGAGCTGGCTTGGATAAAGCCCGCCAAAAATCTGGCCTTCAAGGAATTAACCTGAGCTCCGCCCATTACTTCTTCAAGCAGATAAAAAGAGCAAAGCTAGTCTCATCTTGGGTCAGAGATTTGAAAGATGCCAGCCAAGATGCTTGCATCAGAGATTCACTGTCCCCGCCGCTTTTGGCGTTTATCTTCCTCTATCTAATGCCTTTTACTAACTAGACCTTAACCTTGCTTCCAAACCCTGCAATAAACATCTTTACCTATCTAGGTTTTCGGGCCTGTAAATTAATTTACCGGGGACTTTTGCCGCCACTAGACCTGATTTAACTTTGTATCCTTGCGCCGAATCCTAAGGGGGTTGCAGGGGAGTTCCATGTGACTCCCTGTACCCCGAATCCTGCCACTAGACCTCACTTAATCCTATTGAGGTATATACCTCATTATTAGGTATTTATCTCATGATTTGGTTCAAGTTACCTCATCATTTTGAGGTTCCCTTATTACCTCATCATTTTGGTTCTCTGACCGGGAACCTCAAAAACTAGACATAATTTGGGTACTGAACGGAACTCTGGAAAAGGTAAAAAGAATTTTTCTTTTCCTATGTTGCAGTAGACATCTAAGCCCTTTAGGCCTGGATCGTTGTTAGAGCTCTATGCTCGGGCACAATTCTTTAGGAATTGCTGGGATTGAGGAAAGCTCTCCTTTTGTCTCACTCTCTAGTCTCTTGAGATAAGGGAGAGGCTGCAAAAAGTTGGGAAACTAAAAGTTTTTTTACCTGTCCACATTTTAGACACACCTCTGACTTTAAAATTCTTCCTTTGCAGATACTGGGTTTGGAGACTGCAGCTGAGACAAAAGACCTTCTTTTGCATCTCAAGGCATTTCTAATCCTTTTTCTCTTTCGCCAGAAAGCTGGCCCTTAGGCCAGGCCTCTGACTCCAGAGAAATCATCTTTTTTTTCTCCCTACCCCGACTGCATGGCCGGTCTGAGGACCCCACCCCTCTGGGGAATCCTAGATCGCCACTCCCTTGATCTGCTCTGGGGAGAATCGGTGCTTGAGCCCTTCTAGAACCCAACGGCAATGGTCAGGCTAGCCATGAGGAGAATGGTTACTGAATTGGGTTGTGCATGGAGTATGTCTCTGCCCAGGATGCTGCCTCCCTCCTGGAAAGGGGCAAGTGGTCTCCCCTTCTGGTCTTTCTCTCCCAGCAAGATCTGGAGGGCAAGGACGAGCTGCCCCTCTCTCAAGTTCCAGCGTGAAATCAGCAGAGATTCGGGACGCACAGCACCGGGTAAGATGGCTTTCTCCCCCACCCTTGCTCCCCTATGGAGTGGGGATTACAGAACTCAAGGCCTTTTTCAGACCTCTCCCTTATGGCTTAGCAACCTGCCTTTTAAATGCTCCCATCCTGTCCCCTTCTTGGGGTACAGTGGGGAGAATGGGGACTCAATCTTTTCAAGATCTCTAACTTTTAAAATGGTACTTTGTCTCCAGCTCCTGGAGAGATAAATAACCTATCTCTTGGAACTCAGCTATTGGCATTGTATTCTCATGCTAACAATCTAATCCAGTCCTGGCCAGACGGGAAGAGAGAAATGTTAGCTGGGAATAAAATTCCAAATCAAGGCAAATTGAACCCGTAGGAAAGAAGTTTGTCTTTCTGTTGTCTTTTTCTCAAGCTCTCTCTAGATTTGTTCTCTGTTCTATACCTGGCCCCTGCTACCTCAGGAGTCCAGGGCCTATAGAGATTACGAATACTAGAGTTGGGGAGGAGCAATAGAGAACACCTTTCGCAACCCTGCTCTATTCAGTGGCCCTCTCACGAGGTTTTCATTGAAGCAAGCCCAACATAGCACCTTTCTATGGCAGGGTGCAATTCAAAAAACCCGGGACATAGTGGCTTTGAATTGTGGGAGCTTGGAGCTCTGAGGATCGTTTGACTTTGGGACACTGAAGTGCAAATGAATTCCTATTTTGGACAAATAGTTCTCCTGTAATAGGGGAATATTTGTGGAGTCTGACAGAGACGTCTGATCAGATGGAGCTATATATAGAAAGGGAACATTCTCTGGCTTGTGTTAAAAGATAGGTAAGCTTCCTTCCTCCATGCCTAGAGAGTCTCTTTGAAGATGCAGAGACATAGTGGGTTTGAGAAAAGTGCCTCAAGTTTCAACACCTGAACTCTGAATAGATTAGCTGAATTCCTAATTCTCTACACCCAACTCTCGGGCAAGTCCATTTTTAAAAGTGTTTCTTTTCTCTCTCAAACTTTGGGACTGATTTTTTATTTGCTAATCCATCCCTGCTAGAAATGTGTGAGTTTTGTGGAGTTTGAATCTTAAAAGTTTTGAAGGACAAAAGAAAGAGGAATGCAAGTTTGCATTAAGGAATGAGAAGGTTTCGGAAAGGTATTTGTGAATGGGAAGGAAGAGGTGGGGGAGGGAGGAATTTGTCTTTATCTTCAAAGGCAAAGATTCTACCCCCCACCCCCATCCCCTTGCTTTTGCTATTCTAGCCATGGTACCTCTAGGAATTAATCTGATAAAGGAAAACTAGGAGCTCAATTCTCTCTGATTAAAACATCCAAATAATCATCACACCCTCTCACATTCTCTGTGGGATATGGGAGGAAATGGGAGTTTTTAAGAACTAGGATTAAGAAATTGGTTAGTTACTTGTGATTTTAAATTTTAACCTGTTGTACTAATTTGTAGGTGAATGGAACTTGGCAATTTTGAACTGACAGGAAATTTTTTTCCCTTTAAGCAGTCTTTAGAGCCTGCTAGAGTAAAGACCCTTATCTGATCGAAACTCAAAGAGCAGAAAAAAACATTTGATTATGGGAAATAAAATTTGGCTATTGTCTTTGCATACTAGATTGTTTATTCTGAGTATAAGATCTTGGAATTTGTTTGAATATTGATGCATTTACTGCTAAAAGAAAGATTTGCTAATTGCAGTTAGGCAAACCCTCAAAGGAAAAAAATTGTTTGGTTTGATTCAGTTTATATGCTATACAGTGTGAATTGTACAGGTTTTGAAGGAAAAGGATTGAGCAATTAAAGATTTGCAAGGTATTAGAAGGTATGTTACAAGAAGAAAAGTTTTAATGGAAGGATGAAAGGAAAAAAGTGTTTTTGAATAGGGGAAGGGTGAGCACAAGGAGTACTCTCCTTTCCTCCCCTCCTCCCCAGGTGTTTCCTGCTGTTTCTTTCGTCTAGTTGCTGCGGTAGCAACAAAAGAGTGATTTAAAGTGCCTGGATCAAGTTTAGGTTAATTGATTGAATATTTGTTTCTTGATACAAAATGGGTTTTAATGTTTGTGCAATATAGCCATAAATGTGATCCATACTAAAAGTTTAATTGCTATTTTGAGAACTTCTTGAATTCTTATATGTAGTATTTGGACATTTTGTATAAGTTTAAAACATATAAGTTTAAAGATTACATTGGGTCATTATGAGATTATTTAAATAAAGAGCCTCAAAAATAATAGTTTTTTTCTTCTTTGTCCTTTTGAAAGTGTTTCTGTTAAGGACAATATGCAATTTGGGATATTTTACTATGTATTGAGTATTTTAAAAGCAAACTGAATTGTATGTATAGTGCTCATTTATGAAACATCTATTTGAATATGATAATTGTTAAAGTTGTGAAATTATTGAGACAAATTCCTTATTGTTATCAATATAAGGTTATGATAAATATTTGTTTAGAATTTATCAGAAATCTGATTAATAGAATCTATTATTGGAGATAAACATTTTCTTAAACTTACAGTTAATTAGTTAATTAGTTAATGCTTTTTTCGGAGTTGTAAAGCTTCCACCTTTTTATATGTAATCATTGTATCCTAAATGCTTGGGCAAATAAGCATTTAGCCTGGTCATCTGTCTGCTACTGTTAGAAAACACTAATGTTTTGTTTTAAGGTTTTTAATCATTTTTTTCACATAGGAAGCTGCTGGCCAATCTATTTTGGCCTCTTCACATTTTTGCAGCAGTCCTATGGACCAGTCTTTCTATCACAGACTGTTCTAACCTTTATTTGTTAGATTTATGTTTTGTTTTAGATCTTGGGTCAAATTTCAGATATTGACTTGCTTCTGGGACTTAGATCAACTTTGATTGTCAGCACAGCAGACCCATCCCATGGAACGAGAGCCTCCAACCATTTCTCAGCCTGCAGCAGCTTTAGAAGAGACAATGGACTAAACCCTGCTTCTAGGGAACTTTGGACTACTATGGAGGACTTTAGGAATGGTTGATGAATGACTTTTAAACCTTGTCTGGGTTATTTATTATTGTGTTAAAATTTGGGTTGGGAGTGGTTAAAACTGTAACTATTGTTGTTATCCTAAAACCGTGTGGGAGATTAGCTTTGACTTTCCCAGCATTTTCTCCTACTTCTCTTTAATAGATGGGCCATTAGCATTTTACCAACAGCCCACAGAAGGGATCTGAGATATTTCCCCATTTCCAGGTGTCACCATCTCTACCCTGGATGACACCCCACTTTTAATCTGTTCCTGAGATCTGTTTTCTCTAGGCTTCAAGTTTTGGATTCTCAGCTGGAGAAATTTAAGAGTTAACTGCTTGAGGGGGGTTATGTTGAGGGCGGTAGCCCCTTGGTATTCCTTGTGTGATCTACAACTTCCTTTGGGACTTGGACCTTTGATACAAGATCTGATCAAACTAGTTTGGGCTGTACCCAGCCCCCCACTGGATCTGAGCTGGCTTGGATAAAGCCTGCCAAAAATCTGGCCTTCTAGGAATTAACTTGAGCTCCGCCCATTACTTCTTCAAGCAGACAAAAAGAGCAAAGCTAGAATCATCTTTGGTTCAGAGATTTGAAAGATGCCAGCTAAGATGCTTGCATCAGAGATTCTCTGTCACCGCCGCTTTTGGCGTTTATCTTCCTCTATCTAATGCCTTTTACTAACCAGACCTTAACCTTGCTTCCAAACCCTGCAATAAACATCTTTTACCCATCTAGGTTTTCGGGCCTGTAAATTCATTTACAGAGGACTCTCGCTGCCACTAGACCTGATTTAACTTTGTATCCTAAGGGGGTTGCAGGGTAGCTCCATGTGACTCCCTGTACCCCGAATCCTGCCACTAGACCTCACTTAATCCTATTGAGGTATATACCTCATTATTAGGTATTTATCTCATGATTTGGTTCAAGTTACCTCATCATTTTGAGGTTCCCTATTACCTCATCACTTCAGACAAAGGGAAGGAAAAAGAGCGGGGAAAATCAGGATGGGGGGAAGTCATAAATTTTTACTAAAAGCCAGAGTCAGGATGTTTGAATAACAGAAGTAAAGATGTCAGTGAAGTATCCGAGATAGTCTTATCTTTTGGAATATTTTAGAGGGGCAGTGTCATAAATTCTTGGGGGCAGAAGGAGCTAGAAGCCAGAAAGTCTGATCTGCTCCTCCTCTCCCATTGACAATTTATAACCTTAGAGCAAATGGTCCTCAGTCTTAATGAACCAGGGCGGGGGTTACGACTTAGGGGACTGAGGCAGAACAGTTAAGGAAACTGAGATAGAACAATTCAGGGAAACTCAGTCAGGACAATGAGGGAAACCAGTGCAGGGAAACTGAGGTAGAACACTTCAAGGAGACTGTGGCATAACACAGCAAGAGAGCAAGATGAAATTTCAATAAAACCAAAAGAAATAAAAAGAATAATTGGAAAACTAAAGGCAGAAATTAAAGACATAAAGTTATAGCAAAAGGCATAAAAAGGAGATATCCCAATTTGCTGATGATAAGATGGTATACTTGGAATCAGCAAAAATACTAATTGAGATAGTAGCTTCAGTGAAGTTGCAGCTACAAAATAAATCATGATAAGAAAGAAAATGGTCAAATGAGAAAAATATCTATATATCAAATTTCTCTGATAATAAGAGTTTAAGATACCTGAGATATAAACAATAAATATAAAAACAACCATTTCCCAATAGAAGTGGTCAAAGGATATGAACAAATACTTTTCAAAAGAAAAATTGCAAAGTATTCACAACTAAATGAAAGCATGCTTTAAATCACTAGTAATAACCATAAATATAAATCAAAACAACCTTGAGGTTTGACTTACTACCTTACAAATTGGCAAAAATGGCAATAGTAAAAACATCGATAGGGTTGTGAACTGACATATTTGCTAATATAGTGTTGGTGGAGCTGTGAAATGGTGTAACCATTTTGGAAAATTATTTGGAATTATTGTAAAGTAATAAAACTGTCTATACCCTTTGAACCAGAGACTTTTTTGTTTGTTTGTTTACTAATTTATACTCCATGGAGACCATCAATACAAAGAAAGTCCCCATGTGCACCAAAATGTTTTTAGTAGACTTTTTTTGTGATATTAATGAATTAGAAACAAAGTAACTGGCTGTCAACTGGGGAATGGTTAAATAAATTGTATATTGATGTAATGAAATATTGGTATGCTTACAAGAAAATGGTATTTACACACATATATTGTATCTAGGTTATATTGTAACACATGTAAAATGTATGGGATTACCTGTCATGGGGGGGGGAGGGAGTGGAGAGAGGGAGGGGATAATTTGGAAAAATGAATACAAGGGATAATATTATTAAAAAAAAAAAAGAAATATTGGTATGCTTTAAGGAATGATATAATGAATATGAGAAACATGGAAAGATCTATATGAACTAATACATAGTGAAGCAGAGTCAAGAAAACAATATATATACACAGTAACTATAACAATGTAAATGGAAAGAATAACTATACACCAAAAAATCAACAATGAATGAAACAAAATTACAAAGATTAAGAAAAAATCTTAGTTAAAATTTAGTTTCAGGCAATTAACACTTAGTAGCTGTATGATCCCAGGTAAGTCACAACTCCAATTGCCTTGCAAAGGAAAAAAAAAAAAAAATGAAAAAGAAGCACTAGTATCTTATGTAGGTGTTAGGATTTTATTAGGTGCTAAGTCAGTTATCTGATACTTAACAATTCTCTAGTTCAAAATTCGAACCTTGAAAAGGAGTTTACACCTTTAAAGGAGTTAGCTCATTGGCCCCTTAAGGAGTTCCCACATCCCCATGGAGTACCCACAAGTCCATTCTCTGGGAGGATAAAAGGAGCCAAGACTCAGTGGGGAGAGTCAGTCTGGAAGAAATCAGTCTGGATTGGGTCAAGGAAAAGACTTCCCACACGCTCAGAGGCAGAGTCTGATTTCCACACTCTAGGAGATTCAGAGTCAAGATTTCATTCCCACATCTACCTTCATGCTGGCTGGAGACTTTGGATTCAGAGGGAGCTAGAGACTGAAGCTGGCTGGAGACATTCTGACAGGAAAAGATCAAGAAGGACACAATATAGGATCTGGACTTTTACTCCTGGCTGTATTTTGGGGATTACTGGAACTGAAACTAAAATTAAGGCTGCCTCCCCAGAAGCTCCCCAAGAGATCTCCCAGAGAACGATCACAATTGAAAGATAACAGAACTTCACATGTAGGGACCCAAGGAGAAAAGAAATGTAGATGGCATCAATGCTCAGGTGCCTCGTAGGAGCATTAGCTGGAATAGCTACTTAAGGTGCAATTTCTTGATTATAAATTTTTACAAAGAGAGGGATATTTACTGAAAAAACATAGAAAGGGGGCAGGTAGATGGTGAAGTGGACAGAGCATTGACCCTGAAGTCAGAAGGACCTGAGCTCAAATTCGAGCTCAGACACTTAATACTTCCTAGCTGTGTGACCCTGGGCAAAGTCACAACCTCAATTGCCTCAGGAAAAAGAAAGAAAGAAAGAAAGAAAAAATACAAAAAAAAAAAAAGAAAAAGAAAAAAACAATGTAAGGAGAAAAAAAATCACTCCTTATCTCATTCTCTTACCAAATAGATCTTATATTCCATCTATTGAGTGATATATGGTAATGTGCATTTGAACAAGTAATAATATAACCATGGTCATATAGGTATGTGTTTCTACTGTTACCCAGAAGACTGACTTTGACTCCACCTTTAGTTAGTTCTCCATCAGTTAAGTGCTGGATTATTTTTTTGGCTGGTTTGAACCACCAATATCCCTTCCAAATTAGCAAACTTTGTGGCCATTAGCAACTATAGACAGATTCACATCTGTTGTGTGTCTGTAAGAACTGCCTGCGAATAACTGCATTAAACATTGCATTTTGTTGGATTTTTCAGAATATTTTGTTTGGGAAGGTGCCTGGTGGGGCTCAGAATCCATTCTTGTGATCAGTCGTAGGGGAATAAATTGCAGTAACTGAGGCAAAGAATGGTATCTTTTGCCTATATTAAAAAAAAAAAAAAAAAATCCAATTTTGTCCAGGTAGGAAACTTACTTGAAGAGGACTAAGATGTTTAGCTAAATTGAGTTCAGGTGCCACTTGGTGGTTAATGTAGAAATTGCACTTAAAAGTAGCTATTCCAGATCATGCCCCTAGGAAGTATCTGGGCATTGGTGCCACGTACATTTCTTTTCTTTTTGGGTGCCTATATAAGGGACAAGTGCTTCTTTTCCTTTTTTTTTTTTCCCAAGACAATGGGTTAAGTGGCTTGTCCAGGGTCACACAACTAGTAAGTGTTAAGTGTCTTATACTGGATTTGAACCCAGATCCTCCTGACTCCAGTTTGGGTAATCTATCTACTAAACCATCTAGTTAGTGTTTTTTTAACAATGAAAAACTACCTGTTTTTTAAGGAGAGGGTATGATTGAAGGAGCATGCTCCATGAGGAAAACCATTATTGAAATAAAACAATTCAAGAACCTAGGCCCTTTGATTCACAAATCCTGGTCAAAAGCATCCTTTTGAATTCCAATAGGAGACATCCTGGCTCTCACAACCCTCATTGGATCTGAGCCAACTTGCCTTATCCTAGCCTCCATTCTAATGATCTGCTCAGGTTTCCCAACCCCCATTTAGCAAATTCTAGCCCTCACAGAAACCCATTGAGGAACCAACCTGGGACTTCACCCAAAGGCCCCTTTAGCTAAATCTCTCATTATAAAAGAGCCAGAGTGGAGCCCTCTCTTTGCAGAGGTTCCAAACATGCCAGCATCATGCCTGGCACCAAAGACTCTCTGTCTACTGGAATCATATTTTCCCTTTTATCTCTACCTTCACCTTTTACTAACTAGACTTTAACTTTACTTCCAAACCCCGTAATAAACCTCTTTTATCAATCTAGGTTTTTGGGTCTGTAAATTCCTTTACAGGGGACTCATGCGCCGCAACTAGACCTCATTTAACTCCCTCTCCTTGCGCCGAATCCAAAGTGTTTGCAGGGAAGCTCTATTTGGATCCTGTACCCCGAACCTGCCACTAGATCTCAATTAAACCCTAATTTCGTTTAGGTACCTCAGTTCTAGACCTCATCATTTAAACTAGACAAGTTTGGGGCTAGCCAGCTGTAATGAGACTCTTCTCCAAAGGATTCAGCCATGAGCAACTAAGCCAAGAGACTTTTATAGCTACAATCTTATAAGGGAAACAAAGGCAGATAAGGGGGGGTGAGGATACTAGATGAGCAGACAAGCCATAGTTCCAGGAAATGATCTGTAATAGTCTCTCTAAAATGTATTGTTCTCTATTGAGGTTTTCTTGGGGTCTCTGGAGGCAGCCTTTGTTTCAGTTCAGTAATCAACACACAAGTAGCCAGGGGTTAAAGTCCAGATCTTTTATTGCCTCTTTCAAAATCTTATCTCCTTCATTTGGGGCTCAGAAAGTTTTCTAGGAGTCCTTCCAGATCTTGGTTTCAGTGGAGAAGCGAAGGAGGAGAGCCTGCATCCCTGTCTCTGCCTTCCCTAGTTCTGATTCTGGCTGAGTTTATCAGAGTTTATATGCTCTCTTATCATAGGTGTGAATCTTGTGGAACTGTAGTAAGTACTAAGTACATGTACTGTCCCATAGTAATTTTCTATGGTCAAAGTTCTTTTCTGTTTCTTGATTATTATCTTTCCTTTTCTTGGTATTTCCTCTTTTTTTACTTTTAAGGTAGAGCTCTGCAAGTATGGTAATGGGAGGGCACTGTCTCAAGCTTGCTGTGCAACTCTGAGCCTTGATTTTGAGCACAGAAGCCCCATGTGTTTGCAGGAACCAGTCTGGTTTCCCAGGCTGCCCCATTGATGTGCTCCTCTACTGAGCCAGGACTGAGGGTCTTAGCTGCTGATTTGCTGGAATTAAGAGCCTTTCACTAGCTTTCCGAGAGTCTATCTGACTCTGGTCAGTGAGACTGACCTTTCTTGAAGTTTTTCCATTCTATCTTGAGCTGGAGGGGGGTTCCATTCCATTCTGTTCAGAAGCTTAGTTTCATGTGGTTTTCCAGAAGAACTGGGAGAGCTGGAGCAGCTTCTTGACTTCACCCCCAGAAGCAGAAAAAAAGCATTTTCACATTCATAAGTAATAAAACAATTTGGGAAGAATATTAGGTACATAAGAAGGACCGCCAATCCTCCCAGCATCTTTTTCATCCTTCAACTTGACACTCCTCTTAAAACATGGTGCCAGAATTGAACCAGATACTTCAGATGTAGTCTGACAAGGGCAGAGTAAAGCATAAGTATCACTTAACCACATATTAATAATTAAGCAATCAAATATATGCTTGATGATAAAAAGGTGCTTGATGATAAAAAGGTGCTTGGTGAGTGGAATTTAATTATAAAGAAGGAGGAATATTTACATAGTGGGAATAAGGAATAATAGTAATTTTTTAAAATAACATTATCCCTTGTATTCATTTTTCCAATTTCCAACTTTCCCAAATGTGGTTTCCTTTTATATATATATATGAAACCTATATACATATAAACACATGTATATCTAAGTTTGCACTGTGAATTTATATTTATATATAGGATTTTTTAATACATATTTTTTTGTATATATAGGTATGGCTATATACTTAGATATAGGTATATATGTATATATAGATTTATATGTGCCATAGGTATATATACCTATATATAGATTTTTATGTAGGCTTATAGGATACATACACATCAATTTTGGGAATATATATATACATATACACACACACACACACACACACACACACACACACAGATTTTTTTTTGTCTCTTTAAGAGAGTGTAAGCTCTCTGAAGGCAGAAGCCATTTGCCATTGTTTTTGTCTCTCCAGAGACTGACACCTAGTATTGTTTAACTGCTTTTTAATTTTCAATTAAGTTAAATTTTAATTGCTTAATAAATGTTCGTTAACTCATCATTGAAGGAAGGATTGAATGAAAATGAATCTCTTTTTTTCATAGAACTTTCTCACTCAGAGCTGACTTCCATCTTCAAGGGGGGAAATTTCAGGGCAATTCAAAATTCTGATTTCAAGATTGAGCGGTTTGGACAAGATTTCCCATTATCTGCTACTTAGGACTATAATATTAAGGCATTTCTGGTGTATAGAAACCATGCTGGATTTTTGAAGGATTTTGCTTTAAATGCTACTCTTCTCTTTAATAGTTTTTTCTCTCAACTGCTTTAAAAAAAAAAAAAAAAAAGGAGGGGCCGGGTGGTTCAGTGGGTAGAACACCAGCTCTGAAGTCACGAGGATCTGAATTCAAATCCAGTCTCATTTGCTACTTGCTATATAACCCTGATTACCTTTCAAAGTTTTTTTTTTTTTTAAGAGATTGGATTAAATGGCTTCTGAGGTTCTTCCATCTCTTGATCTATGACCAAGAGAGAAAACCCATGTTTTGTAGAAGTATTATGCAAATGCTAGTTATCATTATTGTTGTTACTATTATTATTCTCATCCCATGTATTGTATTTTAATGATTGTTTTTTAATTGTATTTTAATGATCGTTTTGACCACCTAAGTTTGCCTAAAAATCAGAAAAGAGGAACCATAAAGTCACACACTCATATAATTACGGTAAAGCACCTTCTCGCTACTGACAATACACACTGACTCCTAGAGGCCGATTTATAGACATGAACGCATGCGTCCTGAAGCAGGTCTCTTCTTGCTCGGCGGATAGATTGTAGATGCCTGTTCTTTGCTCTCCGCTCTTCTCGTCGAGTCTGGGCCGTGGGGGGCGGGCGAAACCGCCTGAGAGGCGGGACGAGGTCGTGCTCCGGGGACAGGAAGCGGATTGGAGGAGGAGGAGGAGCCAGCTGAGGGGGCGGGACCTGGGAGGGAAGCGAGAAGCCGCATCAACCATGTAAGCGCTGCTTCCTGCCGCCGTCGCCGGTTTGTGCCGAGGGCCCCTGCACCCCTTCGGTGGTGCGTTACCGTCCCCTCCCCAAGCCTTTAATAGCGAGACTGGGGAGGTGGTCGCGGTCTGACGGGCGTGGGGGAGAGAAGGCGCAGGTGAGGGGCAGGGGAGGGGACCGCTGCGGACGGGAGCGGGGAGGGAGAAAGAGAGGATGAGCCGGGGGAGAGCGTCCGACTGTGGGAGGGGGTGTCCCGGGAGGGGTCTCGAGGTGGCGAGCCCGTGGGACGCGGAGGGGGGGAGGAGCAGCGGAGGACTGGGCTGAGTCCGGGTCATGTGCCGTGTCCGGACGGGCGGGGAAGGCAGGAGGGGGCAGGGGAAGGGAACCTGACAGGTCTCTGGCTCCTCTCCCGGCACCCCCGGCTCGGCCTCTGGGGTGGGGGGCTCCTTCCTCCTCCGGTATCCCCTTCTCCGGGGAAGTTTTCTTTTCGCCGCTCCCCGTGACCTCCCCTCATCCTGCAGTCCCCGGGTGCTCGGGAGCCGATGTCCATTTCTTTTTCGCATGTTTTCCACCCCACACTGAGGCTGCTTCTTGCTGAGTTGGGCTCGGGGGCAGCCCCTGGCTTCCGTTGTACGAGCTCGAGTTGCAGGGAAAGTTTTGGATTGCAGAAACCGGCTACATGCGGGGAGGCTGCTGATGGGTTTACCTGGGATTCTGTGTTTTTTTTTTTTTTTTTTTTTTTTTTTTTAACCGGTCCTCCCTTCAAACCCCTCCAGGTTTCCTCTTAATAGGTTTTGGGTCACCTGTTAAT
This sequence comes from Sminthopsis crassicaudata, assembly GCF_048593235.1. Classification (NCBI taxonomy): domain Eukaryota; kingdom Metazoa; phylum Chordata; class Mammalia; order Dasyuromorphia; family Dasyuridae; genus Sminthopsis; species Sminthopsis crassicaudata. The sequence continues at coordinate 74,941,693 of NC_133619.1, read as the reverse complement.
AAGTTTTCCTCATTGGTAGTCTTAACTTTAAGATGGAAATCATTCAATGAAAGATTATGATTTGGAGAAAAGATATAGAAATTAGGATCTTCCACCAATTAAAAACATCCTCTCTGTAAAGTATTCACGCACAATATAAGAAGCGCTGGAATATGGCTTTAAGAAACTTATTTATCTTGATTATCTTGGGCCGATTGGTTTCTGTGCATGGATGCATGAATATTTCCAAGTCTCCTCCATTCTATCTATCCCGAATTCTTAAAATTGCAACAAATATATTCTCCAGTAATCGGGATGTATAGAGATCAAATTAAAAATACATTTTCTTATTTACAAATTCTTTGAAGTTTGTTTCCTGGTGCTTGAAAATAAACTTAGAAAAATGAAATAGCATCCAAATACCCGCGAATTACGGAAGAATATGCTTAGGGTTCTTGTTTACTGTTATTTGTTGAAGAGGGCGAACAGGCTGAGGCCTAGGAACAGATAATAGGCCCTTCTTTATGGTACCCAAATACTCCTTCAACTTCTGCACAATAATCCTTTATTGAGTGACAAGCAGTTTTTTTCTACTAATGGGAAAAAAAAGTTACACTGTGGTTTTTCTACTTCAGTGGCTCCAGCAACAACAAATGAAAGATCTTTAATGTTCTTAGAAGTTAAAGTTTAGAATGTTTAGCTTTCTTCACAAGGGAGGTTCTTCTGAACCTCTTTAGAAATTGATTTGGAATAAATATTTGGAATGTAATAGGAAAATATTTGGTAGGACTCTCTACTTTCTTTTAATTGTTAAAAACATCTTACCTGAGTCAATTTCATTTAATTTCTGTTTAAGTCCCTGATTACTTTTGAATTGGTGTATTTTTGCTTTTTGAAGTGGGAAAGGGTTAAGTGTTGATGATAAAAACTTATTAGCTGTTTGACTCCATTGGGCAGTATTTCTAAGAAGTGACTATTAAGGAAATAATTAGTCTGTATTTCATATGTTACTTTTGGAAGATACTCAGTTTTTCTTCCAAGAATTTTGTTTTTTTTCCAACAGCATTTTTGTAATTATATTTTATCTCCAAATTGACATAATAAAAATTTTCATTTACATAGGAAAATAGGCCCTCTAAAGCAGTGGTCCTCAAACTTTTTTTTTTTTTTTTTTTTTTCCCCCTGAGGCTGGGGTTGATTTGCCCAGGGTCACACAGCTAGGAAGTGTTAAGTGGGTCCTCCTGAATTCAAGGCTGGTGCTCTATCCACTGCGCCACCTAGCTGCCCCCAAGTCCTCAAACTTTTAAAATAGGGGACCAGTTCACTATCTCTCAGAGTGTGGGAGGGCGCCCCTATAGTAAAAACAAAAGCTCACACAGCCCATTTGCCATAACCCAGCAGGCCGAATAAATGTCCTCAGCGGCTGCATCTGGCCCAAGGGCTGTAGTTTGAGAACCCTTGCTGTAAAGTAAGGGTGATCTTGTAGGAGTGATAATCAACATCATCTATCTAGGAGGGTGTTGTCAATCCCTGTTTTATTGTGATTTGGTGATTTTCATAAATAATGCAAGCCAGTTTTCTGCTTCCTGAGAACACTTGTCAGTTACCTTAGGTTGATAAGTGTGTATGAATGTATTGGTATTATTGACTTTAATGTCTAAAAGTTCTTAAAATTGTATTAGGGTTGCCTCCGTGTTTGTGAGAGTCCTACCCGCCTACTCCACATATGCTTTATTTTACCGAATTGCTAAAATGCACTACTGGAGTTTAAAATTCTATTTAAGTCACTAGTTAGTAGTTAGAAGTATCTTGGCTTGGAATACTAGTGTTAAGATGAGTTAAAACTGAACATCTCCAGAGTCATTAAAGGATGTTGGTCTTATGTGAAATACCTGAAACTGGGACTAAAATTTGACTTCTATCTTTCCCGCTAATTAACAAAAGAGCTTGGGCAAGTCATTTAATCTTTTCCTGACTGTCCTTAATTGCAGCAAAGAATAATGAATGCTACATGCCTATATATTTGTCTTTGGGTTGTTAGGAAGATAAAATGAGATAACATAAAGGACTTTGGAAAGTTGCAAGTGTAATACAAAAGTAAAAATGATAAAGTTATAGAATATTAGTGTTGGAATTAGTGTTGAAATATTTAGTCCAATTCTTCCCTTTTAGAGATGAGGAAATTGAGGCACAAAGTATTATTTACTAAGTTTTTTTCTGTTAAATAATAAGCTAAGTATCATATGTTGATAACAGGTAGGGAAACAAAAATTTTCACATCAAAGTGTTGTACATTTGTTATACTCTTGAAACAAATCAGAGAAAAGTGGAAATTTTGTATACCTAAACTGTTCAGGCTGTTAGTATAATTGACCTATTTTAAAATCTTCCTTCCCCACCATTTTTGTAGTTATTCCCTTCAAATGACCCTAAATCCCTTAAGAAAACCTCAAGTCCCCCAAAATTAAATTAGACTGGTATAGTAGAGGTATATGGAATTTGGAGTCTAAAGGCTTAATTTAATGAAAAATACAACTTCAGTTAAAAGGGTTTTTCCCCAATAAATTTTAATATAGACATAACTTTTTTTCTTAAGTAAACTCAACTTGAATCCTTATAAGTTGTTTGCTCTTATTTCATTGTGAAAAAGTCAGTTTGCCACATTAGCTTCATTTCCAATTCTTTTCTTTTCTTTTTTCTTTTTTTTTTTTTTTTAATGTAATGTTGCTTGTTTGGTTTTGAGTTTGGAAGGAATGTTTTTGTGATTTTATGTAGAGGGCCTCTGAAGGTGGGGGGATTCTGAGTGAGGTATAAAACCCTTCAGCCCAGAGGAAATCTGCTAAAAATATCTGGTTTAGCTCCCCATTTTTCCCTTTAGAATTTCTCACCTCCTCCCCCTGAGAAGTCAGGGAGGGTGTGACCACCTGTGCTCTACTTAAAACAAGGATACTTACAGCAGGGTGCTTCTAGTTAAGCACTTAACTCACTGTGATTGATGAGACACTGGTTCTCTAGTTCACATTATTTAGTGTGATATTACATCACTCAAGTATGATATCATGATGTAATCACTATTTGGCATATACTTAGTGTGATATAATGATGTAATCAGACTGAAGTGTATAAGGGCTGAGAGAACTGGAGAGGAGAGCTCCATCTCAGAGGAGGACTCACAGAGGAGACACAGAAGATGGAGGGAGATACAGAGATCCTCCTAGTGACTCTCCTACCTTCATCACTCCTCCACCTAAGACCAGGGCTCGTCTAGAGATCCTTCAGAGAGCTAGTCGAGACATTGCAATTTTAAATTACATGTATCAATCTAAGAGTAATGTACTATGAGTACAATTTAATTAACAACTTTTTATGGACTAGAAATCTGTTTTTATGTGTGAATTTTCCCTAAGTTAATCATTAACCTGTTTGTTGCTGACTCTTGGGTTTCCAAGAGATCTTGAAATTTTCATTTTGTCTTTGTTTTCTCAGACACATGAAATGGCCACAGATGACAAGACATCACCAACATTGGACTCTTCTAATGATCTGCCTCGGTCTCCTACCAGTCCCTCTCATCTCACACACTTCAAGCCTTTGACTCCAGATCAGGATGAACCTCCTTTTAAATCAGCCTATAGCTCTTTTGTAAATCTTTTTCGATTCAGTAAAGGTAAAACTTTAGATTATGAAGGTTAGGGAATCTACATGAAATGGAGGAGTTCCTTTCTTTAACTTTTTTATATGCCTTTTTGAAATATCAATAAGGAGAGTTTTAACCCTTTAACTGCCAATAAAGAAACTGCTTAATAAGGAAAAGGTGGCATCATTTATTAAATTTCCAGCAGTAGAATGTAAACATCTAAAGTTATGAGGTTCTGAATTGAAAACTTAAATACTAAAAGAAGTTCCTCAAAGGAAAAAAAGTATTATACTTAATGTTTCCTTTTTCATCCTAAATGTCTTTTTCTTACCTCAGAAGAAATTTCTCTTGTTTTTAAAGTTTATAGAACAGGCATTTGTTTTGTATCTCTCTCCTCCCCTGTCCTCCCTAGCCTTCCCGTTTCCTTTCCTCCCACCTCCCCATTCCCCAAATCCCTTTCTCATCTCTCTTCAGAAATAGCCATAAAATTCTGATTAAAACAGTAACAGACTAAAGATATGGCAAAAGGTAGTAATTCAAAGAATTTTTTAAAATTTATTTTCATTATTTATTTATTTTTAATCCAGGGAGTTACCAAATATATTGCTGATTAAATCATAGAGATTGAGGTTCAACTCGGATTACTAGTGTGAAAATGTTTAAAGTTCTTGTTTTCATAACCAAAGTTTTCTTGTGTAAGGGGAAAAAGAGTTTGGTATATATATACTTTCCATGTGATTGTTCCATGGAAAATAATTTGATAGTCTGAGTGACCAATGTTTTAAGGATTTATGAGACTTAATTCAGTTCATTTTATTTAGTTTTATGGAAATATTAATGACATCAATAAAATGTAAAATATTGTCCTTAATGAATAAGATTAACATTTGCATATATTAATGCCATTTAAAATGAAGTTTAAAATGTAAAAAGCAAAGACTTTTTACAGTCTTTGTAGGGTAACTTAATTTGTCTCATTCTCCATTCTTTTTGTCTTCAGTATCAGATTGTAGTTTTTTCAAATGATGACAGGTTGTCTTCTTCTATAGAGAGACCAGAAGGTGGACAGGGAGATCAGCAGTCTCTGGGTGGAAATTGGGCTAGTCCTCAACATTCTTCAAGAACACAATCTGTGAGATCTCCCGTAGCCTATAAAAAGCAACTAAATGAGGATCTACATCGCCGATCATCTACCATCTTAGGTAAAAACAAAACAAAACCAAACAAAAAAACCCCCAAAACTTTGTGTGATAATAAAATGTTCTTTTAATTATTGTTTTCCCATTTTCTTCAGTGATCTTTCTCCTTGATTTAAAGCAATCAGACACTACCTAAAATGAAGTTCATAGACTAGTTAATTGAAGAAATTTATTTAGTGTTTTAAAAAAAACATTCTTGGTGTTTATTACATTTCAGACCATGTTAAGTAAGCAGAGAGCTTCCGATTGACTTCTGAGTTACTTGCTTGAATTTTAGTGGCATGGTTTATAGCATCTTCAAAAGAAAATCAGGCTTGTTTTAACTTCAAGCATGAATTCTGCATTCTGCTTTGGGTGCTTTTAGTGACTCCTGACATGGGCTCTTTTCCTTTAGAGGCCTTGCTCTTTTGTTATCCCTTCCTTGTTCCTGTATCTTCCATGGTGGCAGAACAAATTCAGTTTTTGCTGTCACAATCTGTCACTCTTTTTGCATTTCTATTTGATTCTTCTGCTCAATCAAGAATTTGAATCAGAGCTTGAAATAATAACTAATAAAGGAAGAGATCTTGAAGACCTTGCTTCTTCCTCTCCCTCTTCTTAGTTAGCAATGTGAACAGGTCTTGTTTAGCTCTCACACAATCTTTTTTGAGCCTTTTCCTTGGGGGAATGGGGAAGATAGATATGGAGAAATTGTTATCATTTCACATTTCACTGGGGATGGTTCTCCTACATGTGATTCTTAGGGGTCAAATGTAGATAGCTTTAGAATGGGAGATTGTGCATAACTAAGAATCCACTTTGATCCCAGTAGCTTCTTTTTATATCTCTCTCTTGTTAAATCACAAATACCAGACTGCTACCTTGCTACAGTCATCCTGTGACTCAGAAGAAATTGTACCTGGGATTTTTTCCATTCTTTTATAAGGCAGTGCAGCCAAAGTGTAGGAAAAATTATAAAGTCTAATTCTTTAAAGAGATTTCTATTATGTTTTTTAATTCCTTTTCCAACTTGATCACATTGCATACCTTTTTTTCTCACCTTTGCCCTAAACTTTCAGGCATATAATGAATACTTTCTCAGAATTAATGATGATAAAGTATTAAATATTTATTATATGCTAGACATTGCATTATTAAAGCCTGGAGATACAAATAGAAGCAAGCAAGAAAATCTCTGGTTTCAAAGAGCTTATGTTCTAATGAGAGAAAGATAGTATGTAAAAAGAAGCAAGAAAGTGGGTGAGGGAGTATGTATTTGGCAGCAAGATTTGGACATGTTTGACAAGTGATGATAAGCTCTAGTTATCAGCAAGAAATGGTGAAAACTCACTTCTCAAAACTCCAGAATCCAGGGACAGAGACCTGATGGGAGGGAATTGAGGAGGGTGAAGTGAAGGCAACATGGTATAGAAATGGTATGGAATGTAACTAGCTTAGTTTAGCCCATGGAGTTTGGGGGACCTTCTGTTTTGCATGGTATACGTATACAGTAATGAGTTAGTGGGTAACTACAGAGAAGTTATCTAATATGGAACCCTATACATATTTTTTACATGTTTTAGATATGTTCATCTCTGTTCTTTCCTTAACTTAGTGACCTTAAAACCGGGCCAATCTGTGGGTTCTTTTGTATTTCTATTCTAATTTTAAATGCTATGCAGTGGAATCAGCAGGCTAGGCAATATGGACAGGACAGGTAAAGCAAGCCATCTTAAGTAATCGGAGAGGCCTTTTGAGGACAATTAAACCAGGTCAGAACTATTCTGGGGATATATTTTAAGTTACAGGAATCTTTTGGAGTTTTGGTCTACCATATGTTTGGATTACAGATGATATGGCTTATTCTCGGTGGCACATCCTTTTGGTAGGGATGGACAATTAATTTGTTCATGCAGGATTTCTGATCGTGACCTCTACAACAGCATTCAAGGAATAAAAGGTTTAGGCTGGAATGGGATTTCAATCATGCCATTTTACCTTGATTTTTAGTCTAGCATTTTCCTTCTTTTGAGGATGCTTGTTATAAGCAATGCAAATGACCCTGCGATTTTGGTAATTTTAACACTTTATTCCTCTTACCCTTTTTTCTCCCTAATCTCTTCCTTAGGTTTAACAGTTCTATTCCTATAAAACCTCTGGTTCCTTATGAAACTATTTCCTATAATTCTGTAATTTATAAATTGTTAGTAACCTCATAGGTAATTTGAAATTAAAATTTTTTTTCCATATACTTTCACTTAGAATTTTATGCTAGTCTCAACCTGTATAAAATTTGGTCCAAACCTAATTTTTTAAAAAATAAATGCTTAGAATAAGAGGATAGAAACATTGAAGAAACCAGGGAAAAAAACAAGATATAAAGGAAGTAGATTCAGCAGTATCAGATCTTAAACTATATTAGAAAGCGAGAGTATTAATGAAGTTAAAAAATAATTTTGATTATTTTAAATTAAATTTCTCATAAATAAGATCTGTATAGCTAAGAACAGAAGAAATGCAGAAAAAAACTTTCATAGATAATCTGTCAGAATATGAATGGGTTGTAATATTTTTGTGGTGTAGAAAATGATGAACTGGTTGATTTAGAAAAACATGGAAAGACTTGGATTTATGAAGGAAAATGTTATCCCTTCAGAGGAACAGATGATAGGAGGAAATAAATATAATATGATCTTACATATATGTGCATTTTATAGACCTTTATATTTATGTCTATGTCTATATGTATATCCACGCTTGATTGTAGTATGGTAGTAGGGGAGGGAGGGAAAAAATAAAGTAAGAAGTACACAAGAGAGAACAAAAGAAAACCCACAAGGAATCAAAGACTAACTGGGCAGGTTTGAAAACAAATGAGTAGTTTATATTATATAGGTTTCCTTGAAATGGAAATTGTTTTACATTGAATCCTCTATTATGGTCTGCTGTGCACATGGCAGTGTTTTTTTTCCCCTCATTTTGTATTTAAGTTTAAAATAAATTTACCAAAATGCTTATGTTTTAAAATAAAGGCATATGTATTTATCAGTAACATGAGATATATTGAAAACCAGGTATACTTTGTACATATATATATATATATATGTTGAAGAATCTAACAGTGTCTTGATATTTTTAAATTCTGTATTTAACAAATGCCAAAAAATTCTATATAAAGACCAGAAATTGGCATTATATTTCAAATCAAAAATTTATTATTTATATTCTATAAAGTACAGATTGCTTTTTAAGAAAAGTATGTAATGCTTTCAGTTTGTTACTTTCAGAGATATTCTGTTTGTCTTTTTTTTTCCTCCAAGCTTCCTTCTATTTCCTTCTTAAGATTCTCTGATGATTCTGTTATTTCTTTTTTTTTTGACAATATGCTCTGCCTTTCTGACTTTTTTTTTTTTTTTCTCTCTTTAATGCTCCCGCCTTCTCCAAGGAAAAACATAGTCCTTGTGATAAGTAGAATTAAGCAAAACAAACCACAAATTTGCTATATTCCAAAATCTCATTCTGCCTTTGGGAATTCTCTCTCCATTGTTAGGAGTTAGCTATCATGATCCATCATTGGTCTGCTGGAGGTTTTTCATTGCATTGTTAAAGGGTCTTAAGTGTTTCCAAGTTGACGGAATCTTTTTAACTCTTTGTAGACACCAGAAGAAAAGCAGAAGCTGTTGTGGGAGGCCATGATCCTCGAACAGCTGTCCAGCTTCGAAGTCTCAGCACAGTATTGAAGCGTCTTAAGGAAATCATGGAGGGGAAAAGCCAGGTATTGCCTAGAAGCTTGGGACAGTTAATAAGCAGCTCTTTAGGTAATGCCATGATCATTGAAAATATACTATGAATATCATCTGAAGGAAAAGTTCATGCTAATGCTTGTTTCAGCAATTAATGCTATTTGTTCCTTTATGCCACCAATAGTCTGAATGAGCAAATGAACAGGGAAGAGCATACAAGAGAGAGAAATTGGTATGTGTTCTCTTTCTGTATGATCTTCCTAGCTTAAAGTAATAGCAGGTAGAGACTTTGGTGTCTTATTAAAGGTGAAACTGGTATTGTTTTACATGTAAATATAATAGTTTCATTCTGGGAGTGCAGATAATGTGATCTTATTCTTGAGCCACACATATGTATACGGGATACATATTTTTTCTATCAATAAATCAGTCGCATTCACAGTCATAATACTCTGGTAACAATTGTCTGAGAAATGGGTTAACCCAGACTGAAGGTAATCAAGAGGTCCTAGAGTTATGGTGAGTTAGATGGATATCTGTCCCAAGCATGTGAAGACTTTCCTTGGAAAAATGGGTGGATGAGAAAAGTTTATTCCAGTGACCATGAAGGAACAGAAGTAACAGTTGTGGAGGACCTAGTGCTTGGTCATTTAACCAAGAAGTTAGGGTCATCTGGGCAATAAATAGCACTCCAGACTTTGGTCTTGTCCCTGGACTCTGATTGATGACTGCAGTTTTGTCTCACTTAAATCCTATTCATGTTCAGATTAAGACATCGGAGTGATGTCATTGGTCCTTTTCAGAAATGATCATTAAGTAGCTACTATATGTCAAGCACTCTTCTAGGAACTGGATATACAATTGTGTATATTCTGTATTTCCCTAAATAATTTCTTTGCCTATTCAACTCGTCACCCTTCTCTCTTCCAAGTAGTCTTTCAAACCTAAAAGTGAGTTTTGCTCCAAATTTAATTGTCTTGGAATTATAATGTATTTTCCTATAGCAACAAGGTAATAATTAAGTTTACAGGTTAATCAACAAAAGTTTAAAATTTAAAAATTTTAAAAATGTTTAATTTTTGTTAGTTTAAAAATATTAAATAAAATAAAAAATTTAAAGTTTAAAAATAAAAAAGTTTAAAATTTAAACAATTAATAATGTAACTGAAGTAAATCAGTTAAATTGCTCTTTCTTTCAAACCCACCCAAAATATAATTTGAAGTCACATTTTAAAAATATAAAATATATTTAAAAATAAAACCCATCAAAGCACTTTAAAAACACATGATTTCTCAGTGTATAGAATACTCTAATGGAATTGAAAAATGTACAATTATGAAATCAATGGTTTTGTATATGAATAGTTTTCAATGTATCTTTAATGCCATTGTTAGAAAAAAAAATTACATTTTTAGGCAGGAGGATGAGGCAGGAATTTTTTGGAGAGTCTGAAGATAATTTATGGGTCTCCTTAAGGATTTTCTTTTGCCATAATGTGCATAGGTGTGACTCTAGTGCTCCTTGTATGTATATCAAACATGATTTTTATTTTTTTTTTGGTGTGTGTGTGTGTGTGTGTGTGTGTGTGTGTGTGTGTGTGTGTGTGGGTGTGTATATGTGTATGTGTATGTACATGTGCAGGTGCTTACACAGTGAGTACATAGTTTTTTCATTCATCTATCAGTGTCAAAAATCTAATTTTTTTTAGTATGGGATGCATGGAACCAAATTTTTCTTGACATTCAAAGCAAGATTTTCCTTTTTATTTTTTTTCCTGATCTCTTAGTGTTCTCCACTTTTGTTTCTGAATTTTGGTGCTAAGATCTGTGTGTTTCAGATATTTAGATTCTGACTCCACACTTGATTTCAGAGCTAATTCAGTGAGTACTGTTGGCCTTGTACCTCCTATTTCCTAGGTTTTCAATCTTGCTCCAGAACAAGTTTCACATTTGGAAGTTACAGCCTGGGTGATAGCTAGCATAGGATTAGTGGTTATTAGAAACAAGCCTAGGTGCATTGTCTGCTTTCTTGGGCCTCATGCTGGGGGTGTGGATGAGAGATATAAGGGGAGCTTTATCATGAGGAAATAGAGCTGGAGGTGAGGAGTAATGATTAAAAACTCTGATTTGCAAAACTTTGCAATGTTGTCTTAACAGCCCTTGGAGACAGGTGCTGTTACCATCATTTAACATATGAGGAAACTCAGATTGAGAGTAGTTAAGTGACTTACTCAGGATCAGCCAATTAGGAAGTGTCTGAGACAGAATTTAAATTCAAGGTAGCCTGAGTCCAGAGAGAAGGAAGGTGCCTAAGGAGCTCTTAGCCTGAGGCTGGACCCTGTACAGATGTTTATAATTTTTATAGTGTTTTGTCTTTTTTATTTCTCACTTTTCTTTTTTTCCCAGCTAGATTATAAGATCTTCATTGACAGGTTCTCATATTAATTCTGCATATGTTTCAGTGCCTATTCTTGCAAGAACTTCACATGCTTGTAGGATTCTAGGATTAGAGCTTCAGGGTTATAGAGTTCACCTGTAGAGATTGAAAGTCTGGAGACATTAGGATCTCGGCCCTGGAGCTGTCAGATCACAGACAGGGACAGAGACAGTGACTTCCATAGCTCTGAAGTCACCTAGAAGTGATTGGCCAGGACTCTAGAATGGTAGAGAGGGATTATGACTCTAGAGTTATCAAGAGGGATCATAAGCAGTAGAATGGGGGGAAGATGATAGCTCTGTATTTGACTATGTAAGGCAGGTAGGTGTGAAGTGGATGGAGCACTGGGCATGGAATTGGGAAGACTTCTTCCTGAGTTCAGATCCAGTCTTAGCCACTTTTTAGCTGGGTGACTCTGGGCAGGTCAATTAATTCTATTTGCCTCAGTTCCTCATCTGCTGAAGAGCTAGAGAAGGAAATGGTTAACCATCCCAATATCTTAGCCAAGCAGAGTCGGAAACAATTGAAAAACAACAACAAATTTGATTGTGAAGGACCTGTGGTTGCCTTAGGACCTCAGAAATTATCTTATTCAGACCCCTTGATTGCCACAGAGGAAACCAAGGCTCCTTTTCACTTAAATAACTTGTTGCAGATCATAGAGGTAGCATGTGGCTTTAGACATTATTTGTGTGTCTGGGTCCCTATAACTGTCTTGTAAAGCCTATTTCAAGCCCTTCTCAGCCTAATGTTTCTAAATACCTAAAATAAAATAGATGAGATTACAGAGTAAATTGATTATATTAGAATTCAGTTATTCAAGTATTAAGTGAAATTCAAGGACCCAGTGATAGGATTTTCAAAAAGTTGGTTGAGAAACATGGTAATGACTGGTGGTGGCATTAATGCCTTCTTTCCTGGCTGTGTTTTGACAATGCTCTTAGTTGCCATGGACACTTGCCTAGATACCAATTTAAGGGAATTGAGTTAAATGGGCCAAGTATTATCAGTATTCCGGTGATTTATTTCAAAGATAGAAAATAGCAGAAATTACAGAACTTGTATCTTAGTGTGTTCCAGACTATTCTTTAATATCTAAAACATTTGTACTTCAGTAGTAGGAGTAAAAACAGACTGGCTGTATGTGTGTAATTGTGCATTTTCTGCATATGAAAAACACTTGAATGTTCTATACAGTGAATCTTTTTAGAATATTAATCAGTTTCTTTAAACAGAGCAAAATTCTTTTTTACATTAAAAATTTTCTTTTTGTATCTTCCTTGCATGTCAAATACTGAATTTGGATTACAAGTGTTTAAAAAATAGTAGTAAAAGCATATATGGAAACCCACTCCCAATTTTCAAATTAATAATATGCAAAATGAAGCAGGTTAAGATACTGGGTCAGGACCCATCCTTGATTCTTGACAGATGCAGTTCCAGGGAGGGCAACCTTAGATAGCAGCCTCACATGTGCTGTTGTACTTCTTAAAGTAATGGCAAAGCCAATGATAAAACTCTATTCTGTGTACTTGGATCCCAATGTAAATTTTTGAGGAGAGAGAATTGTGACGTTTCTGGGATGGTAAATATATGCTATTGCTTTTTAAAAATTGTTTCTTTCATTGAGTCTTGAATTTTTTTTTTTTTTTCTGTGATTTAAAAAAAACCCCACAAACAAATCAAACATATCACTTTTTATGTTACAGGATAGTGACCTGAAACAGTACTGGATGCCAGATAGTCAATGTAAAGAATGTTATGACTGTAGTGAGAAGTTTACTACCTTTAGGCGTAGACACCATTGCCGGCTATGTGGTCAGATCTTCTGTAGTCGATGCTGTAATCAGGAAATCCCTGGAAAATTTATGGGCTATACAGGTAAGCCTGTACTTCTGATAGTCATGATCATTTTTATAATGATATTTTTTGGCAATATATAACCCATCATTCATTTATTCAACAAGTATTTGAATGTGTATTATATAAAGGAGTAATAATACAAGGCAGCACAAGTAAATGTCATTAGAGTGATATAACCTGTAGAATTTTTATGATTGGCTAAGAAAATGAAATTCATAGTACACTGAAATCTTAAATTTGAGTTAATGTTTAAAAATGTTAGATGAAAATATATTAAGAGAAATGTATATTAATATATGTAGCTTCTTATATACCAAGAAATTTGCTGAAGGCTCTTGAAGAGAGGTGATTCCCAGAGAAATCTAAATTATTTTAGTTTGTTACTAAAAGGTGAGTCCTCTGACCCTCAAATTAATTGCTTTAAAGAAATAATGAACTTTTTTGAAATAAGGGCAGCTAGGTGGCACAGTGAATAGAGTGTAGGGCCTGAAGTCTGGAAGATTCATCCTGACCTTGACCCTGGATAAGTCACATAACCCTGTTTGCCGCCAGTGTCCTGTAAAATGAGCTAGAGAAGGAAATGGCAAACCACTCCAGTCAGTATCTTTGCTAAGAAAATGAGGAATTGGACATGACAGATGATTAAACAACAAATTTGAAATAAAACTAACAGTATGGGCTGCTTTATTATTTATTTCCTGTTACTCTTATGCAAATTTATTAGATGCTAAAAATAAGCTTTTGCAAGCTTCGTGTATTATAGATCTAAGGATCAAAGAGACTTTATTGGATAAAAGTTGCACTGAACAAGTATACATTTTAATATTCCAAACTTTCAAGTCTTATTTCCCTAAAGAAGATAAAACCATTTCCCTAAAGAAAATAAAACAGAAAATAATGAAACTTATTCCTGTTGAAAGGTGTGTTTTCATTTCCGCCTTTTGGGGATCTTAACCTATGTTTGTGCTATTTTTAGTGCATTCTATATGTTAGATGTGTAGAAATATTTGAAGGAAGGAATGATGTACTCACTTATGCTGCTTTTTTCTTTATTTTAACAATAACTTTTCTCTTGTCACTGTTTAAATACTGAGATTTTGTATATTATTGTATTATAACTTATGAATCTGTATGTAAATTATGAAGATATGGCTATAAGCCAACTTTAGTATAATAATGATTGAAAATAAAATATGAATTAATGGGTTTCTGTCATCAATAACTTAGCTGAAAAAATATTCTCAGAATATTTAAACTTGTGGGATGACTTTAGGTGTTATAAGAATTGAATTTATTTTACTCTTCCAATAGTATTTCTGTTAGAAGAATATAATCTTATTATGTTATTCTTGAATATGTTTGCTTAGTAAAATATCAGCAAATACTACCATTAAGTTCATCAGACACTAGATTTTATGGTCTTCTGGTCTATGTCAAAAGTCACCTTTTATATATGGGGCAGCTAGGTGGCACAGTGGATAGAGCACCAGCCTTGAATTCAGGAGGATCCGAGTTCAAATTTGGCCTCAGACACTTAACACTTCCTAGCTGTGTGATCCTGGGCAAGTCACTTAACCCCAGCCTCAGAGAGGAAAAAAAAAAAAAATCACCTTTTATAATAAAAATTTTTTAACCCAGACATCATCAGTGTCTCTGAGGAAACTTAAATACTTTTAGGAGAAATAGCATATCTTTTTTTGGGAAGAGGAACCTATATTCTATTAGCAGTTTTTGGGAAGAGACACTTAGCATCTTGGGGGGAATTAGGAAAAACTTACTGTTTGTTTGAGATGTTTGTTGCATTTCCCCAGAGTATTTGTTTGTGACTTTGCAAAGGATCTGTGATTGCATTAGCATGGGAAATTATCAGTATGGGTATTCACTCCACTGAGGCAGATTTTAGTTTATGATTTAGTAGCTAAGTTTTTAGGCAGGGATTTAAAGCATATAGAGGTTATGTGACATAGCTTATTTATAACAAGTCAGTGTCAGAAATGAGCTTTGAATTTTGGCTTTTCATGCATTTGATCTACTGTGGCTTAGGAGTCATGGTTTGCCAACCTCTGCTCTGAGCAGTATCACTTCACTGTGTTATGTAAACATATTTAAACAGGGAGCATCCTAACCCTGAACTGAGAGTAGTTGGAGAGGGGATATCAGTGAGATCAAAGTGAGCTGAAGCAGAATAGGTCAAGTCTGCAGGTATACTTTACAGACTTGTCCTTTTAGGAAAATAGCATCTGAACTGCTAAGAATGGGCTTATAATCATTGCACCTGATGCATGAGGTATTAGCAGCTACTATTAAATGCATTTCTTCTGCAGGTTTTTTTTTTTTTTTTTTTTTTTTTTTTTTTTTTTTTTTAGGACAGTGATAAAAATCCTCTCTTTTGGCTCGCATTTGGATGGTCAAAAAGCCCTTATCAAACACACTTTATTCTATGTTAGGGGCTAGGGATATGGAGATAAAAATGGCAGAAGCAACTTATATCCATCTAAGTATATGATAAAAGTATGTATAAAGCATTAAATACTAGGTCATTTCTAGGGAGAGGGACTACTCTCATCTAGAAGGTGGTACTTTCAAAGCTGCGCTTTGAAGGAAAGTAAGAATTCTGAGAGGCAGAGGTGAGGTGAATGAGCATTCCAGGCAGAGGAGCAGTCTGTACCAAAACATAGACATGGATGATGGAACAAATGCCCATATATGAGGAACATCCACTAATCCAGGAAGTTGGGAAAGGTAGAGTGGACGCTGGGACTCACAAAGAAGAATATAGTTAGATCTCTGCTTGAGGAATATTGCTTTGGCCCTTGTGAGGAGGATTGCTAAGAGACTGAGGCCCTGTATTTGTTCTATTTTTCTCTTTGGTCAGCTTCCATGTGCAGCTTTGTAGTCCAGATGCACTAGAGAGCTCTTGACACAAACAAATTCCTCTGTACTTGCTGAATTAAGGATATTTTGCCCTTAAAGATAGTTCTGTTTCCTGATGACTTTATTATAAGAAATATTTCTACATTGTGACTGAAGCTCCAGCTGTATTCTAGTATTTTCATTTATGGTACATTACATGAGAAGCTCCTTTTCAGGGCCTAATAACAGTGAGATTAATTAAAATTTTTTCTTCTCTCCTTGTAGTTTACAGCCAAATCTTTTCTGCTTTGCCTAACAATTACTACCTAGTCTTAATCACTGAATGGATGGGGCCACAGTCAAATGAGGCTTGTTGAAGACCTCCACTTAAAAAGGCCAAGGTCTCCTGCTGCATCCAGAGCTACTTCCTATTGTCTTGCTCTTTAGCCAGATGGCTCTGGTAGGCAAAGTGAGACAGGTGACCTTGCCCCGTCCTCCCTCCCTCAAATCCATTTCATTTGCATGTCATGGTAGCACCTCCCTGATGTCAAGATCAGCTTCAACAGGCACCTGATTAAGTATTGAAATAAGTAGTTTACATAGCTGAATATTGGTTCTTGAATTTTTTAAAATAATAGGCCAATTGAATACTTAAAAGGTTTTTTCCTTTGCTTATTTATGATAACTCAATGAGTCTTCTGTTTACTAATTAGAATTCATGACATTAGCTTTTAACCTAAAAAAATAAAATATTTTGTCTGGCAACATTTCTAATCACATTCTTTTCAATTTTTCCTTTAGGGGATCTTCGAGCTTGTACTTATTGTCGAAAAATAGCTTTAAGTTATGCTCATTCAACAGATAGTAATTCCATTGGGGAGGATTTGAATGCTCTCTCAGATTCTGCTTCTTCTGTTTCTATACTCGATCCCATTGAACCACGGACACCTGTTGGTAGTCGAAAAGCAAGCCGTAATATATTTCTAGAGGAGGATTTAGCCTGGCAAAGGTATTGGAAATCTTGTCTCTGTGTGTGTATATGAGAGAGAGAGAGAGAGAGAGAGAGAGAGAGAGAGAGAGAGAGAGAGAGAGAGAGAGAGAGAGAGAGAGAGTGTGTGTGTGTGTGTGTGTGTGTGTGTGAGAGAGAGAGAGAGAGAGAGAGAGAGAGAGAGCGACAGAGAGAGAGAGAGCGACAGAGAGAGAGAGAGCGAGAGAGAGAGAGAGAGAGCGAGAGAGAGAGAGAGAGAGAGAGAGAGAGAGAGAGAGAGAGAGAGAGAGTGTGAATGTGAGAATCATGGCAGTGGTGGTGGGGAGATGGTTTAAAATTTTAGTATTTTGTGCAGCTAGGTGGCACAGTGGATAGAGCACCAGCCCTAATTCAGGAGGACCTGAGTTTAAATCTGGTCTCAGACACTTACCACGTCCTAGCTGTGTGACCCTGGGCAAGTCACTTAACCCCAATTGCCTCAGGGGAAAAAACTAGTATTTCGAGATTACAATCTAAAGTTAGATGGTTTTGTTAGACTAGGACTTTTTCACCTTTTTGTCTTGTGGTCCCCTTTGACATTCTTGTGAAGCCTATAGACCCCTTCTTGTAAGGTTTTTATATGCCCAAACCAAAATATGTAGAATTACAAATGAAACAAATACATAGAAATAAAGATAAAGTTTTTGTCCCATCTAAATTCGTGTATCCCTTGACATTTATACATCCACATCTGTGGATGCCAGATTAAGAACTCCTTAATTAAAAGATACATTTCCTTTGAATCATTTTTTTCAAATCAGTGTCACTTTTTTTCTTTTTGCTTTGATTTGCCTAAAGGAGATTAACATATTTTATGAATAAGACTTAAAAAAAAAAATTTACCAACCACTTTCTTTTCCCTGAAATGATACTATCAATCTCACTTCCTACATTCTACCACTCTTCTCTCCCCCCAAAAAAACCCAACAAATTCTTCTGTTTATATGAATATAAAAGGGTATTGGTGAAGCTCTTTTGGAAGTTTCTATAATTGTTCTAAATAAGAATTCTATGTTTATCAATTTCTGGTTAATGTTTTCTTGAACTTTTTTTTTTTCTCAGTTTAATATCAAACTTTTGGTTAGCTCAAGGAGTCATATTTTAACTGTTGGCTTTCAGAAAAATATTTTTGCTTGCTACTTTAGACTACAAATAACAAGTATCTAACTTGTTAATATGATTAGACAAAGTGTAATCATTTCTAAAAGAAGATTCTTTGTTTTGGAGTGGTTTTAGACTATGATTTCATGAAATAGGATGCTGAAAATATTTGATGGATAGAGCATTTAACTTTCAGAATGTAATATGAATAATTATCTTGAAAATACATAAAATGAACTCTAAAGACTTCTGTAGACATTATAGTAGGAATTTGACTTAAAGTAACCTTCTATTTGTGTATCAGGTATGAAGGTCTTGGCCTTCTTTTGCATGCCCAGGGAGCATGTTTGAATCAGTATCTTTATTATGGTATCACTCTGTGGGAATGGAGAATCAGACTCATTCCTAGATCAATTATAAATCCATTTAACTATATAAATGTTTTTTGTTAGAAGATTGCTACAAAGAGAAAAAGGCATAAAATTGAGTAAGGATTGTTGTGGTAGGAAGGGGAGAGACACTTTCTTCTCCAAGAAAGGAGTGATAAATGAATTTATAAACAATTTTTTCAAGATAACGTGCTAATATTCTCAGCTCTTTTGAGTTTGCATTATAGTCTAAGATTAGTGATATGTGAAAAGTAAGTTAAATTTTATTATAGCACACATCAACTCATTTTTTTCCCACATTTGTGAATACTTTCTGCAAAATGCTCCATTCCAGATCACTATCAAATTTTGCATATATATATATATATATATAAGTAAGCATATTAACTAGCCTGTTTATGAAAACCAGCACCCCTGTTTGGTGTATATGATAAGCCATTTCATCCATAATATTCCCTTTATCTTTTTTTTTTTTTTTTTTTTTTGCTGAGGCAATTGGGGTTAAGTGATTTGCCCAGGGTCACACCACTAAGAAGTGTTAAGTGTCTGAGACCAGATTGGAACTCAGGTCCTCCTGACTTCAAGGCTGGTGCTCTAACCACTGCACACCTAGCTGCCCCTACTTTTTTAACTAACTAGCTTCTTTTTTTAACACTTCATCCCATAGGAAGTCCTCTATTGAGGTAGGGAGGAAGAGAAAAGGCGATCACTTTAGTTAGTCTTATTCCACTCTCCTTTTCATGTTCAGTTGCCATAAGGGAGTTCCCTTCTGGGGAAGATATTGAACCTTTTCTCCAACTTCATCCTCTACCCAATTTTTATTATGACAGCTGTAGCCATACTTGCACCGCTAAGAAGTAAAGCAACTAGAAACTTGCCTTTGCTCCTGAGGGAAGTTCCTGAGATTCTGCTGAACTGTTTTCAAAAGCTAATTTATTCAAAGGTGTCTTGACTCAGCAACATATGCAGTTCTCTCAAAGTCTTGTAAATATATGATTATTGACTAATAAATTGAATTTTAGTATAATACAGATCTGATCTTAAAGATATGTTGATTCTTTCAAATTAGAAATAGTATAGAAAATTCCCATTTTATATAATACTTTAAATGAAATACCAATTTTGGGTATGGGAAAAGCAATTAATCTATTTTGGTTAGAATACAAATATATGGTGAAGTGGGGTATCAGTCTTCGAAAGTCATATTGTAGAGGGACTTAACTATTTGCTAAAGGAATTGGGAAATTACTCACAGTCACAGAGTACTCTTAAAGTTTCTTGAGTTTGGAGAAGAAAGATCAGAATTATGATTTAGGAAATTATTTAGAGGCCACCTTAAAAAGTGAGGTAGATAATAGAGACCTGATTTAGTACCTCATGACATGAAATTGAATGGAAAAGGAAGATTTGTATGCTGCTTATAAACTTTATTTGTTATGATTAAAATTGGGTTTTTGTGCTCAATATTCTCAATAATAACTGCTAATTTATTTATTTACAAGGATAGCTTGGGTTTCTACCCTTGCCATAAAATTATGTCCTACTGTAATTTTTAGGTTTATTGTCTGTTTTGTTATTTCAAATAGCTGTACTCTTTTCTTTGGAAGAAGGCATGAATTGAGGCCTACTAGTTTCCTGCTTTGCATGTGTGACCTGCAAATATAAAAAACTTGTGCTTTGTTATCTATACTGGAAAATGAATATGGAAAGCATTGATAAATTAGATTTCTTTTAGAGGCAATTGGGGATAAATGACTTGCCTAAAGACATCAGATTTTTTTTTTAGTCCTTCATTTTTTTAGTAAAGAATTTTAATAATTATCCTCATTGTTTTATTTATAGTTTGACTATAAATTAAAATTAGATTTATTAAAGCCACACGTGAAAGCACATTCATTATAATTAGACTTCCTGAATTGCTGTTCTTTTATTTGTGCTATTTAGTTTCCTTATTTAATACTTTAAAAGAATATTTTTTGACACTTCAGATATTTTTAGACTGGAGGATATTTTATAACTTAATTATAGGAATTTTTTTTTCCCCCTGAGGCTGCGGTTAAGTGACTTGCTCAGGGCACACAGCTAGGAAGTGTTAAGTGTCTGAGACCAGATTTGAACTCGGGTCCTCCTGAATTCAGGGCTGGTGAGGAACTTTTTTTTAAACAACCGGTTCAGTAATTTAATTTTATTGTTTGTGATAAAGATTTTTTATTTTCTTCTTAGTTTGATTCATCCAGACTCCTCAAGTAGTACTCTCTCAACAAGACTTGTGTCTGTTCAAGAAGATGCTGGAAAATCTCCTGCTCGAAATAGGTAAAATAGCAAATGGAACCTCTGCAGATTACTTTTTATATAGTGTTAGAACCAAAGTAACAAAGTTCTGATTCACTTATGGTATACTTTTCCCCCAGTTCTTTAAAAGTCATTGCTTCAGTTATCTGGTAATATTAATGATAAGAAATTATGTTTTTGTAGCATTAAGATTTGCAAAATATTTCCTTTACAATACCTTTATTACGTTATCTCAGTTTTATAGTTAGGGAAACTTCATCTTTGAGAGGTTAGTAATTTGTACCTACTGCTGTTAATAATATCTTAAGTGGAATCTGTTCTCAGGGCTCCATATTCTAAGCTTAGTGTCATATTCACTGTACCAAACTCATTTTACCCCCCATAAAAGCACAGTATTTTTTTCTTAGCAATTATTTGTAAGTAACAAATAGGATCTTGCTCCAAATTTATAAATAATTTGATAAATGCTCACAGTTCATAGAACATTTTTTTTCAAAATGCAGCCAAAAGAAAAAAAATCTAAATTTCTTTTTGTGAGAAATTCTGGATAGGTTATTTGATAGAGCTTAAATCACCCTCCCTGAAATTAATTAGAATCAAAATGTTAGAACTTGAAGGAACCTTTAGAAATAATCTTTTCACTTCAGATGTGAAAATCTCAGCCTAGGGAGGTTTAAGACCTGTTCACTGATTCCTTGATTTAGTGACAGAGCTGAGGTGACAACCTGTTACTTGACCCTCACTTTCTTTCACACCGTGATAACTTTTTTTTTTTGTATTTTTTTTTTAACTAAAGCTTTTTATTTTTCAAAACTGCAAGGATAATTCTTTGATATTAACCCTTATGAAACTTTGTGTTCCAATTTTTCCTCCCTTCCCCCATCCCCTCATTTAGATGGCAAGTAGTCCAACAGAAATGGTAGAAATATGGTAAATCCAATATATGCATACATATTTATGCATACATATTATTTGATAATTTTTCAAAAGCAGTTTTTAGAGAATAAATTCAAGGATTATGCATCCATTGCATATTTTCCATTGTGTCGGAATTGTTTTTGTGTGAGTTGCCAGTCAGGGTACTATACTTCTCATTAAATCTGCCTTTTTGCATATAATCAAAGTCATCTTGGCTTTTTTAATTTTTTAATTTTTTGACTTTCATTTTAGAAACCAGCTTTAAATAAAGGCTTAAATTTAGTTTTGATTTCATGGGATATAGTGAGATACTGACATTTTATAGTATTAGCTATCATTTAAAACTTTTGTTAGCTACTCCAGTAAATGTGGCTTTGAAACTATTTTGTGGGAGAAGATATATATGGAATACATTAAATTGTCTTTTCATTAGCTGCATTTGGACATTAAGAACAGAAAATGAAATATAATTCACCTGTAAATTTCCTAGCAGCATTAGTGATTGGGATGTGTTGGCTCATATCTAAAACATGTTTTTTTCCCCCCAGATAAATCATCAGTCTATGAAAATCTCCTTCAGGGTTCTGGGATCATAGTAAAGATTTTAGAGGCCATCAATGCTGAAATCCTTATTAGAGAGATGAATTAACTGAGGCATAGACTGGTTAAATGACTTAATCCATTGGGACAGCTAGGTGCTGCAAGGGATAAGAGGACCTGGGGTTCAGAAGACTTATTGTCCTGAGTTCAAATTTTGCTTCAGACACTTATTAGCTATGTGATCCCAGACAAGCCACTTAACCTTATTTGCCTCAGTTATTTGTCTGTAAAATGAGCCAGAGAAGGAAATGGAAAACCTCTTGAGTATCTTTGCCGATGAAACCCCAATTGGGGTCATAAAAGAGTTGGACGTGAATGAAATGCCTGAAAAAAAACCAAAGCCCTCTCTGCTGTATCATGATTCTACATAGACATTTTGACCTTTCTTTTGTACTAGTAGTCTGCTTCAGCTTTTAAAAAATGCTTCTTTCCAGGGGCTCAGGCTTCCTGGGCGTAGTTTGTGGAGCGAGTGGCCAAAGAGGAAGGTGAGATTTGTGAGATTTGGAGGCTAAGCTAAGATTTTTGATAGAGATATAGGTGTTTCTTACAGAAATCACTATCTTTTTGGATGTGCTTAATCATTACCAGCAGAAGCACAATAGTTTTAATGACATATTAAAACAAGAATCCAAGTATGTGGTTAAATAGGGAGGAATGAATAGATAGATTTTTGTGTAGCAAATTTTAGGGGTTCATATTTCAAATAAGGTATTTTTATTTGAGAAGGTGATTTTTAGGGAATGGGCCATATTATTTTGATACAGTTTTTAAATTTAAAAAGTATGTTTTGTTGATATTTTTGTTTGTATTTGTCACTTCAACTCATCCAACAAATTGAACCTTCCTTTGTTACAAAGAGAAACAATGCTTTATAAAATTTAGACTATCTTAACTTTTGAAATGGTAAGAACTATATTTTTGTTGATCTTTGTGAGATCATGACTCTCACATAGAATCATAGAATTCCGTGTCATTGCAACTCATGGGCTAAAATAGAAAGTTCTTTACGGAGTTAAAACATTCTACCATTAAGATGACAGAATTCTGTCAAGTGGGCAGTGAATATAGGGGAAGATGACTAAATGGTAATAATAGAAGACTCAGACTTTGAAAAAGAAAAATTACATATGGCATAACTTAAATGGGGTAAAGTGACAGACTAGAAACCACAAAGTAACTTTTTTCCATCCTGTGTCATTAATAAGTTAAAAAAAAAACCAAACAAACTTACTTAAACATTTAATCCTAATGGCTTTATGAAATATGAAAGCCATGTTTACTTCATAGGATTGTTATAGGATATTATAAAATGTTTTGCACAGTGTAGGAATATATCTTTTCAAAATAGAAGTTGTAGAAGTTTTACTATGTTTGAATTCATAGGGGCCTGAGAGGGAAGACACAACTCCATCCTGAGCTTTTATTTGCCTCTTCAAAGTGTGTGAATGAGGGCGGAGCCAAGATGGTGGAGCATAGGCAGGGATTTGTCCTACGTCTCCCCCAAACTGCTCCAAATTCTTTAAAATAATGACTCTGAACAAATTTTAGAGCAGTAGAACACACACAAAGATGAAGTAGAACATTTTCAAGCTGAAGGCAATTTAGAAGCAGAGCAGAAAAGGTCTGTTTTGCCAGGGTGGGAATTCAGTGTGCAGTCCAAATGCAGAGCATTCTGGCAAAGCCCCCAATGCAGCCCCAGCCTGGGCCAACCTCTGAATCAGTGGCAGTGCTGGAGGCTTTCTGGACCTCTCAGCCTAGGATACCAGGAAGAATTCAGAAGGTCAGTGGAGAGGGTCTGCGGCAATGGGGTGGGAATCTGGTGTCCAGTACCAGAGCAACCCCAATCAGCAGAGCCCCAACCAGCATACTAGATCTTATAACTACAGTGGGGCCAGGGACATACCTAATAGCTCCAGGGCAGAAAAGAGTACTTGTGGTCAGACTCCTGGAAGGATTTCTGAAAACAGCTGCAACTTGGGATAATCTTCTACCCTGGAACTACATTAAGAGTAATAAATAAGCTAGAAAAATGAGCAGAAAACAAAAGTTTCTGATCATTGAAAGTTATTGTGGTGACAAGGAAGATCAAAACACATACTCAGAAGATAACAAAGTCAAAACTCCTACATCTAGAGACTCCAAGAAAAATAAGAATTGAGCTCAGTAAGAAAGAGAGGAAAAATTAGAAAAAGTATTGAGAGAGGTGCAAAAGTAAATATGAAAAGCTAATGAAGAGAAGAATGCCTTAAAAGCAAAATTGGCCAGTTGGGAAAGGAAATGTTGAGAACTCACTGAGGAAAATAATTCCTTAAAAAATAGATTTAGCAAATGGAAGCTAATGATTTTATGAGAAATCAAGATACTACAAAGCAAAACAACAACAACAAAAAAGAAAAATAGAAAAAAAAAGTGTAATATATCATTGGAAAAAAAAATGACCTGTAAAATAAATCCAGGAGAGATCATTTAAAAATTACCTAAAAGTCTACCTAAAAGTCATGATCAGAAAAAAAAAAAAAAAAGCCTGGATGTTCTTTTTCAAGAAATTATCCTGATATTCTAGAACCAAAGGGTAAAATAGAAATTGAAAGAAATTACCAATCACCTTCTGCAAGAGCTCCCAAAATAAAAACTCCCAAGAATATTATAGCTGAATTCCAGAACTCCCAGGTCAAGGAGAAGATATTGCAAGCATCCAGAAAGAAAATATAGTAAGAGCCACAGTCAAGATAACACAAAATTTAGCAGCTTCTATATTAAAATATTTGAGGGCTTGGAATATGATATTTTGAAGAGCAATGGAGCTAGGATTGCAACCAGAAATCACCTCCCCAGCAAACTGTGTATAATTCTTCAGAGGAAAATGTGGTTATTCAGTGAAATAGGATTTTCAAACATTCATGATGAAAAGACTAGAACTGAATGGAAAAATCTGATTTTCAGGTACAGGACTCTGGAGAAGCATAAGGAGGTAATCAGAAAAGTGATTATCATAAGGGACTTGAAGTGATTATCATAAGGGACTTTACAATCCTACATGCAAGGATGGTACTTGTAACTCATTAGAAAGGCAGGATGAATATGGTTCCTTATTGTGGGTAGAGATAAGGGAGAGAACCTAGAACTTAAAAACAAATGTGAAAAGAATTGTTTTGAATACTGGGAAAAATAAAGAAGAATACAGAATGCTCTTTTGCAGAATAAAGATGAATTGAGTATGTAAGTAATCAGAAGTACAATAGAAAAAAAGTTATCTTTTTGTAGTGGAATGTTACTCCAAATCAATGAGCCATTGTCTGGAACTTTGGTTTTTAAAAGAGTGTGTGTGTGTCTGTGTGTGTGTATGTGTGTATGTTAATTGGGTGGTGGGATTTAATCTTTTGATAAAAGATGCGGTTGCTTGAAAAAAATGTGGTTAAATTCTGTAATATTAAACATTTTAAAACTGAAAAAGCAAGGGGCAGGGAATTTTAATGTTAATACAGTATGTCCCTATAGTCTTGCACTAAGACTTTTGTAGCACTCCATACAATTTCCTCTTAATGAATTTTGACTAATATATTTAAAATTTTCTACAGTATTTATAAATGATGAGAAAAGATAGCTGGCTCATATGTCTTGTGTTGCAAGATTGCACCAAGTGCTGAAATTAGTGTATATGTAACAGAGTTGGAAATTCTTGTATGTTTTTGTAAGTGAATCATGAAGATAATATCTAATCAGGTGTTTCTTCTGACTTTTCTGTTTTTTGCAGAAATGTCCCGATTTAAAAAACAAATAGTTAATCAGAATTTAGGGCAAGTGCTACTTTAAGAAAATATCCCACTTGCTTTCTAGGATGTCAAATCATCTTATTTTCCAAGTGAAGTATAAGAAGGATTTTTTCATAGTAAATAAGATTGTTGTCTAAATTTGATCTATAAAAACTTGCTTGAAAAACTTTCTCTTTGTTTCACTTTGAATGTTATGCTTTATGGGAAAATTTAAAAGTACTTATTTAATTAAATTTATTTTTATTGGTAATTTTTCTTTGAATATTCTATTTTTATCAAACATTTCGTTTAAAAATTTTTTTATTTAAAAAATCACTTTTTTTTTTATCCAAAAAAGAATTAGATGTGTTTCCAAACATAGATTTTTTTTTAAGGGTTGTTTTTGGTGACTCTTATTTCCCCTTTCTTTCCCCCCAATTTTGCCTGTTTTTTCTCTCAGTATTAACTTGTTTAGATTACAACACAGTTCTACTTTTTATCTAAGCTTTATTTTTATTTCACCTTGTGGTTGATGACACATTGATGTAAAGACATGTATTCATTTTTGGTTGCATATAAATCATTGACTAGTTTCCTAATAAAACAGGTTTCCAGATATTTTAAAAACGACCACCTGATGTAGTCTTTTTGTGACAAGCACCCTAGAGTACTAACCCTGAATTCCTCAAAACTTGGCACCGTTACCTAAATGGAGCCTTCCCACCTCCTTGGAGCTCTACCTGCCCCACTGAGACATAGCATCTCAGAGTCAGCTGTCCATTTTCAGATAGATCCCTCCTTCTCTACCTAAGGAGCTATCTCATGTAATAAAGAATAAAAAAAAAATTTTTTTTAAAAGTGTTCATCAAAATGATCTGTGCATCTGATAATATTTCAATCTCCGATGCATCTTTGTAATGAAGAGAGGCTCATTTTTTCATCTCTTTTCCAATAACATGTTTGATCATTTTAATTAGACAACATTTAACTTTCTTCTTAATTTTTTGGTATTTGATGTTTATCTTGTAGAAACTTTGTATCTTGTTTTCCTGGTTCTGCTTAATTTCATTGTATCAGTTTATGCAAGTTTCCTATGTTTCTTTGAATTCTCATAATGAATATTGCAATGATAACCCATTTCATTTCTCTTATCTCTGTTGTTTAGCTCTTTGTTTTAGTTCTTCACTGTCACAAAAAGTTTTGATAAATATAATATATATATATGTATGTGTATATATATATATATACACACACACATACACATGCATACATATACAGGTATATATGCAAATTTATATTTTCACAGTTCCATCTGCAAAATATTAGTGTGCCTTATTAATTAAATAAATGATGAAAGACATCTGTGTATCAAGATGTCTTCATATTTTTGTCTTTTGTTTTCAGATCAGCCAGTATTACTAATCTGTCATTGGATCGGTCTGGTTCTCCCATGGTTCCCTCCTATGAGACATCTGTCAGTCCCCAGGCTAACCGAACATATGTGAAAACAGAGACCAGTGATGATGAGCGCAAAATTCTTCTGGTAGCAGCTCACTTATTCTTTTTTTTTTTTTTTTTCTCTCTGAGGCTGGGGTTAAGTGACTTGCCCAGGGTCACACAGCTAGGAAGTGTTAAGTGTCTGAGACCAGATTTGAACTCTGGTCCTCCTGAATTCAAGGCTGGTGCTCTATCCACTGCGCCACCTATTGCGCCAGCTCACTTATTCTTGGCCTTTTAATGATTAAAATGATTGTCTTTTATACCTTATTCTCACAAGTTGAAAAGATTATGGGTTAGTAGAAATGAAAAACAAATAAAAAACAATAATTAGTTTATGTTTTTCATTGACCTGATAAGGAGATTTGCATGTTTCAGTATTCATTTTTTGTCCATTTCTCTTCTTGGTTCCTTTCTTGTAGAAGTATATAGCCTTGTTTAACTGACCACAATATAGGTTTCTAGGTTGCCTAGAGGTTGATTATCTTGAATTTTGATTATTGGAGGAAATTTACATAATTGTTAAATATGAGGAAATGTTGTTTTAAGTAGCAAGGCATTTAATAAGTTTCATATCAGAAAACTATGTATTGATTGCCTTAAGGATCTGATTTTTTTTTAAATTTAAAATTTTTTTTTTCCAATTTGATTCTTTTCTTTGCTGACCTAGGTCACAGGCCTTTTTGCCTTTCTCACTTCATTTTTGTTAGTTTCTGAAACTAAAATTTTTACTTTGTGGACAAGGGCAAAGGCTTTTGCTGAAAGACCTTTCTTACCTCAGCTGAACTTGTCTCCCCAAATCAGTCATTCAGTTACTTTGATAATATAGGACCTTCCAGAAATTGTCTTCCAGTGGCATCCAGAGTCACTTTAATACAACTATGATTTGAGTGTGACTTCAGTTGAATGAGTGTTACAGAAATTAACACATTTTTTTTGCATACTTTTTTAAATTTTATTTTATAATTATAAAATTTTTTTTGACAGTATATATGCATGAGTAATTTTTTTTTATAACATGTTTTTTGCATACTTTCATGTAAGATTTGAGCTTTGAGGTGGAAACTGGAAAACTGATGCCAAAAACCTCTGTGAAGTGGTCACAATCTTTATGGATTCTAGCTAGATAAATAAGACTTGCATTATTGATTATTTTTCATACATTGAAGATATAAGATGTAAGTGCCAAATATATGATTCAGAGTTAGTCCTAGAAGAATTCAGAGGTCACACATCTTTTGGAGTGGAGTTAATTAGAATAGGGAAGACTTTACTGAGGATTTAGAACTTGTTGAGCCTTTGAGTAGCAGTGAGATTTGGATGAAAAAATAGGGGAGGTGTTTTCTGAAAAAGTAAGGTAGGGGCAGATTACAACACAAGAGAAAACTGAGAAAAGAATATTCTAGATGTTTTCATCTCCTATCTTTGGACTAGATGATACTAGGTAAATTCAGATACTAACTAAATTTTACTAGGCTGGTCACAGAGGTTGTGAGTTTTTTGGCTTCAATAATTTGAAGCCATCATCTACTACCCAGGTTCTTGGGGTCTCATAATTGAATGTGGGGATTGGAAAATTATGATTTATTATCAATAAATGTTTCATTTGTTTATTTTGTGTACCTATATGCTCAGGGTTGTGTAAAAATTTCTTGGACAGAAAGAGGTTGGGAGTGGAAAAAGTCAAGAAGCCTACTAAATCATAGAAAGGTGGTGATTTTCTTTCTTTTTTTTTTTAAAAGTCTTTTTTTTTTGTCTTTTTGAAATTTTATTTATTCATTCATTCATTCATTCATTCATTCTGAGGCTGGAGTTAAGTGACTTGCCCAGGGTAACACAGCTAGGAAGTGTTAAGTGTCTGAGATCGGATTTGAACTTGGTTCCTCCTGAATTCAAGGCTGGTGTTCTATCCACTGTGACACCTAGCTGCCCCCGAAAGGTGGTGATTTTCAGCCTGGAAGGAAAGCCCAGCACAATCATAGATTTTTCATTTATTTAAGAAATATGAATTGAGGGTCAATAAGTAGTTCAATCCAAGGGTTTGATTTTGGAGTAATAGAATTTTGAGGTTGGTAAGGTAGTTTTGGATATTAAAAGCAACATAAGAAGTTTGATGAGAGATAGTGGTGTATTTTGTAGTAGAAATGGATTATGATCCCAGGTTAAGAGATCTAAGTTCCAGTCAAGATTCTGTCACTAAGTAGCTTTGAGAATTCTGGGCTTCAGTTTTTCATCTGTAAATTGAAGGTGGTGTTCTAGATATCATTCAGCAGGTCCTTGTTTAGTCTGGATGATATGGCTTTGTCCAGTTTAAAAATTTTATCCCTCTATGGCTGTCTTGACCACTTAACATTTCAGGTGAAGTGGTCTAAAATCAAAGAATTTTGAAGCTGAAGAGAAATGAGAGACCTAGTTTTGTTTGAAAATGAGAAAACTAAGTCCTAGCGTGGTTATGTGACTGACTTGATGTTTTACCTAACTAAAATGACACTGTAGAAAGATGTGGCATCAGTATGTCAGACATGAATAGGAGAAGAAAAGACTATTTGATAGGATATTTCAATGGCCTACAAGTGAAATGGAGAAAAAAATTGATAGAAGCTGAGAAATAATTTATCCTTTCACTTATTTATTTCTTCTATCCAAAGATAATTAAGATTTTGGAATCTGAGTGACTTGATGAATTATGGTAATTACTAACAAAAATGAGGAGAATGGAGGAGGGCCAGAGTAGTTTGAGGGCTGGAAAAGAGATGCTTTCTGTTTTAGATATCTGAGTTTTGGGTAGTAGCAAATGTACAAAGTAGAAATGTCTGATTATGGAAGATAGATCAGGATAGAAACCATGCTAATAGGTTAGATCTCCTGAGAAAATATATATAGAGAATAAACTTTTATATATAAAGGATAAACTTTCAGTTAATGTATTATAGTTTTCAGTTGGAGAAAGAGATGCAAAAAAGGGAGAAAAAATTGTTAAGAT
Organism: Sminthopsis crassicaudata; assembly: GCF_048593235.1. Lineage (NCBI taxonomy): Eukaryota > Metazoa > Chordata > Mammalia > Dasyuromorphia > Dasyuridae > Sminthopsis > Sminthopsis crassicaudata. Next base: position 74,911,444 of record NC_133619.1, on the reverse strand, counting down.
TATTAAAAGATAGGATAATGTGGAGTAGAAACTAGAGGAAGAGAGTTTCATGGGATGATTTATTAAAAAAGTACATAAGAGAAAACAAAGAGAATGATTACTGAGAAAAGGATATTGATTTGGTGAATTGCTTTAATTGTTTGCCTTTATCAGAGATCTAGTACATTGTAGGTTAGTCCCTTACCTCTCTGAAGGAGAGTACTTCACTCGTCCCACTTTTTGGTATTTAATCTTTAGTTTTATTGTTGTGTATTCCAATTTGAAATTTAGTTTTATGGGCCTAGAAAATGGTTTAAAGATTTGTACCATGCTCTTTTCATAAGTAAATTAGTTGGCAGTTAATGAACTGGTATTTAGCAATACACTAAGCAGTTGCAAATGTTTTTTTCAGGATTCTGTTCAGTTAAAGGACTTGTGGAAGAAAATCTGCCATCATACTACTGGAATGGAGTTTCAGGATCACCGCTATTGGCTGAGGACTCACCCCAACTGCATTGTAGGAAAGGAATTGGTCAATTGGTTAATCCGAAATGGACATGTAACCACAAGGTAGTCAGACCTTTAGACGTATTTTGTATTTTTATTTGTTTGTACCACAGATGTTTTTAGTTTGTACTGCTTAAGTAGGATGAAATGTATATTTGGAGGTAGCAGCAGAATAAAACAGTTTAAATGGCTGTTATTTAATGACCCACATGTTTTAGGTACTTTCAGAAGAGGATTGGCATATGTGACATGGATTAGGTTACTCTAAAGTTTGTAATCATAGTGGAGAAAGAGAATAAGCATAAAAATAGCATTTGGTGTTTTAAAATATTGTTGGGAAATTTAAAGGCAAAAGTTTTTGAGAAGCTATATTGCTGTTGCCTTTGTAATGAATGTTCCAATTTGCATTTTTCCAGAAGTTACCATTGCAAATTACTACTGGGTGATTACAAAGGTGATATTAGGGTTCTGAGATAACTTGAGCTCATAAAACTTTTATCTTGAGAGACTTTCTTGAATATATTCTTTAGTCAAAATGTTACTTGAACATAATTTTTTAAAAACATGAAGTCGTTAAGATTTTATATGTAGATCTAAAACATATATTATTTTTGATCACTGGGTAATGCATGATAGGCTGGATAAAGAAATAAGTTCTGCAAATAATCTCAAATCTTATTTTAAGTCGCTGTTTTTCTGTCTGTTCCTTCTTAACCTTTCATCAGATATACAGACAAGGAGCAAAATTGACTGAAAGAGTAGGAACCAAGTTTACGGATAGGTACAGTTGTGGATTGCCTTAAATTATACTTCATACAATTAGACTTTTGATAAATGATACGATACTTTTTGATAGTGTGTTTCTTTTTCCTTCTCTAAGTTGGTGATAAAAGTGATAATAAACATTGAAATGTTTAACTGACAGGTAGCTAGAAGTATGAAGGAGAGGCAAATGCAGCTATGATTCACAAACCATATAATGAATCCCTAAAGAATTGAGAGCTGACTAACTAGCTAAAATAGTCATATTATTTTTTGACATACTATCTTCCATATGTGACTTAACATTTCTTCTGCAGTATTTTTACAGATGACCTGCAGTCTATATTGTCTTTCCTCTTTTTTTTCCTCTTCCCTCCCCTACTTCTAGCTTTTTCACTCCTTCAGGTACCAAATCAAAACTGACCTAGGAAGACTCCCATAAATTTACTAAGTATTATTTAGTACTATTTCTCATTTGCTATCAGTTATTGCTATTTACTTTATATTTTGTTTTTAAATTACAATTTTGTTTCCCACGTATTTTACAGGTAAATTCATATGAGTGTTTAATGTCTTTCCAGTAAGATTAAGTAGAAAGTATGGCAGCTTTTATTTTACTCTTAAAATATCTGATATTAGAGAACACAGCTATAACTTATCATTAAAAATCATTCAGCTCCAAGGGTCTATCTCTTGTTTTTTGTCACTTAGCCAGATAGTATGCTTAATTTTCAAGTCTGCTTTAGCCTTTAAAAAAAAAAAAAAATAAACTTATATATTCTCATCTTGTGTCTCGTGGGAATTTTAGCTTCGTTTCTTTTTAAAAGCATTTATTTTTGCCTGTCTTTACTCAGAGCTCAGGCCATAGCGATTGGACAAGCAATGGTTGATGGACGCTGGCTAGACTGTGTCAGTCACCATGATCAGATCTTCAGAGATGAATATGCCTTATATAGACCACTACAGGTAAATGGATAATCCTGGTGGAAGGCTTCTGTGGTTTTAAATTTAGAGCTTCTTTTGAGATGTTTCTTTTTATATTTCAACATGATTGTTAGACAAGTTAACATAGTAAAATACTTGCTATAAAGAATATTGTTCTTGAACTTTCAAAAGCTTTCTTTCCATACAAATACAAATAGGAAAAAATTATTGAACTAAAAATTATTCTTACTATTTTACATTTCAACTTTGGCTGGAAGGTGAAACATTGATTTTTTTTTTTTTTTTTTTTTTAAGAGAGAAAACTGATGAAAAATGCTGTAGTGAAATAGATTTTTTTTTTAATTCTTTAAATGTTGAAATACTAGTAAAAAGTTAATGAATGTTCCAACTACAGCAGTGGGTTTTTATTTTTCATCAAGAGAAATGAAGAATCTTTGCATATATTCATGGTATCTCTGATATCTCCATATCTCTAATATTTAAAAAGATGTATATCTAAGCAGAACCTCAACTAATTGGAATTAAATGGGACATTTGATTTTAGGAAGAAAAAGAAATTCATAAGAGTGAAATATTAAACTTTAAGACTTATAGATTAAGTGCAGTCCTCTAAGCTTGCCTTCTATATAATAACAACAGGTATTAAAAATGAGAGGATCTGAGCTCAAATGCCTATGATGCTTATTCCCTTTGGGTGACTTTCACAACTTTCTAGATTGCATTGTCACTATGATATCACTATGTTAGAGTGAAGTTACAGTGTGTCTGATCATGGCTGCTCAGACCCATACGAGCTCAGAATGCTCTGCCACAGGTCAGACAAAAACAGTTGCTGTGAACATTTGGAGTAGCTTCTTTAACATTGTGTGTTTAAGGTTTTCTTTGAGCCAATTCAGTCCCGCTTTCCTTATAGAGTCCAGCACCTTTTATGATGAGGGCATGCCATGCTATTAAGTTATCTATAAAACCCTCTTTTCAAAAAATTCAGCTAATAGAAATTTTATTTATATTAGATAAGGAAGGAAACGTTTTTTCAGTATAATTGTAGATATAGATTATAGATGTGTTATTCTGAAAACCAAAAAAAAAAAAATGAAATTTGTTCAGTCTCAACCTAAAATTATGTGACAACTTAATGATAAAAGCTAAAATATAATAGGAATGTTGTAAGAAATTTTTACTTTACAGTTGTTGACATTGAGGGTAAATTTTTTGAATTTTGATCCTTTCAGAGCACAGACTTTTCTGAGACACCTTCTCCAGACAGCGATTCAGTAAACTCTGTTGAGGGACACTCTGAACCATCGTGGTTTAAAGATATCAAGTTTGATGACAGTGACACGGAACAGATTGCTGAAGAAGGGGAAGAGAACTTAGCTAGTGAGTTTTTGTTTCTGAGGAAGTAGTTTCTGTGACTGCTTTGTTTAACTGGAATAATTCTAGGCTTTAAGGATCAAATTAAATAGACATCTGATAGATGTTGATACAGTATTTTCTTGAATTATTGTCTTTACAGGTTACCAGGAAATATTAAGTTTTTCTCAATTTCTAGTCCAGCAACTTAAAGATAACTTTGTGCTAATAATAACTTAGTAGTATCAGCTTGCTCATCTCCTTACTTTGATACCAGGCTTGGCTTTTTTTCTGCAGAACTTCCCATATTCCTCTTTATTTTTTAAACTGATTTTGTAATTAGCTTTATTCAAAATTTTGGTGAGATCTGTTTCTAAGTTTGCTCAAAAATACATGAAAATACTGTATCCATTTTGGTATTGCACATTGGGCTTGTATATTAAAAACAATTTTTCTCCTTTCCCCAATACCCTGATGATACCAATTTTTTTACTCCCCTCTCCTCCCTATATTTCTTTCCCCTTCCCCAACACTAAAAGATTCTGCCAGTCCTAGCAAGCGTACATCAGTCAGCAGCTTCCAGTCCACAATGGACAGTGACTCAGCCGCTTCTATCAGCCTGAACGTGGAGCTGGACAACGTGAACTTCCATATCAAGAAGCCCTCCAAGTACCCACATGTGCCCCCTCACCCTGCTGACCAAAAAGGTAGGAGGTAGTCACCATCTGAAATCAAAATACAGGATGGAGACTTTGGCCATGAGATTTCATTTCAGGATTTTCTCCTGTGCCCTCCTCCCCTTATGGCTGAGGGTATTTGGTGTGGGTCTTTTTCCACCCCCTCTTTTCTTTTCCTTTTTTTAAGTTAATTCCTCCTGCTTCCCTGCCTCTCTCCATGGCCCCTTACCTCCCCTCTCCCAAGTCCAGTTTTAAGCCTATGGCTTTTCAAAGGAGATTTGTCCTATAGCTCTAACTTCAGCATAATGTGCAACTTCCAAGGTGGTATTTCTTTGCAGTTCTAATGTGGATGTTCTGCTCTATTCTTTCCTTGTTTCTCCATTAAAAATATTTTAGAGTTTTTTCCAGACTTATTAGCTTATGCAAATAACTCGCAATATAGTGCTTGACAAATCTAATGAAATTCTTCACATTAGTTTTCTTGAAAAACAGAAACCTTCCATTATATTTTAAGATGTTTATTATTTCTATGGTTTTAAAAATTGATTTTTTATTGATATCTTTTGTTTGATATTAACTACATTTTCTTCTATAACTCTATGCCTTATCAGAGAGCCATCTTTTATGATACATAATAAAAAGTGGGGGGGGGGGAAGGAAAAAATTTCAGGAAAACAAAGTAACCTATCAAGAAAGTCTGCTGTTATATGCAGTGTTCCACATCTATAGACCCCCCCATTCCCTTAAAGGAATAGGGAAAGGCCTTTTCTCTGGGGTCAAGCTTAGTCATAATTTCATATCATTTTTTTGGTTGTTTTGTTCTTTTTTTTCCTATTTACATATATTATAGTCATTGCTTTCATGATTTTGTTTTTACTTCATTCTATATCAGTTCATGTAAATCTTTTCATGCTTTTCTGTATTGCCATTTATATTTAAGAAAATGTATTTCCAAATTAAGGAAATGAAAAATTCTTTAATATCATTAATTTTTTTTGAGAAAATATTTTTCTTTGTTGGTCCAAGTATGGGAATAACTATATATATATATATATATATATATATATATATATATATATATATATTTTTTTTTTTTTTTTTTTTTTTTTTGATTAAAGCTTTCTATTTACAAAGCATATGTGTGGGTAATTTTTCCAAAATTGACCCTTGCATAACCTTTGTTCTATATTTTCCCCTCCTTCCCCCCACCCCCTCCCCTAGCTGGCAGGTAGTTCAATACATGTTAAATATGAAGAAATACATTTTAGATTCATTATATGTATACATATTTATACAATTATCTTGTTGCACAAGAAAAATCAAATCAAAAAGGAAGAAAAAGAAAAACTGAGAAAGAAAACAAAATATGTTGTGTTCCACACTCTGTTCCCATGGTTCTTTCCCTGGGTGTAGTTGGCTCTCTTCATCACTGCACAAATGGAGTTGGTTTGAATCATCTCAATGTTGAAGAGAGCCATGTCCATCAGAATTGATTGGGAATAAAGAAGATATTTAAAATGATTTAGTAAAAGGATGAAATGCTAATATATAGCTAATAAAGTAATATATGACATTTAGCACATCACCACTTTCATATTAGAGATTCACTACTTTCTTATAGTTGGTGACATTTAACCTTTTATCTATAACTAAACACTAAAACATAATGAGAAAATGGTATTGTGTTGAAAATAATAAAATGGGCGTTTGCAAATCAGTACATTAAGTATCAGTTTAAGATAATGTACCCATAATATTTTTATTTTCATTTTTTAACTCTTCTAAAGTTGATTTCAGCCCTTCCTTTTTGTTTATAAGTTGATCTTCCATCTTGTCATTACCTAATTACAATTAAAAATATTTGTTAATCTTTAGAGCTTTATACATCAAATACAAAAAATCTTGAAGAAAATAAAAAATTTAAAACAAATAACTTGGGGTATCACCAAAGTGTGAGATAGATGAAATAAAGGAGTGAAAGTATATATATTGTTTATGAGCAAAATATGTGATAAGAGGAGGTAAGTAGCCTCAAATGTCTGAAAGATAAATATGTATTTGTTATCAAACTGCAGTGGAAAAAATTTAAATGAATATTAAAAAAAATTCTGGATGGACTGGAGTCAAGAAGACTCATCTTGCTGAGTTTAAATTTGGCTTCAAATACTTAGTAACTGTGTGATCCTGGGCAAATCAGTTAATCCTATTTACCTTGGCTTTAGTAATAGAGGATGTAATGAGGCAGAAGACTTAATTGTTTCAGGAAATTAGAGGATAGAAGAATATTACTTGGAAGAATAAAAGGAATTGAGAAACTTTTGGCACTTTCTGAAGAGTTAAGTATGGGTATCAAGCAAGATGAATCCCTGGATAGAAAAGATAGGGAGCTTGGGTAAAAGATCAAAAAAGGAGTTATTTAGGGATCTTTGGTGGTGCTGTCTACCAAAAGCAAAACAATTTATAGTATATTTATTTGCTTTAGTGAAAGATTATTCCTCTTCCAAAAGGCAAAAGAAGCAACAAGGAGAAATTTTATTCTGGGAACTTTTTTAAAAAAAAATTACCAACAGGGAGAAATTGGTGGTTGTTGTGGAACCAGGATAAAAGTCTTGGAGATAAGTAACCATTCCATCTTAGAATTTGTTGTACAGGAGAGCAATGTTGAGAATAGTATGACATGCTCCATAGACTTTGGAATAACAAATTTCAAAGTTTTCAGAGGAAAAAAATCAAGAGCTATTTGAAGATTTCAAAAATTCTGAACATTCAAAGAAAAATAATTAAAAGGAAGGTGGCTAAAAAGTTCAATATGGATGCACAGGGAATTCACCAACTTAATTTAAAAACATAGTAATTATGATACTAGTTAACATATAGATTCCATTTCAAGATTTTCAAAGTACTTTACATGGAAACCTTGATTGATTCAAAAAAAATTTTTTTTCATAGTATTTTATTTTTGTAAAAATAGTTTTCAGCATCCATTTTTGTAAGACTTTGTTTTCCAATTTTTTTATCCCTTCCTTACCTCCCCTCTCCACAAGACAGCAAGCAATCTGATAAAGGTTAAATATGTTAGTTTTTTTAGAATATATTTCCATATTTGTTATGCTGCACAAGAAAAATCAAAACCATGAGAAAGAAGAAAAAACCAAAAAGGTAAAAGTACTATGCTTTGATCCATTTTTAGACACTAGAGTTCTTTCTCAGATTGAGAGATGACAGTTTTCACCTTGATTGACTTTTCTAATAATCCTGTGAAGTAGGTGCTCTTACAATTCCGGTATTACAGAGGAGAAAACTCATGCTGAGATATAAAAGTGATTATACAGGGTCGCAAGCTACTGTGAATCAGAGGCAGTTTTCCTGATTCCCAAGCCCAATGCCATATTTACTGTGTCACCCACCTTATTGTCCTTAAAAAGACATTAGAATTAGGGGAGCAGGGCTAGGTAACAGTGGTACCATAACAGGCTGTCCTCTTAGTCGGGAGGGAGCCATATTTATATTTTATCTGAAGGTCTTTGTTCCCACCCTAGTGCTTACTTTTTCTGAAACTCATTATTGTCATTGATAAAAGAGAATAATAGCACCTGCCTGACACCATTCCATGCAGTAAAGCACTTTAGGAAAGAGAGCTGTTAAGAGAAATGACAGGAATGCTGAAGTGCCAGTGAGAGAGAAGCATCACCTGGGGCTGTTGGGAAGGTGATGGATTGAGGTGCTCAGTATGCTTTTTTCAGTATGCTTATTTAAAGGTTGACCTTAACTGGGCAATAGGGAATGGAAAAGCTAAGAGGGAACTAACAGTGAGAGGCTTTTTGGAGAGCACCCTTATACCCTGGATGAGCTGAAGTTACTTCAGTTAAGAGCTATATCCATGAAATGGCTGGGATAAGATAAAACTCATATTTCCTGTTATTCTGACCTTTGTAGCTGAGTATTTTTATCAGTGAGTTGGATAAAGACATAGGAAACAGGCTTATAAAATTTGCAGCTGACAAAAATGGGAAAGGATCTTTCTGGTTCAGCTAACATACTAGAACTTAGACAGATGGGCAGAGATGAAATGTGTAGAAGAGGGAGTAGTCTCATTCTACTTGAACTAAAATGCAGAGTGAGGAACAGTGGACAGAAGTAAGAAGGAGACTACTAAGTGGATGTAGGAAAATCTCTTGGACCAAAAGTGGAGAGATAGAGTATAAATATCAACTACGTGATAGCTAACATTTGTATACCAGTTCCTGTGTGCTGGCACTATGCTTTATACTTTTTAACTATTTGGTCTTTACAACCCTGGGACATAGATGCTTTTACTATCCCCATTTTAAAAATGAGGATATTGAGGCAAAGAGAGGCTAAATGCTAAAGAGAGGTTAAGTTTTTTGCCTATGGTCACACATTTATTATCTGGGACTGAATTTGAACTCAGGTGTTCCCGAGTCTAGTTCCTGGCACTTAGGTGACACCCTGTGTCACCTAACTACATCTATATGCAACTTTGGTCTTTTAAGTGAACAATATAAGGTGACTTGGTAGAGATATTCTGGAGGTAATTGCTGTTTTATTAAAGGTTAATCCAGATGACCTTTGAGTACCTTCCTAATTTCTAATTCTGAAATTTTTCCTGATTCTGAAATTCTTTGATTTTATGATTTTCTGTGCTTGTGTCTATCTTATCAATCTTGTATCATGATCAGTTCTAGGTAGTATATTTGAACATGGATTTTGGTTAAATAGAGCAGAGGTATCAAGGGCTGGTGACATTCTTGGGTGTTAGATTAAAATGATTAAGATGTAATTGGAAATATTTAGTATAAATTAAAATATAAAATTAAAAATTTAGTATAAATTAAAATAAAACTAAACATAGAGACATTAATATGTGGTTTTTAGGTCAATATTTGGCTAGCAGAGATCCTCAGATATGACTTAGTGACCTTCATTTTTTCTATTTTGAGTTGGATACTAGTGAAGAGCATTTTCAGGAGAGGGCATTGACTAAGTGTCTTAATATATTTTAAGGGGGCATCAAGAGAGGATAGAGCACTAGTCCTGAAGTCAGGAGGATCTGAGTTTAAATCTGGTCTCAGACACTTAACACCTTCCTAGCTGTGTGACCTTGGGCATGTCACTTTACATTAATTGCCTCAGCAGAAAAAAAAAAAAGTATTTATCTTAAGAATTAAGACTTTAATATTTAATATTTAATTTAAATATTTAATATTTAATTCTGGAATAAGAAAGACTTTGTTGCAATGAACTAGAAACCCATATATGGAAGGTCATAGAGTAGAAAGTTGTGGTTCAGGTAGGGAAGAACTTCTATGATGAGGACTTTCAGTAAATTAGGAAGCATTTTCTCAAGTGTCTATTATGTATGTATTTCAGTCTTAAAGTAAAAAAAAAATAGTCCCTCCCTAAAGGAGCTTATATTTTATGACTAATGCCTTCTATATATGGAGTGGGTGTGTTGTGTATAATTGTAGCAGCATGTTAGTCACTTCTTAACTTTGCCTTCTCTATTTGCTTTCTTCCTACTATTCAGAGTATTTGATTTCTGACAATGGAGGACAACAAATCTCAATAAGTGACGCCTTCATTAAAGGTAAATTAATATTTGAGAAATAGAGGAAGCTACTTGCAAATATTTATATGATTTTAAGCGCTTCAAGAATCAGCACTGGATAGGCTTTGACTTATTTTGGAGTAAGGAGGATTAGTCTAATTTGAATAGTAGTTTTTTCTTTTAAAATTTGTTAGAGAAACTTTATTTTGCTCATTCTGAGGTTTATATAAAAATTTTACTTTTCCATGAATGTAATATTAAATACTTTCTTTTTCAAGTATTGGCCACATTGGAACCAATGGACAGATTTGACCCAGTTTGATATTGTCATGAGAGGAAAAGTAGGACAAGAAGAATGTTTCCTTGAGTATGACTTCATGGGGCTATGTGGATGTGGGGATCCAAAGCAGCCACCTTCTAATCCCTCCCTAAAACCACACTGTAACTTCTGGCTTCTTAAATGCAAAGAAATGAGCATGATAATATGCTTTCTCTCTAATGCAGGACCCTGGGGGCAGGAGTCTTATACAAGAAATCAAAGGTTTCCTTTCTCTGTTTTTTCCTAGCCTTGGGGATTTCAGCCAAAAGAAGGGTAGGATGTGCTAGCACTAAGAATGCTAGTTCTATAGTTTCAGTCTTTTGGAAATCCAAATTATTGAGATGTAGAAAGATCCTCTATACCTCAGATTTTATAGATGTAATATATCTATTGTATTAGATGAGTGGATTTTATATGTGTGTGTCTGTCTTTGGAAGGGTGGGTTATTTTCCCTTTTTTTGTGGAATGTAATTTGGAAGCTTTTTCTCTCCCTCTGACTTGTTTGTTTTTATATATATTCCAAAAACAGTGCTGAATTTCATTACATTTGTAATGTCATTTTGTAATTTTCTTTTATATCAAGTCTTCATCATGAGGGAGAGATTAAAGATATAATTTTTAAAAAGGAAAAAAAAAACAGCTTACTAATAGTTATTTGTCCTATTTGAATTCTCCTTTTTTCCTTTGCCTTGTGTTAAACCTACCAGAAATGTTGTAGATTATTGAAAAAGAACTTTTTAGAATCAGTGGTTTTTTGAAGAGACAGTTTAGATTAGTTATTTGGCTTTAAAACATTTATACCAGAATTTCACTCTTTAAAGTTCAACACCCACACAATTGCCACATGTAGTTTTGTCAGCATTTAGATTTGTTTTCTTTCATACTTCATAATTTCTTGGAATGGGGGAGATTCCTCTTTTTCAATTTTTTTTTAGATAAATAAGAGGATTGTTAAAGTCACATGATCCACAATTTTATTTGCTTTTCAGAAATAGCATTTCAAGAATGTGGCTTGAGCTACTATATATACACACTCTCATTAAAAGCTTATTTCTGATTTTGTTGCTTCAGTATTTTATTATCATTACCTAATACATAGGTTTGTACATTAAACAAACTCCCCAAAATATGAATTTTTGAACAAAGATATGATTTTGGAGCAAAAAATTGTTTTGTCTTTTCTTAGAGTCCTTGTTCAATCGACGAGTAGAAGAGAAATCCAAAGAGGTGCTTTTTACACCTTTAGGTTGGCATCATAGCAATCTGGAGCTCCTGAGGGAGGAAAATGGGGAGAAACAAGCTATGGAGAGATTACTGTAAGTCAGTAAGCTATTTTTATTTTCATTTCCTTTAATGAGTTGTTTTGCAGAGTCTCTGTTCTTATATAAAAACTCTTAGGTGAAATTTGTGGATGAAATTCCTTAAACAGTATAGCACAAAATTGCTTAATTTCATTTAGCTATTTTGTATGGTGAAATATCCCAGCAAGTAGTTGAAGGAAGTCTTCTTTTTGAAGTTTGCATTAAACTTCCATTTAAAGACAAGAGATAAAGAATAATCTGATCTTAAAGAACTTGAAGAACTAAATCTTAAGTTTTGTTTTTTATAAGAAGTATGGACTAGAAATTATTATTAATCCTTTCCCCTTTTTCTACCCCATAATATTTTTACAGTTCAGCTAATCATAACCACATGATGGCACTACTTCAACAACTACTATATAATGATTCATTATCACCATCCTGGAGAGATATCATTGTGCCAGTGGTCTGCCAAGTGGTTCAGACTGTCCGACCCGATGTCAAAAATAGGGATGATGACATGGATATCCGTCAATTTGTCCACATCAAAAAAGTGCGTTTTATTGACTGTAATATTTTTTCAGAATTGAGAGTGTACTGTAAAAGAGAGGGGGTACTAGGACAATATCAAAAGAATGACAGACTGGTGTGGGGAAATAAGGGACTTTTTATATTGCTTTTGTTCTAGTCCCTAGAGATACTATAGTGCCCAGGGATTAGAAATGAAAGAAGAACTGAAAAGAAAGGGTTGAGAGATGAACTGGAGAATTATCAGAAATCTTACTTATACATCTTCTAAAGTATCCTTTCATTTCTGTAATGAAAGTCAGTGGAACGATTTACTATTTGAATAGATATGGTTAAAATTAGTTTTGTTTCAATATTTAACTTAAACCTTTTTTTTTTTTTTTTAAAAACATTTAATTAAAATTAAAAAAGACTGATTTTACTTGATTGGTTTCTGAGTCCAAAAATGTCCCCAGTTCTTTAGTTATTAGAAGTAGTAATATGAAAGTCATTCTAATATTACCATTAATCATATAGAGTAAAAGAATTGTGATATGGGATATATTTTTCTTTTTTTTTCATACAGTAAAATTTAAAGGATAAAAAAGTAATCCCTATAATATAATTAATCTGTTATATTTGACTAAAATAGAAAATATTTTGCCTTTAATAAAAAAATGACAATTCTTACTGTTAGATTCCAGGTGGAAAGAAGTTTGATTCTATGGTTGTCAATGGCTTTGTGTGTACCAAGAATATTGCACATAAAAAGGTATTGTAATTGTAGTAGAAAATTATAGGAATTAATTTGACTGGTTTTTAATCAGAGATAATAATGACCAGTTTTTTTTTTTCCTCCATGTACTTGCCAGCTGATAATTCCTTGATATGTAATAATTAATGATGAATAAAGTCCATTGTTAGAATTATGATTAACAAATTGAGAAACTCTAGCTTTGTGTTCATTCTTGTCTTTAAGGTTCATTGTTTCTTTGAGAAAAATAATATGCTTTACTAAAATCATAATTGACTGTTGAATTGAGTTTAGTATATTTGACTTATAGGTGTCCAATTTTCATGTCATGTATTTAAGGACAGAGATGCAAACTCAGTTAATTCTTTATAGTCTACTTATGCTAACAAATTCATATTCCCCACACAAGGATAAATTAAACAAAAAACCTCATGAACTGTTCTGTGAATTTGAGCAGTCTGCGTAATTATGTTATGTGAAGCTTTGCTTCAAGGTTGAACACTTGGAAGTTTCTTCATTTTTTCCTATACTTGTTAATGTAATAAATGCTTGACACTCATCACTAGAAGTGTTCAAAATATTTTAATTTTTTTCTTCTTAACTTTTAGTAAGATTATATTTAACTGAAATGCCCTTTTTAGACTGAAAATTGAAAAAAAAATGTGTAAGAATATTTCCTTAAGGTCTAGGAATAGTAAAAAATTTTAGAATACAATATACCTTCATTCTTCCTGTAGGCTAACATTTCTTTTTTTCACATTTCATGAAATAATACTGTTTGTTATAATAAAAACATAGTTGGAAGATTGAAGAAGGATTTCCAAGGTAAAATGAATCTACCATGAGAATATTGAAACACATAGTGTCATAATATGTACAATCAGGAGAATATAATGATTAATAAAGATTATTATAGTTAGGGAATAATGTTTTGTAGATGGGCTACACAATTAGGGAAGAGTGGATTAAAGTTGTGTATCCTTTCAAGTTTCTAAATGCTTTAAATAATTAATTTTCTGCTTTTTTTCTTTCCAGATGAATTCTTCTATTAAAAATCCCAAAATTCTTTTATTGAAGTGTTCCATTGAATATCTCTATAGAGAAGAAACCAAATTTACATGCATTGACCCAATTGTTCTTCAGGTTAGAATTTGTTACAGAAATATATATATGGGACAGCATTTATCATTTTATTTTTATCATTGTTGAGTTGTTTCAATCATATCCGACTCTTTTGACCCCATCTGGTTTTCAGAGTTTGCCATCTCCTTCTCCAGCTCATTTTACAGATGAGAAGATTGTAGCAAACAGTTGTTTGCCCAGGGTCACACAGCCAATAAGTGCCCACTGCCACATTTGAATTCAGGAAGATAAAGTCTTCCTTATGCCAGGCTTGGCATTCTATCCATTGTGCCACTTAGCTGTCTTATCATTTAATTAGATATTTATTCTCAAGTGAAGCAAAGAAAATAGATTGTTAAGTTTTATTTAATATAGTTTATCATGAATTGCTTTTGAAGTAAATTTTCCTAAAAGAGATTCTAAAAAAAAGATGGTCTAAATGACCAAGCAGCATGAATCTGAAAAAGTGGAATCCCAGATTCCTGAGTTCATTTTCCAAGCAAGTTTTTAAAAATTTACTATGTAGTTTTGCTCAATTTATCGGTTTCCCCATTGGTAGGATATAGTGATATAATTTCTGCTAGAAGGGATGCATTTTAATAAATTAAGCACATTTTCTCAGAGAATGATTGTAACTTTTTATAGGACTTTTTATATTCTTTTTGTTTGTATCCTCAGTGTCTGGCATATAATATCTGCTTTATAAATGTGTTGTTTGATACAGGACTTGAAAGAGAGATCTTAGAAAAATTTCTAAAACTTTCTAATGTATTTATGATATTAAAAAGAATTGGAGGAAGATATTTTAGTCTTTCATGGATGAAACAACCTTAATTTGTTGAGATTAACATTAATAACCTCATTTTATTTCTAGTTGGCATTGTAATAGGCACATTTGTGGTTTATTATGTTAATTAGGAAAGAGAATTCTTGAAGAATTATGTACAGCGGATAGTCGATGTTCGGCCTACTTTGGTTCTGGTGGAAAAAACTGTGTCTCGAATTGCCCAAGATATGTTGCTGGAACATGGTATTACTTTAGTCATTAATGTAAAACCGGTGAGTAATAGTATTTCATAAAAATGTAGACATGATTTTAACATTATTGCTGTTTATTTGGTTATGTAGAATTTCTGTTACTTTTCCAGTTTGTTTTTCCCATATGTGGATTAGAAGTGGGAATATTGAGAAAATTTGAGTGACAAGCAAAATTTGGAGGCCATAGCACAGAAGAAATGGTTATTTTTAAAAGAATTATTTTCTTCTCCCCCCCCTTTTTTTTTTTTCTTCCCCAAGAATAGAAAGCTCAGATTTTAGAGAATAACATTTTGAGAATAAATATTTGTGATTTTAAAACATTTGCCATATTTACTTAAGAGGTCATGTTGATGAGTGTTAAAATCAGTCAATATTTATATATGTGAGTATCCATATCTGAAATTATAGAATAAATAGAAAATACTATTTTCAGTGATTTAAAATAGGGGAGGTAGATTAATCACCTAGGGAAAAATTCCGTGTAATTTCCTTTGGGTGTAACACTTTGAAAAAATTTGCTTCTTTATAATGTTCTTGATGCTGATATGATAGAAGATATTGTAGTGTTTTGTTGAATAAGTTAGTGTTTGATTTTAAGGAAAAAAGACCAAAAAATTCTTATAAATTATTCAGCTATAATGAGTAGTTATAATGTTACTATAATGAAAATTTACCCTTGATATTAAAATGCAACTGATTTAACTTTTTGTTACTTTTCTGTGTCATCTTTAATAAGGCTGTAGTATCTTTTCCACATTTGTGATAAGGTAATTTTTATTTTCTAGCAAGTTTTAGATCGAATAAGTCGGATGACCCAAGGTGACCTAGTGATGTCAATGGATCAGTTGCTCACAAAGCCACACTTAGGAACTTGTCATAAATTTTACATGCAGATATTTCAGCTCCCTAATGGTGAGTAACATGTTAGCGTATTTCACTAAGGATTTAGAACATATAAAATTAACATTGTAGTAAAGTCAAAAGTAATTAAAACTATTGATTTACCTAAAAACTAGTAAACACAGACTACATTATTTATAGGCATTTTAAAAGCTTTTTTTATGTTTAGGGATATTTGTTTATCAGTATAATGTATTTGTCCTAAGTGCTACCTAACCTTTTCTAATTCTTTTGGACTCATAGATCAATCAAAAACACTGATGTTCTTTGAAGGCTGTCCACAGCACCTGGGCTGTACCATCAAACTGAGAGGTGGCTCTGAATATGAGCTAGCAAGAGTGAAGGAAATCCTCATATTCATGATCTGTGTGGCTTACCATTCTCAACTGGAAATCTCTTTCCTTATGGATGAATTTGCCATGCCTCCAACCTTAACAAAAAATAGTTCATTTCATTCTCTAATTGAAGATCAGGGAAATGATGGTGGTCAGCAAGACCAGTTTAGTGGGAGTCCCCTTTCTAGAGAGGCTGACTTTCTTCCTGACAAATTGCCCATAATATCTGAGTCTTTATCTTCTGATGATAGTAATCAGTTGGAATCAAGGACTCTGTTTGAGAAGGACAGTGAAAGTGTTCCACAGGACAGTGCCTCTTTGAAACATCAGGAGCATTTCACAACGCCTGGACCATCAGTGATACCTCCTTTTTTTCCATCAGTTCCAGAGGCATTGTTGCCTATTCACATTGAAGAGCAAGATGATGCTTTTGATAATGAATCAGAGGCCTTATCTCAAAGAGATAAGATACAGGAGCCCAAAAATCAGATGAGAGTCTTCAGAGACCCTCTCCAGGATGACACAGGATTTTATGTTGCAGAAGAAGTGACATCTTCTGAAGACAGGCTCAAGACTTATTCTTTAGCCTTCAAGCAAGAACTGAAAGATGTTATCCTTTGTATCTCTCCAGTAATTACATTCCGGGAACCCTTCCTCTTAACTGAAAAAGGCATGAAGTGCCCTACACGGGACTATTTCCCGGAGCAAGTTTATTTATCTCCTCTACTCAACAAAGAATTAAAGGAGCTAGAGAGCAGAAGGAAGAAACAACTTTTAAGAGATCTTTCTGGACTTCAGGGCATGAATGGAAGTGTTCAGGCAAAGCCTATCCAAGTATTACCATCCCATGAGCTGGTGAGCACCAGAATTACTGAACATTTGGGTGAGAGTCAGAGCTTGGGTAGAATGTTGGCAGATTACCGGGCAAGAGGAGGACGGATACAGCAGAAAAATGCAGACCCTTTTGTTCAGTCAAAGGATACATCAGATAATTCTGGTGGACGATCTGGAAGCAAAACTGAAGGAGATGAAGATAGAGTTTCGAGTCATAGCGATGCAATATGGTCCACAAAGGTAAGTGAGAATTCTTTGTGGGTAATTGACATTTTAGGTCATTTTTGAGTTTTAAAAAATAATTATACCAGAGGGCATAAATTCATGAAATGCTTTCCTTTCTAATTTTATTCTTATTTGACTTAAACATGTAAACTCCACTCCTGTGTCACTTATTTAAGTAATACAAAAAAATTAAAGCAGCAATATTGATTTGATCAGCCACAGGATAAAAAGTGCTTTTGGGGTAAAATTGGATAATTTATAACATAGGGTAGTTATGTGGCAGTGGGTAGAGAGTGGGCCCTGGAGTCAGGAAGACATAACTTTAAATGTAGCCTCAAATAATTTTTTGCCTCAGTTTCCTCATCTGTAAAATGGTGATAATATTAGCTCTTACCTCTCAGGGTTGTTGTGAGGTCAGATGAGATAACACTTGTAAAATGCTTAGCACAGTGCCTGACACACATATGTTCTGTATTGTTATTCAGTCATTTTGAGTTGTGTCTTTGAGTTGTGAACTCTTCGTGACCCCATTTAAGATTTTCTTGGCAGAGATATGGAGTGGTTTTTCATCCTTTTCTAGTTCCTTTTATACATGAGGAAACTGAGGCAAGTGACTTGCCCAGGATCACAGTAAGTATCTGATGCCTAATTGGAATTCAGAAAGATGAGTCTTCTTTACACCATGTCTGACATTCTGTGTATTGTGCCACCTGGCTGCTATATAAATGTTAGCTAACATTAACTAAGAAGAGTATACATTTAGGGCTAGGTGACACCTCAGAAACCAGCACCCTTATTTTTGCAGGTAAGAAAACCCAGCCTAGAGATATTAAGCGACCTGTTTCAAATAAACACAATTTATTTATGTGGCAAGATTCAAACTCAATAGATTTTGGAACCCTGTTTTCTACTGCTGCTTATAAGAACTCTTTTGAAATATCAGAAGATGGACCCAAATCTAAGTTTCTTATTCCATGATGTAATAGGTACTAAGAAAATACTTAATTCAGTTCAGCTCATCAGAATCTGTTTGATTATGCAAATGATTTTATGAGCCATATTAGGCTGGAGGTTCCCTATCCCTGATTTATATATGTCATTCTCCAGATTCTCCTTTATTGCACAGTTAATAGAAACTGAAGCATGATTTTGGGACTTTCTCATGTTAATTTTTATTCTGCAGCAATATTCCATAATATTTCAGTTTTGAAATTTTATGCTAGTTTCCAAATAATGGGTATTTGCTTTTTTCTATGAAAAAATATGCTAGGAACATTTTTGTTTATATGGTATTTTTCTTAGTAGTATTGACTTTACAATGTGTGCCCAAGTTTAAAATTGCTGAATTTCAAAGGATATGACTAGTTTAGTAACTTTTATTATATAATTCCAGAATTCTTTTTTTTTTTTCCCCCTTGAGGCTGGGGTTAAGTGACTTGCCCAGGGTCACACAGCTAGGAAATGTTAAGTGTCTGAGATCAGATTTAAACTCGGGTCCTCCTGAATTCAAGGCTGGTGCTCTATCCACTTCGCCACCTAGCTGCCCTCTAATTCCAGAATTCTTGAATTAATTCACAGCTTCACTGATTCCCGAATTTTAATAGCTCCTCTAGTAGGGGCTATTTTCATTTGTTGTCATATTTGCCAAATTGCTGTCTGTCAGGTAAAAGCTTTAAGTTTTAATTTTTACTTCCCTTGTTAGTAATTAGAACATCTTAAAGTATTTATTGGTAGTTTGTATTTCTTCTTTTGAAAACTTTTATTCTCTTATCTGTTGGGAAATAATTTTTAGTCATATTTATATCTGTTCTCTATCTGTCTTTTTTATTAAAGCTATTTGATGTAAAATTGATTTTTTTACTTGACAACTGTTTTACTTGACAACTTTCTAGCTGCATTGATTTTGTTTGTCTTGAAGTGTTTATAGTTTATATACATAAGAATATTGTGTACATTGGCTTAGAGAGCCATCTTTGGAGTCAGGAAGACATAGTTTTAAGGAATATTCTCTTTTGGCATACTAGGAAATTTTGATTTCAGCTAAGTTCTGCCTTCTCATACTTTTATAATTCTTCTTTTACCATACAATTCACTTATTTCCATATGTTATAATAGATTTGTGATCATGTGCAAAATCATGTAATCTCTTAGTGCTCCCTAGCAAGGCTCTGAGATTTTAAGGTAGATATGAATTATTTTTTACAAGACGTTTCCTAGTTTATCTGTAATCAGTTCAAATCATTGACTTATTAATTGCTCTTCTTCAGGTCCCAACAAAACAAAACAACACAACTATTTTAGTAGTGCATAGTATTTTTAGGGTTTGCAAGAACCTTATGAAGTAGGTACCTTAATATGGTTTTTTTCCTTATTAATACTTCATCTTTAATAAAATGTTTATTACATTAATCTGCATATATGGATCGGGGTATTCTTAGGGAAAGAGAACAAGTAGCATTTTGTACATGTCCTTTTACAGTATACCACAGCTTTAAAGTTGTGATTGATCAAAAGATATAGAAAATAAATCATACTGTGTTTTTTTTTAAATTTCTAAAAATGTATTTTATTTAAAAAATAGAATAAGAAAAAAGAAAAAACAGAAAAAGGAATATAAACAAAATTGAAACAAAGCAAAAGAGAACATTGTCATGTGTCCAGCAGAATATCAGAAAGATTCAAAATATATAACAAATTACCAGATCAGCAAAGTTTATATATTAGTAGAAGAACTTGTATTCATGAGTGTCCATTTTTTCTTTACTGCCTTGTAAATTGTTGTTTTGTTCTCTGCTGTTCACCTTTTTTACTTTATTCTTTTTCTCCCATATTAAAACCTCCACTCCTAAGGAGGCTATAGTTAAAAAAGGATATATTTATGTATACATGTTTGGATATATACATACACATAACACATCCATATCCCCACACATACTCTGCTGTCTTTGCTTTAATTCTGTTCCTAACTTATCTTGCTATTACTTAACTTCCCCAACCCATAGATCCCTCCCTTATCTTCTCATACTCCCCCCATCCCTTCCCTCTTATTGCCTTACAAATTTTGGAAGACACTAAACTCTTCATGGTATATATGTAGTTTTGAACTACAAGCCCTCCTCTGATGCCTCTGTGTCCATTCTTCCTCTGCACCTCATTTATATAACATAATTTCTATTTTTACCATATTTCTGCACCAATCTTTCTTTTGAGCTGCCCTATTGTTATCAATCTTAAACATAGGTATTCATTTCCCAAGTTTAAAAAAAAAATTGTTTCTTAAAATCAATCTTTGAAATTGGCTCATATGTTAAATTTTCTATTAAGTTCTGCTTTGATTAAAAAGGCCTGAAAATCTGCAAGTTTGTTGACTGGTTTGATTGATTAAAAAGGCCTGAAAATCTACCAATTTGTTGAATGTCCATTTTTTCCTCAATGTTATAGACAGTTTTGCTGGGTATGATATTTTTTGGCTGCAGGCCTAGTTCTTTTGATTATCGATAGATATGATTCCAGCATCTGTGATCTTTTATTGTGGTTGCTGCTAAGCCCTGTACAATGGTAATTATAGCTCCAGCATATTTGAGTTGTATTTTTCTTGTTTTTTGCAAAATGTTCTCTTTGATCTGAGAATTTTGAAATTTAGCAATAATGTTCCTATGTGTTTCACAAAGAATCTTGTTGAGGGGGTGATTTTTTTCTATTTCTACTTTCCCCTTTTTAATCACTTCAGGAAAATTTTCTTGGATTATTTCTTGCATTATTGTGTCAAGATCCTTGTTTTTTGATCACAATTTTCAGGGAGTCCAATTATTAGATTTTCTTGGTGTTTTCTTCAGATCTGTTATTTTCTTATAAAATGTTTCACATTCTGTTCTCTTTTTTCTTTCTTTATAATCTGTTATCATTTCTTGTTCTTTCATAGCTTCATTGGCTTCCCCTTGTCTAATTCTAATTTTCAAAGAGTTATTTTTGTTTTTGAGATTCTATATCTCCTTTTCTAGTTAACTTTTTTTCCCCTCATAATCTTTTCTTGGATGGTTTATTTTTTAGTTTCTCTTCAATATCTCATTTGATTTTTTGAGTTCTTTTCTAAATTCTTTCTGGGTACAAACTTTTTTTTTACTTCAGTGTCCTCTGAGGATGAACCCCAGTCTTCCCTGTTCCTGTAATATGTTTCTGTGGTGGGGTTTGTTCTTCTTCTTTTTTTTTTTTTTTTTAAAGTAAGAGATGGGGTGAGGAAAAGGTGTCTCAGACCTCCCTTCAGCTCTCCCTTCTGACCAGGAACCCCAAACCAAGAGCTCCATTCTCTAGTAAGTGCCCACAGCTAGCAGCATCACTGCTTCACTGCCTCTGCACTCACCTGGTGCTGGTTTTTTCTTACCCAAGCCTGTGTTCCTGTAGCACTGCTGGGTCCAGCGTTTCCAATCAGCTGAGGTTCTCTCTGTCTTCCAGAATTCAGACCTTAACTCCACAAACTGTCCTGGAGGTGAAAATATCTGTGGTAACTGCTGAGGCTTCAGCCACACCCAGCTTGCTCCAGGGGTCCCCATTTGGTATTTTCTGTGGGGCTAGCCTGGACGTGTTTTCACTTCACAAGGGTTAATTCTGGCCCTGGTCTTTCTTCAGATCTTCTTGGGTTATACCTGGAGGACCCCTGTTCTATCCCACTTTTCCACGTCCCCTCCAGCATTCATTGCTATTTTTTCCTGTCATTTTAGCCATTCTGAGAGGTTAGCAGGTATAATTTATTAAGGATAGACCATGTGACAGGCAGATGTTCCAAAGACTGGAGATACAAAGAAAGGCAAAGGAGTTTCACACCCTCAAAAGAACTTAAAATTTAATGGAGAAAAGAGCATACAGATAACCATGTATAAGAAAGATTTTTGCAGGATAAATTCGAGATAATTTCAAAGGCGAGACTTTGACATTAAAGAGAATCAAGAAAGGATTCTTGCAGAACGGGGGATTTTAGCTGAGACTTGAAGGAAGCTAGGGAATTCAAAAGGCAGAGGTGAAGAGAGACAGTATACCAGGTGTGGAGGAAAGCCAATAAAAATGTACAGAGCTAGGACAAAGAACTTCTGGATTGCAGTATATGTGGAGGGGAAATTTGTGTATTAGAACATTGTAAAAGTAGAGCAGGTCGGGTTGTAAAAAGTTATTTTAAAAGCCAAACAGGATTTTAAAATTTGTTTTAAACCTAAAGATACCTTAAAAAAAAAAAAACAAAAAAAAACCTAAAATAAGAAAAGAGAAAAAACCATTGTCATGTATAGACAGCAGAACACATAAGAGGATTAAAAATATATTTCATTTCAAGAAAGCCCATATAATAAATAGTATATATTGTGTTCAGAGCTATCTATCATCTTTTTGCTTCCTTGTAGGTTTTCTTTTGTTCTTTTCTAGGCATTTTAAATTTTATTTTTCCCCCTTTCTTACCCCTAAGAAGGCTACATATCAAATCAAAGATACAAATACACACAAATATATATGCACATATATACATACAGATTATACATATACATATATACACATGTATGTATACATATATATATTTATATGCATTTATGTAAAATTGTACTATTTTCTTATTTTCACTTATTTCTTATTTTCTTTTCACTCTGTTTCTCTGAGGGTGGATAGCATCTTCTTTCATAAGTCCCACATCTTTCCATATTTTTCTAAATCCACCATTTTTACCATTTCATCTCAGCAAGATTCTAACCTTAAACTGTCTGGTTATTTTAAATAATCTAAAACATGGCTGACATATAGTGTGGTTGCCCTATTTTTCTCTTCCAATTAAATTCATTAGCTTAAACTTTATCTGAGAACATGATTACCACCCGTACTTTTGTACATAATAAATTCTACTCCTGATCTTTATTTTATGTTTGTGTGTTCACTCTTTAACCCAGATTTATTGTGAACAAGGTTCCTTCTAAAAAGCCTTTCCTTACTAATGGCATCTTTGACATACAGTTTACATTTTTACATATATTTAAAAAAGTAAGCGATTTGTTCTTATTGAGTCCTTTGTAATTAGTCTTTGAAGTTTACCTTAGATTTCTCTTAAATCTTATATGTCAGATTTTCTATATAGTGCAGTTGTTGCAACTGGCAATTCACTGAATGTCTTTTTTTTTTTTTTTTTTTTTTTTTTTGTTCAGGATTATGTTTAATTTTACTGGATGTGATATTTTTGTAAAATCCTGTAATCTTTAGTTTAGCCACTGCTAGATCATTTGTAATTCTAATTATGGCTCCATCATATTTGAACTGTTTTTTTTTTTTTTTTTTTTTTTTTAGTTGCTCATAATATTGTCTCCTTAACCTAAAGTCTATTCTCCTAGGATCTCTTTCAAGTGTTGATTAGTGGATTCTACTTTCTCATCTTGTTCTAATAGGACAGTTTTCTTTAATTCTTGTATTATTGTATTGATTTTTTTGATTGTAGCTTCCAGGTAGCTTGGTTATTCTTGATTTTCTTTTTGATCTGTTTTCCATATATCATTTTTTGATCCAGAATTATTTTTATTATGAGATGTTTCATCTTCTCATTGTTTTTGCATTCTTTAGATTTTGTTTTATTATTTCTTTGTCTCTTAGGACTTCACTGGCTTCCCTTTGCCAATTCTTATTTTTAAGGAGTCATTTTCTTTAAAATTCTGGATTTCCTTTTCTAGTTGGTTGACTGTCTTTTCAACAATCTTGCTTTTCTTGGATTGGGTTTTTTGTTTTGTTTTAGTTTTACAAAATGCAGCCTCTCTCATTAAAAATAAAATGTTTAGAACCAGTCCTAAAGTCAGGAGGACCTGAGTTCAAATCTGGCCTCAGACTAGTACTTAACAAGTCCTAGCTGTGTGATGCTGGGCAAGTCACTTAACTCCAATTGCCTCAGCAAAAAGAAAGAGATAAAAATAAAAAAAAGAAAGAAAAAGAAAATGTCTTTTTTTAGTTTTTCTGTAAATTCTTTTTAGACAGTGGACTATTTGACATCATTCTTTGGGATAGGAGAGGCTTTTTTTTCCTTGTGAAGATGACTTGGTCTTTTCTATTTCCTTAGTAACTGTGTTTGAAATATTTCTCTTTTGCCTGCTCATTTTTGTTTTCTTTTTTATTTTATAATCTCTTCTGGTGTGTGGAGGATGGTGTCTATGGCATCAGATTCTTCTTACTTTTACATTTTGGACTGTTATAGGCCAACTTCTGTACTCCTTTTCCCAAAGCCACAGCTAGGGCTCCTTGGCCCCCTGTGCTGCTCTTACTCCCTGAGAACTCAAGTGGCTGTAATCTTCAATTACCCCTCTGGCCTGGAACTGAAACTAAGTTCAGCATACTTTAAGTGACCATAGCCAGCAGTGGCTGTCCCCCGCTTCTCTCACTGGGCTTGTGCTAGAGCCTTCTCAGCAGAGATTTCCTCAATCTTGTTGGGCTTAGAAACTGGACTCCCCCCACTGTCTGGAAGGTAAAAATCCCTGTGGTCCAGGGGACACTATCCCCCAATCTAGCTATCTCCATGGTTTAACATTTGGTATTTCAACTGAGCTAGCCACTTCACAGAAGCTGCACTATAGTCCTGCCATCTTTGGATCTTTCCTGATTTGTCTTAGGAAGACCACTGTTCTGTACCAACTTTTGTTTATTTTGTTGCTCTATGTTTACCCTGAGGTGCTTGCTTGTTGAGGATGAACTTGGAGAACTTGGAAATTTCTGATCTATTCTGTTATCTTTCCAGAATCTTCTCTTTTTTGCTATAGCATTTTTTATTTGATTTTAGAGGCAATAGGGAGCCCTTGGAGTTGATTGATTTTGTGGCAGAGATGACGTGGTCATAATGGTGTTTTAAAAGGAAGATCACTTTGATAGCTGGGTGGAGGTTGGATTGACATGGGGAGATATTTGAATCAGGGAGACCAGCAGTTCAAGCATGAGTCTGCACCAGAGATTAACTTTAGCCAAGAGAGAAGGGGGGAGTATTTGACAGAGGTTGCAGAAGTAGAACAAGAGGACTTGGCAAAAGTCATATAGATAGTAGAAGCAGAAGAGAGCAGCAGCATGGTAACCTAGAGGAAAGAGTATCAAGAAGAGAGAAAAGAGGTCAAGTAGGATGAGTATAGAGAAAAGCCCGTTTTCGATTTGGCAGTTAAGACATCATTAGTAACTTTGGAGAGATGATGAGGTTCAGAAATTGGAATTCACAGAGTTGAAAAGAGAATGAGAGGAAGGGAAGTGGAGGCGTCATTTTTAGACAGCCTTCTCCAGTTTAGCCAGAAGTTTCCAAATTTGTCAGGAGCTTTTTTTGGTTCCTTATTCTGTTGTTCCTATATTCTAGCTGAACTTCCCAGTTTCATTGAATTTGAAAATTTTAGAAGCATTCCCAGCTTATTGATGAGATGTTGGCCATCAGAAACAAGTAAATTTCCTAAGAATAGGGACTGGGCTGTGTCTGTAATACTTTATCTAAATTTACATTATCCATTAAAATCTATATTTTGAGTCTAATCAGTCAACCATCCCACATCTTTTCAGAATCTCCATTTAAGGATTGGGTCATCATTTCTGACCTGGTTGCTCTTCTGGATGCTATCATTTTTTCTCTATCTTCCTGTAAGATCACATCAACTCTGAAGTTCATATTAAGTAATAATCCCTGCCTTTAGAACCTCCAATCTCTGATTGGAGAGGATGGACGGTGGTCAGCTCCCACATATCTATGTCACATCTATGTCAATCTTGGAACCTTGTCAAATCAAATATATGCGTGATAAAAGTTTGACTGCAAGACATTTCCAATAAAGCCATAGTATATTTTTGTAATTATTACTTTTCTAGATTTGTTGTTGTTCATTTGTTTCAGTTGTGTCTGAGTTTTTGTGACCCCATTTGAAGTTTTCTTGGGAAAGTAGTTTACCATTTCCTTCTTTACTCCATTTTACAGATAAGGTAAAGAGAGATTGTGACATATGAAGTGTTTGATGTCAGATTTAAACTCAGGAAGATGAGTCTTCTTGACTCCAGGCCTGAAACTCTTATCTGTTGTGGTTCTTAACTGCCCTTGTTCTTATTTAGATAGAAATTCACAAAATCATACATTTGCTTATTTGTGGTCTAAGGATGGGAAGTCAAGCTCATTGACTTCTAATTTATAGATCCCATTTCTCTTGTTATTTGGAAAATCTGGACATCTGCCCATCAGATGCTTTGTCTTGTGAATTTAGCTTTGAATTTCTAGATTTTTTTTCAAAAGGAAGTGTTCATAGATATAACAGAATCAAGCTGTCATCTCCTTGTGAGTATTCACTCCACAATACCTCTACAAAACTCTAGTCCCATATTTTCAGTTCTCTGCTAGATATTGCTATCCAGAAGACCTGCCAACCTCCAGTTTAACATGACGAAATTGAATTATCTTCCTTTATATACTGGTACCTTCTTCTAATTTCTCTGTTCCTCTTGATTTTCCTAAAATTACAAAGATGAAGTACTCCTCATCCCTTTAAGTCCCTGTTTTGTCGTCTTCTCTGACTCTCCCAGGTAAATAAAAGTGATCTTTCCCTTCTAATATATCATAGCATATTGTATGGATTTTTTTCATTTATTTTATTTTCCTTTATATAATAATTATTTCTGTGTGTATTTTCTTTGTCCTCTCATTAGATTGTAAACTCTTGGAGAGAACGGCTTATGTCAAATATCTTTGTATCAGTGTTAATGTTCAGTGCCTATACTCATTAAGGGCTTAGTAAATATTGGATGAAGAATAAATTAATATTTAGCCATTTTATTTATGAATGAAATGATATTGAAAATTTGAGAAATGAAATATGGGAATTAACAAAAGTACAATGGCACCTTATGTCACAAAATGCTGTATATTAAGAAAATACTGTGGTTCATGGCAATTTTTGCATATTTATATAATTATAAAAAATTAAAGATCTGGGCAAAAACAACACCAAAATAAGTACATAAATCTAAGTACATTTCAAAGTGACATAATTTCATTGGCTTGGATATTTTTCATGTTGAAAGCAGTTGCAATTCCTCCTTAATAGAAATGATTTTCCAGAATGACTGTGGTGTTAAATTCATCAACTTGTAGCCTACTATACAGATGAATCTTTCTGGACTTAGATTGATCATTGCTCAGTAAGCATACATTGTGGTCCATAATTGGAAGGTTTTTCATGTGGATCGAAGTATCTTTTAGTTTGTCTTTAAGCTCTGTTAAAGCTGTTAAAGCTTTTAGCAGTGCAGGTTCACCTGTGTGACACAGTGAATTATTGAAGTAGGATTTTAGTATATCTCACATTAATGGATATTTTTTCTTATTAATTTTTAATTAAATTTTTCTAGTTAACACGTATTAATTACTAAGCTGTTACTTCATTTTTTAGGTGGACTGTCTGAGTGCTGTCAACCACCAAAGGCTTTGTGTGCTTTTTAGTAGTTCCTCTGCCCAATCCAGCAATGCTCCCAGTGCATGTGTTAGTCCTTGGTAAGACTTTTTTCCCTATATTTTTAAATTTTTCCTTGAGTGAATGAGTAGCATTTATTAATTTTGTGCTAGTTACAATGAATATGCAATTTTTCCACATGGTTGTCAATCCTAGATATAGACATTAGGAATTGTTTTTATTTGTAAGAATTAATTTATGCCATATTGAAGGAATTGGATCTAAGGCTTTAAGAACAAAAAAGCCCACTTTTTTTTTTTAAGTATAGGTGAATATTTAAGAAGTACAAAAAACAAACACTGTGGCAAGGAATTCTAGGTTTTCCCATGTGGTTTGGTACAAGTCTGAGAAATGGTTGAAAAATTTTCAGTTCATATGTTTTGAAAATTAAAAAAAATTTAAAAAAGAGAAAATTTCAGTTCTGATTAAATGCTTTCAGATATCAGTTTTATAAAAGTAGTATAAGCATGTCTCATGTTACAAATAGATTATGTTCCAGTAATCTTTTTGGTTAAGTTACTTAACATTCAAAATAGCTTTTACTATACAATCAATATTATTAATGAAGGTGTTCTCTCTGATAGTCCTCAAAAGCTTGTCCACATTATAGTGACTAGCCTATGAGACCTGAAACCGTGCTACATAAAGATCAGGTGAAGGAACTGAGGTGTTTATCCTGGTGAAGAGAAGCTTTTGAGAAGAACTTAATGTCTTTAAATATTTGGAGAATAATCATAAAGGAATTAGATTTACTTTGCTTGGCCCAACAACAATTATAATAATGGTAGCTAACTTTATGTAGTCAAGGCTTATAAAGTGCTTTACAAATGTTATTTCTTTTGCTCCTCTCAACAACCCTGGGAAGCAGATAAGAAAATTGAGATAGCGGGTTTGCTCAGAGTGACCCAAGTAGTAAGTGTCTGAGGCTGCATTTGAACTCAGATCTTTCAGATTTAAGGTCTCGGCAGTATTCACTGTATTATAGAAAACCTAAGGTAGCAAGGATTGGAGGTTGTAAAGAGGCTTAATATGAGAGGGTAAAAAAAAAATCCTTTCTCAACAATTAGAACTTAGAATGAGAGGATCATATATTTAAAACTAGAAGCTTTTTAGAAATAGAAGTGGCTTTCTAGTACACTTTTCATTTTATGATTGAGGAAACTACGGCTCAGTGAAATTAAGTCACTTGTCCATTAGTCGACTTAATGACAACAGCACACACAGGGCTAAACCTGGGTTTTCTGATTCTTTCCACTGAACTAGAATCTTATAAAAAGAAATCTGCCTGTAATGTTGTTAATCTAAGACTCTTGCTATATAGAACTTAATTATTATTTATAATACTGTTTCTGTGAGAAAATGCATTCTAGGTTTCAGCTGAGGATTCCAAGGGTACATCTTTCCAGGATTTAGAACTTTGAGAAGGAATTCCATCTCTCCTAATCCAGGTTCTTGAGCTATGTCTAAGTAGTATTGTACCAGCTTTAATATGATTGCAAAAAGCTGTTTGCAATAAGGAAATCAATTAGAGAGATCATATTTGTTCATTTCAGTAAGTATTTATTAAGTGCCTCCTATGTGCTAGGTACTATGCTAAGTACTGAGGATAGAGGCAAAAGACAGCCACTGCCTTCAAAGAGTTACAGTCTCTTGGGGGAGACACATAAAAATACATACAAAGCTAGCTATATATATAATAAATAGGAATTAGAGGATGGAAAGCACTGAGATTAATTAACCAGCCAATTAATTAGTTAGGGAAAGTTTCCTTTAGAAGGTGGGATTTTAGTTGGAACTTAAAGGAAGTCAGGAGTCAGAATGTAGGAGGGAGAGTGTTCTAGATATGGGGAAAAAGCAAAGAAATTTCCAGAGCCAAGACACCATAGGTCATTGAATTTGGAAGAGGAAAGGATCTCAGAGATTATTTAATGGAACTCTCACTCTTTACAGATGAGAAAACTAGGTGTAAGGTGTAGAGAAATCAAGTATGAGCTCCTTGAGGATAGGGACTGTCTTTTGCCTTTCTTTATAACTCCAGTACTTAGAAAAGGGCCTGACTGTTAATAGCATCCGATATATATTTACTGATTATTGACTATTAAAAGAGTTGTATAAAAGAGCCAGGATTCTAATCGAGTTCTATTACATGTGATCGTATTCAATTAGGTTTACTTATTGCTAGTAACTAATTATTTCTCTCTATTAACTAGGAGTGGAGTCAGATGCCATAGATTTATCTAATTTGAACTAGTTTTTCCAGATGAGGAATTAGCCCTTTTTGGAATTGCTTTTGTTAAGGCTGTATTGTAAATACAACCTTTTCTAAGTCTTAATTCAGTTTATGCTTGGAAAGCCTAAAATTGCATTAAGACTTTTGAATACCTTTTACTCCTAAAGAGAACTCAGAATTTCACTCTTAATTTCGTGTATATTTCTAACATTTCTTCCTTTAGGATTGTGACCATGGAATTTTATGGGAAGAATGACCTCACTTTAGGAATATTTTTAGAAAGGTATTGTTTCAGGTAAGAACAAATTTTCCCATTCTGTGTACCTTTCCCCCTCATACTCTGAAGTACAATAGAGAAGAAATATAGATTTGTGATTTAGGAAGTCACATTGAATATGAATTTAGTGATATCCTTGTCCAGACATTTTCTGTCCTGATTCTGTACCTACATATCACAATATTCTGTACCTATATATATCACAGTATCTAGAAGTTTCCTTGTCCTACCAAGTATTCTTTCCTACCAACTTCTATCAAATAGTCTTTTCCTCAATTTTCTGTCGTTTTGATGAGGTTAGTGGCAGTCTGAGAGTTGTTGTACCAAAAATAACTTTTTTGATCGGCCGCAGATTCA
This sequence comes from Sminthopsis crassicaudata, assembly GCF_048593235.1. NCBI lineage: Eukaryota > Metazoa > Chordata > Mammalia > Dasyuromorphia > Dasyuridae > Sminthopsis > Sminthopsis crassicaudata. The sequence continues at coordinate 74,880,987 of NC_133619.1, read as the reverse complement.
AAGTGAAAGAATTCACTTAATCCCTAAATATTAATTGGCAAAATTAAAAGTTTTTTTGTTGGACAGGAAGCCAGTCTTGATAAGAGACTGACTTGTATAGTGGCAAAGTCTTATTAGGGAAATAGAGTCTTTCACTGAGAAGAGAATGTTTTCTCAGTGGACAGGGTCCTAGCAACTGAGGAAGCTACTTTAGGCCTCTGCAAAGAGTAGGTTTAGAAACTACCCTTTAAAAAAGGAGTCTTGAGGCTTCAGAAAGCCAAGGTTCCCAGGCCTGGATGGTTATCAGTATCCAACACAGATCTTCTATTGGAATTAACAACACTTCCACAGACCAGGATTTTTAATTGAATCAAAGGCTCTGGCGTCCCTGAAAGATAACATATTTGGGGGAATGTGCCTTCCCCAGGAGGGGTTGAGACTCCAAAAGGGATCATAGATCAAGAGGGAACACAGTTTCAGTAAAGGGAACAGTTTCTCTCCCTCTTTAATCTGTTTTTATTAATGAATAAATGATTGAATATCAAAGATTCTGAAGGGATTAAGCTAAGCTAGATGTTGTCTTCAAATCTTTCCCAAATCTTTCTTTGATAATGAAAATAGGAACCTTTGTTACAGCTTCGTGAGGCATATAGTGTGACCAGCTTCACTTTTCTGGGTGAGAACACAGAGGATAGAACCAGCATATAATAGAACCTGATGGCAAATCCAGGTCTTCCAAGTTTAGAGTTTTTTTTTTTTGTAAATTTAATTCATTTCATCAAACTTGTGGACCAAGAAGAGTCAGGGATTACTTTGGGTGAGGCAGAGTTACTGTAAGGTACTCACAAATCTTTATGCATCTCAAGGGTTGTTATTTTGATCTTTAGCTTCAGCAAAGGATTTATTGTAATTCAATATAATAAATAAGCAAATATACCTTAATAGAATGTGTGAATTTATTCATTAAAAATGTACATCACTGTTTTTAATGTCTATATAGATATTGTTGTGATTTATAAAATATAGATTTCTTTAGAATCATTAGTGAATTCCTCCTTTTTGTCCTTTTTTTTTTTTTTTTTTTTTTTTTTTTTTTTCTGTTAGACTATTACAAGAATTCTCTTTTGATGAGGGGCCCTCCCTCAGACTTGAAAAATTTGGAAACCATTGTATTATTTCATGTTGTTGTTGTTGTTTGTCTTTCATTCTTGAAGTTGATCATGACATCCGGGAGGTGATGCCAAGACATGTAAGCAAATAGGATTTTAGTGAGGGAGGGGTGGGCAAGGTCACCTGCCTCTCTTTCTTTCCTGGAGCCATCTGGGTTCAGTGGCAAGATACAGATCAGAACAATTGGAGATAATTCTAGATGCTAATGGGGAGACCTTGACCTTTTTAAGCCAAGATTTTTAACAAATCTCAGGTGATTGAGATAATGCCCATTCAGGGATTAATCTTATTAAGTGAGAAGAGATGAGGCAGACTATGGCCTTTTTAACCTGATTTAAAAACAAAACAAAACAAAACAAAACACTTCTTTGACTGGATTTAAAAGGTTTTATTTACTTTGCTCTTAGTACTGGGTTGATAGTTTTCTAAAAGTCTTAGTACAGTTTATGCTTGGAAAGCCTAAAATTTCACTAGACTTGAATATCTTTTACTCCTAAAGAGAATATTCAGAATTTCACTCTGAATTTCATGTGTATTTCTAACATTTCTTTCTTTAGGATTGTGACTGGAGAATTTTATGGGAAGAATAACCTCACTTGAGGAATATTGACATTGTGTTTTTCTTAGGATATATAGTTATGATGATAGGAATTTATTTTTTTCCTGAGTTTTCTCTACTTAATTTAGAAATCTGAATGATTTTACTCTCTAAATTCCTTCATTGTTTTATTTAAATATCACAGTAAGTGCATTAAGTTTGTAAAACTACTCATAGTTGCTAAATTTTCTTGATGTGATGTTTATTATATGCATTCTGGCAGGGTTTTCCTTTTTATGATTTACGAAAGAATTTGCTTCATTTGTTTGTTACAGGCCTTCTTATCATTGTCCCAGCATGTTTTGTGATACTCCTATGGTACATCATATTCGTCGATTTGTGCATGGGCAAGGTTGTGTTCAGATTATACTTAAAGAATTGGATTCTCCAGTGCCTGGATATCAACACACAATTCTTACCTATTCCTGGTGTAGAATCTGCAAACAGGTAATGTAGTATAGTGCATAATGTTTCTTAACATTTATTTACCTCTTTGTCTTGTCTCAATTGTTTTTATTGTTTTTAAGCCCTTAATAGGTAACATTTGGGTATAACCATTTTTATGTTGTTAATTTTGTTTCATTTTCCAGTTAATACTAACACAAAGTTATGTATTTATTTTGAATGTTGTATTTTTAGAATTGATCAGCTAGCTGCCTACAAATTTCAGTAGCCCTAAATTTTTTTTAAAAAGCTTTTTATTTTCAAAACCTATGCACGGATAATTTTTCAACATTGACTCTTGCATAGCTTGTATTTCAGATTTTTCCCTTCTTCCCCCCACCCCCTTCCCTAGAAGGCAAGCAATCCAATATGTTATACATGTTAAAATATATGTTAAATCCAATATATGTAAACGTATTTATACAATGTATCTTACTGCATAAGAAAAATCAGATCAAAAAGGAAAGAAAATGAGTAAGAAAACAAACTGCAAGCAAACAACATGAAAAAGAGTGAGAATGTTATATTGTGCATCACATTTAGTTCCCACAGTCCTCTCTCTGGGTGTAGATAGCTGTCTTCATCACAAGATCATTGGAATTTAGCCCTAAATAATAATCAGTTAAAATAAAGCTTGTTTAGAGCTATGGTAGAATTAAATTAATATCAAATATTTCTTGTGGATATCCTTTAGTCAACTAGACTTTAGAGATACAAAGACAAAATTTAAATCATCCTTGTCCTCAAGCAGCTTATTGTAATTATCCAGTACATTCAGAGGTTAAGTATAACATGAGAGGGAATGAAAGTAACAAAAGTGAAATCAAACTGCTCTATTAATTGTAGTTCTAGGAAATTCTGGTGAAGAGTTCCTACACAGGGGAGGCTAGGTGGCGCAGTGGATAGAGCACCAGCCTTGAATTCAGGAGGACCTGAGTTCAAATGTCATCTCAGACACTTAACACTTCCTAGCTGTGTGACCTTAACTTAACCCCAGCCTCAGGGGAAAAAAAAAAAAAAAGAGTTCCTACACAGTTTACCAGACTTGCATTGTTATTCTGGAGGACTCAGAAAGTGAGACTATTTGAATGAAGGACTTAAGAAGAAGAGAATAATAATAAGCAGGGATAACTCAGAGGCTAAACTGAGCTGGGAAGAAGGTCAACACAGATTTTATCTGTAGCTAGGACTGTTGAGACCAGCAGCTTGGAGGACCAGAGAAAATTTTCAAAGGTGGATAGCATCCAAACTGAATCTTGAAGGATTAGGATTCTGAAAGACAAAGGGAAGGATAGGGAATACATTCTAGGTAGAGGGAAAATAGGGAAGTAGTGGTCAGAATGTAGAGTTTGAGAACAACTAAGAGTGAACTGACTGAAATATAGAGCTCATGATGGAAAGTAATGGACTTCAGCCTGGACTTCCATCTCCTACTCAGTTGCCAAGAGAATGGCCTCTATGGGTTATAGACATTAAGGATTGTTTCTATTCTCTCTCTCTAGATAAGGAGGATATGAAAAGATTTGCTTTTTCAGTGCCTAGTGTTAATTTGGCTGAGCCTTATAAAAGATATTAATGGACAGTTTTGCCACAGGGAATGAAAAACAGCCCTACTATGTGCCAAATGTATGTTGGTGCTGCTCTTGCTCCGATAAGAAAAGCCTTTCCAAAAGTAATATTATTACATTATATGGATGATATTTTGGGATGTGCACCTGAGGAACAGATGTTAGAAGCATGTCTACAAAAGACCATGGAAACACTAAAGTACTACAAACTGCATATAGCTACAGAAAAAATTCAAAGACATTCTCCTTTTCAATATTTAGGATATGAAATATATCCTAAGACACTCATAGTACAAAAGCTTTCTTTAAGAACAGAGAAGTTGAACACCTTAAATGATTTCCAAAAATTAATAGGAGATATCCAATGGATGTGTCCAGTGTTAGGCTTAACTACCAATCAACTACAACCTCTATATGACATTTTAAGGGGAGACAATGCTTTAAATTCACCACGCCAGCTTACAAAAGAAGTACAAGAGACTTTGAGAGAAGTTGAACTGGCTTTATCCAATGTGGTTGAAAGAGTCACTCAAAAACCCTTGGAAATATCAGTTTTTGCTACAAAAGAGGCACCCACAGCAGTCCTTCATCAAGGAGACAGTGTGATTGAGTGAGTGAACCTCCCTGCACAACCAGAACAAAGCCTTACTCCTTACCCAGTGCTTGTGGCTAGAATTTTATTAAAGGCTATTAAGAGAGTAATACAATTATCTGGAATAAGTCCTGAAAAAATATACACATTCTATACTAACGCACAAATTAATATATGCTGTGAGACCATCCCAGAATGGCAAATTTTATTGGCCACCGCTCCAAATTTTGCACATGGATCTCCATTAAAGATAACCCGGCTACTACATAATTGGCGATGGGTTTTTGAAGAAAAGGTTTCTAAGGTTCCTCTTAAAGGACCAACAATCTTTACAGACGCCTCCAAAGAAAATATTTGTGCTGTATACTCTCATGATTTAACCATAAAGAGAGTAGTCAGGACTCCTTTTCAGTTCACTCAACAGAATGAATTATTTGTTATCATGATAGCTCTTAACTTATTACCCAGGAGACGTAAATATAATTACTGATTCAGCCTATTCATTAGGTGTGGTACAAAGAATTGCCACAGCCCAAATAAAATTTGCAGCCTCTAATATTTATTAGCTCTTTAAGGAACTTCAAGAGCAAGTGAGAAAACATCCAGGCAAGATTTATATCTTGCATGTCCACTCACATAGTGGACTTCCAGGTCCTATTTTTGATGGAAATTCAAAGGCAAATAGCCTTCTAACCATGTTAGCCAGTAGTCCTTTATTTCAGGAAGCACAAGAATCTCATTCTAAATATCATCAGGCTGTTCTGAGCTTTATGTTTACAATTTGGAATCACAAGAGAGGAAGCTAGGAGCATAGTAAAAAGCTATACAGCTTGTCTTCCTTTCCACGCTCCTACACTCACTCCAGGAAAGAATCCTCGTGGTTTGAGACCCAATGAAATCCGGCAAATGGATGCAATCTCAGATCAGACGTGGCGACCCGCTGAATTTAAGCATATTAGTCAGCGGAGGAAAAGAAATTAACCAGGATTCCCTCAGTAACGGCAAGTGAATAGGGAAGAACCCAGCGCCGAATCCCCTTCTGATCGAGGCACAACCCGTGGATGGTGTGAGGCCGGTAGCGGCCCCCGGCGTGCCGGGACCAGGTCTTCTTGGAGTTGGGTTGCTTGGGAATGCAGCCCAAAGCGGGTGGTAAACTCCATCTAAGGCTAAATGCCAGCACGAGACTGATAGTCAACAAGTACCATAAGGGAAAGTTGAAAAGAAATTTGAAGAGAGAGTTCAAGAGGGCGTGAAACCGTTGAGAGGCAACTCTTAGCGGTGGATCACTCGGCTCGTGTGTCGATGAAGAACGCAGCTAGCTGCAAGAATTAATGTGAATTGCAGGACACATTGATCATCGACACTTCGAACACACTTGCGGCCCTGGGTTCCTCCCGGGGCTTCCAGGCCCTTTATGGCGGCCCTCCTACTCGCCCCTGAGGACACATGGAACCCTTCTCCACTTCAGCCTTCAAAGTTCTTGTTTGAATATTTGCTACTACCACCAAGATCTGCACCCATGGTGGCTCCACTCGGGCCCACGCCCTAGGCTTCCAGTTATTTATATCTATCTTTTCTTCCTCTAAGAACCAAGGGGATGTGCGTCTTAATGCAGCCAAGAGTTTAGCAATCTGTACCCAGGTTACAAGTAAACTTTGCTCATCAATTATCTTAATTATACTCTCTATAGTACCACTCCTGAATGGGGGTGGAGCTGAGGCTGCTGCTGGGGCTGAGTCAGCTGAGGTCGAGGGATTGTCTTTAGCTAACATCTGCCCCATTTCAGCTATAAGAGATTGCTGGTTTAGCCCTTAACAAGTTAAGTTCCTTATTTGTCTATTAGAACACTTACTTAATCTTTAACAAAGTTTCCTTGTCTCATGGTTATTTCTTTGTCAGAAAGTCTTTTCCACTGGAATCTGAATCGGAGGTTTTTCCACTGGAATCAGAATCGTGTCTGCCCCACGTTGGGTGCCAATATATAAAGTTCTTGAATTATTATTATTTTGTACCCATTTTTATGTTCAATGGAGTACAGCTAGATTAATATTATTTTAGCTGATTATTGATTTAGTAGATAAAATGATTCATTATTTTAAAATGAAAAAAAAATCTATAGTTCTTTCAGTTTTCTATTCAAGTGACAAAATTCCTTTAGTAAATTAGATTGACCATATCACTCCCCTTGTCAAAAAACTTTTAAGTTGCTCTCTATCACCTTTATAAAAACAAATAAACAAAACATTCCCAAAACTAAATTCATTAGTTAAAGCCTTCCACATTCTGACTTGTAACTATTTTTCAAGTTTTGTTTAACATTACCCCCCCTCACATTCTAGGTTCTATTTTTCATTCATATGCCTAAGTTCTACAAAAAGCAACAACATCATCTTTAAAGGTTATTTAATTTACTCTAATGGATTTTCAAAAATTAGTAATGTGAATTAGAGCACACCCGTGTTTCACTTGCTTTGTCTTTTTTCTTTTTAACTACCTTTAAAATATTTCTGTAGTTGATTAGAACAGGAAAAGTTATAGAACATTACCAGCCTTTCTCAGTGTTCTACTATTTGTTTACATTTTTATAACATTGCATGACAGATTTTTAAAAATATTGATGTATGTACTAGAAACTAGTGTTATAATTTGCACAAAATAAAGTGCTAATTTATCAAGATCCTTCCTCTGTTCACAGAGAAGGTATTTTAAAATTTCCTTGTGATGAAAGTAGTTGTACATGGAAAAACTGGATTTCCTCTTATTCTCAATTGTAATCTTTTATGGTTATTTGCTCATTTACTGTCTGCTAAATGTTTAACAAAATTTTTGTCAGTGAGATATTGAGGCAGGTGTAACACATGGATTGAATGGGACATGCATATAAATAAATCTGCCTGATCTTTATGTCCAAAAATCTTATATACTTTGTTTTAAAAATCCAACTACTTGCAATATTTAAGCATATTCTAAATTTCAGGTAACACCAGTTGTTGCTCTTTCCAATGATTCCTGGTCAATGTCATTTGCAAAATACCTTGAGCTTAGATTTTATGGACACCAGTATACTCGGAGAGCTAATGTTGAACCATGTGGTCACTCTATTCACCATGATTATCATCAGTATTTCTCCTATAACCAAATGGTGGCTTCCTTCAGGTAAGATTTAGAGAACTATAGTTTCTAAGGTCATGTTGTACTTGAAACTCTCCATTTTTTAAAGTAGCATTTCTGTTGTATTGAGAAGAAGACATAATGGATTCTAGCATGAGAAAGTTTGGCTTCATATTGCTTACGTGTTTTTCAGAGGCTTTCTTACTCTAAGCATATTTTCCAGGAAGGAAATGCAGCTTGTGCTTAGACCAATGAATAGAGTGCGGAGAGCAGTGAATATCCAGATTGATGGTTTATGGTGTGAGCTAAAGGAAGTATTGTACCCTCAGCCTGGAAAGAGTGTTTGGAATCAGATTGTGGAATTTAAGTTTCAAGCAAAGTTGTAATTGATTCTGTACCTGTTCAAGCTTTTTGAGCAGCTGAGTGATATGGACAGGCCTATGCTTTAGGGATAGCATTATATGGAAGTTGGATATGAGATTTGAGAGATGAGACAAGGAGATTAGGGATGAGCCTATCAGAGTAGGTCAGGAGAGAGGGCCTGAACTTGGGGGTGGCAGGTGGATGCAAGGGATGTTGGGAAGAGAGAGAGAATTGATAAGCCAGGACAAAGGAGGTGAGCAAGAGTGAAGAAATGAGGATAGTTCTGACTGTAAGCAATGTGGGGCCCTCAAAGGAAATAGGAAATTAGATTTAGGTGGCAAGATGAGTTTGGTATTGGACTAAGAGCGTTTGCATGGTCTAAGTATCATCAAGACACAGAAGTCTAGCAGGCATTTGAAGATGTAAGATGAACTCAGGAGAAGTTTAAAAACTGGAAAGACAGATTTGGGAATCATCAGAAGATTAGCAGAAATTGAAATCAAGAGAATTGATGAATTTGAGAGTATAGAGAAAGGTGAACCTTGGGACACATTTCTCTATAAGAAAATAGGCCATGGGTAATGATGATGATCCTTTAAGGAGACTAGATAGATAGATAGAAGAAAATCACGGTAGATCAATATCTTATAAACCCAAAGAGAAGAAAGTATCCAAAAAGAGTAGGGGAAGGTGGGGCAGGACTGGCAAATAATATCAAACAAACATTAGGTCAAGAATAATGAGAAAGGTCAGTTTTATTCAGGATATAGGGATAGAGCCAGGCTAAAAGGGATAAGGAAGAGAGTGGAAGATCGAAGTGAGGGCAGACAACTTTCCAGGGTTGGCCTATGAGAAGAATGTACCAGGAATAGAAAGGAAGGTGAAATATAGGATTGTAGTAGAGTCATTTAAACTTTTTTTTTAAAGGGTTGTGTGGTCTAGGCATATTTATAGGCAGCACAGAAAGAGCTAGCAGTTAAGGAGAGGCTACAGATTTGAAGAGAGATAATGGAAAAGCAAACTGCTGGGTGAGATGGGAGGTTTTGGGGTGCAGGGTACAAGTAGAGGGGTTGGGATTTATAAGGATTACTTTTATATCCTCTGAGACTGGAGCAAAGAAAGAGAGAATAGGAGATGATAATGAAGTGGTGTGAAATATGAAATTGAGAAGAGAGAGCTTATGGTAAATAGCCAGGTCTTCTGTTCATTGGGACGGTGATGAATGGGAAGGTGGCTTGAGAATAGAACCAATCAAAGAAAAAAATTTGGGATATAGCATTAAGGACCCAATTGAGATTGGATAGCAAGATTTGTAGTAGATTTAATTAGTAGATTTAATTGTGTGATGTGATTCAGCTGGGATTTTAGTAGCATGTGAGTAGGAGCAGAAGAGTCTGATAGAGTAATCTAGGTTGGGATTTGGAAAGCAGTGAATAGCCTAGTATAAATTCAGTTGTGAAATGGCTTTCTTGCCATAATACCTAAGAGCAGAATATTAGTGGTTTTGATAGAAGAGAATGGATAGGTACATTTAGATCTACAACAGGCAAATCTAGATGGAGCAAAAATACATTTCTTTTTTGGAATCTCCTGTGAAGGAAGGAGAGTAGATGAGGAAGAGAGGGAAGAAATTAGATGTCGGAAGAAATTGCACTGAGACCTGTAGGAGGCCATGAAGATAAAGAAGCTTTTGGACCTCACCTATGATCTTACTGGTAGAGGAAATGACCAGTGCAGATTGGCTCCTTCTTTGAAACAGTTAACAGAGAATGGCCTAGCCTGTGACTTTCTGTGGGTTAAACAGTCTTTAAATCTCAGGTGAGATTTGAATGCAAGTCTTCCTACTGTATATCTGATCATTTTTGTAAAAAATAAGAGGAATCTCATCTACTGCATGCTAAGATACATTACATATGAGGGCATTGTGTTATGCCTTAGATGTTTTATGATTTCATTTTGATAACAGCTAAAAGTTATCTGCAAGATTCTCATTCTTATAAATTTCCATTGTGTCTCAGGGTTTAACTGAAGATAACACTCTGAGTAGAGTACATTAAAAAAATGCCACAGCAGCCAGAATAATCGTGAGAAGTATAGAAAGTTAATTCAGTATATGACATTTTCTTTTCTGCTTTCAGTTATTCTCCCATCCGGCTTCTTGAAGTATGTGTTCCATTTCCCAAAATATATATCAAACGTCAGGCCCCCTTAAAACTATCCATTCTTCAGGATCTTAAGGATTTCTTTCAAAAGTAAGTTTTTTTTTTTTTTTTTTTTGTGGGGCTCTCTTTTTGTCAATGTTTTCTTTAATGCCATTTATTTTGGAAACTTATACTAGAAGGAATATTACTATTGCTGCTGTAGAAATTAGAGAATGAGATGTTGTTAATAAGAATGGATGAAATGTCAGTTGGATGAAAATTTTTTAGTGAAAAACATTTCTTCAGATTTTCTTAAATGCTATCTTTTTGTAAAAATATTGGAGCACTTGGAACTTTTAAATTATTCTAGCCACAAAAATAGGAACTGCAATTTCTTTCATATAGAGAACCCTCAGGTGAATTTATCAATTCAAGCCATCATTTTGTTTGCAAATTATTGTTTTAGGGCAACGAAAGATTAAGTATCTTTGCAGAAGTCAACACACTCAATCTGGGAAGGAAATAAACCTTGTTTTTCTTGGCTATGAGTCCACTTTACTACGGTGCTTCTCAAATCTGTTCATATTCAGTAGAGATGGCAAAGAATTCACATGATTTTGTCTTGGTAGTGAATCAATTGCTTCAGAAAGCTAAATGTAGTTATTCAGTTTAATTTCTTTTACTTTTATTGTAAGAGAATATATAAGTAGGGAGAGGGGTTGAACAAAGAAAGATTCTGTTACTTTGAATATTTTTTCTTACAGTTGGGTAGGGCTGCATGGCATTTTTTTTTTTTTTTTTTTTTTTTTTTAGCTTTTATAAAGTATCAATTTATGTAAAGATCATCATAAAATAATCATTTACCAGCAAAATAATTAAAATGTGTTTTCATTAACAGTTATATGGTCAAATTTTTCCCCAAACTTTCTTTTAAATTTAAATATTATAGTTTATTAAAAATATATTTTTTTACTAGTTCTGTGTTTACTAGTTCTTAAATTTAAGTCATTGAAATATATTCGGCTTCATTATCTTTTTCAAGAGTATCACAGGTATATCTTGCTGTTGATGAACGACTTGCTTCCTTGAAAACTGATACGTTTAGCAAAACAAGAGAGGAAAAGATGGAAGACATCTTTGCACAAAAAGAGGTAACTGGTCTTGAGATGACCAAGGAAATCAACTATTACCTCATAATAATAATAATTTTTCTATTATTTATTTGGAAAGACTCTTAAAATACTCAAAATAGCTATCTTCTTCATAGATGGAGGAAGGTGAGTTCAAGAACTGGATTGAGAAAATGCAAGCAAGACTGATGACCTCTTCAATAGAAACCCCCCAACAGCTACAGTCAGTCTTTGAGTCTCTAATTGCTAAGAAACAAAGTCTTTGTGAAATGCTACAAGCCTGGAATAACAGGTAAATTAATAATGGTAGTAATAAAAATGATAAGATTTTTAAAATGATAAGTTTAGGCACTGTTATTTTTGCTTAATATCTCAAATTTTCTTGTACTGTGATTTTAATTTCAAAAAATCTCTGCTTAACAGTCTTCATTTTAAAAAATTATACTTAGCTTTCAAGTTTCACATACTTTTTTATTATATGTCATCACTGAGGTTGCAAAGTACCAAATAAATTTTTAAAAACTGAAAATAAGTATTTTAGCTGTTTTAGTAAATACATTTTATTTTTATGGCATTAACTTTTAAGATTATTTAAACTTTATTTTATGTATTAAAATTTAAGTATTGCAGTATTTATATTTAAAATTTTTGACTGGAATGTTTTTCTAGTAGACGCCTTTTATATACTTGGCTCTGAAATGACAGGATATTTAGAAGTAAGAGAAAAACTTAATTCATATAAATGAAACTTTTAAATTGTATTATGACTCACCTAATCATATTGTATTTCAGAGATAACAAATATTTGTAAGCAAAATTGAGTGTACTATAGACAAATAAAACTACTTTGCTTTTTGTTCTTTTATTGTAGATTACAGGATCTTTTCCAACAGGAAAAAGGTAGGAAACGGCCTTCTGTTCCTCCAAGCCCTGGAAGAATGAGACAAGGAGAAGATAGTAAGGTAATGAAATTTGGCTTTGTGTATTTGGCCTTTGACATGTATACATATTATATATTATAGTAGTAATATATACTTAAGATAGTCTTAAGTACTTTCTAAGTATTAAGGAATATCTTTAGAATATTGTTCCTGAAAGATAACTGGCCTATTTTACAAAGTATGAAATCAGGCCATTTCAAGAAATATGAGCTAGACTACATTATCAACAAGTTGTGTTTTAATAAGATCTATTCTAATAGAATTCTCTTTTCTTTTACAAAAATTGATTTTTATGGTTTGTTCTGTAAGTATTGTTGAATGAGTAATTGTGTGCCAGTGAATGCACATTAACTTTTAAAAAGTATTCATGGTATTTTGCCTCAGACACTACTGTGGAGCTGTGGGAAACATACTCAGCCTCTCTCAGACCCAGTAATTAGTATCTACCACACAGTTGTTGTGAGGAGAATGTGAAATAGTAAAGAATTAGCAAAGTGTTTCCCATGCAGCACTTCATTTTTATCTTAACGTCAACCTTGTCAAGTATTCTTATGGTTTCCTAGATGAGTAAGCTGATACTTAGTCAAATTCAGTGACTTGTCATTGCATAGGAAGTATTGCAGGCAAAATGCACACCCATACTCTGCATGGATTTCTAATGACCTGCTTGACAGGAACTCTTTTTGACATATTTGTAAAAAGTTGTGACATTTCAGGTGTAACATGAGTGATTTTTGTAGAATATTTACTATAGAACCAAGTGTGGAATACTTGGGGATATTTCTGTTGGTAGGTGGATCAGAGTAATACTAGATTTCAGTTAGATTAGCCTGGGTTCTTCATTTTTAAAGCTTTAGAATAGTGCTTACTGTATTGTTGTTTAGGTGACAGAAGACTAGTAAAGGAATTAATTCAAATGACCATGGTTCATATAGTGTTATTTAGAATGCCTGGAACTTAGTAATGACTTAGCAGTATGATACTGGGTAAGTTTGCTGTCTTCCTGATTCCACATTACAGAGGTAATGCTTCTGGGTCAGTTTGTATGTAATTGAGACAGAAACAACCTTCAGCACAGCCATAAGGAATTTAATTTGAAAGTTCATTGAGGATTATTCATATAGTCTTAATACATAATTTTCATTAAAAATTTGTGAAAACACATAAGTGTTGATAACATCCTGAGTGTTGTTCTTAGGGAATGGAAGACCTCCAAAGCCATTTAGGGTATATAGATTGTGGAAAGGTTTTGTGGGATGGAATAAATAAATCATAAAGAGTTGTTAGATACTAGAGTAGTAATTGGAATCAACAAGCCTACATACTAATGCTCCTCTTATTATAATGAGTATTCTGCTTCTCTACAGATAAGTGCAATGGATGCATCTCCACGCAATGTTTCTCCTGGACTTCAGAATGGAGAAAAAGGTTTGTCTTTAAGCTGAAAGGTCTTATGTTAACCTTGAGGACTTTTAAAATAGTCATTGTAATTCTTTTCTTTCTCTGAAATTAGTGATGTGCATTTCATTTCTAGAACATTTATTACATTATTCGCTTTAAAGAATCATATATTAGATGCAGATTAAAGTTATACGAACAAGGAATTGGGAATAAAGTAAAATTTAATTTCTAGCTAAAGAGCAGATTCTCAGGTTTGATTCTTTTTGGTTCTCTTTTTTTTTCTCATAAATCTTTTTCCCCCACAGTTTTTTTTTTTTTTTTTTTTTTTTTTAAAGATTAGCTTCAGTTTTGAAGCTGTTTTATTCATTAACTAATTTGGTGACTTTGTAGTCAAATTTGTAGAAAAAAATTATTTAGAAATATTTTCCCAATGTAAATATATGAATTTAGGGTAGTAGATCTTAGTTATGATTAAGTGAAATTAAAAAAAATGTTTTTTTGAGGTGATTTTTGGTTTTAAAAAAAGATCATTTATGATACATTTTAAAAATAGTATTCTTGTTTTATGCATTATTGTAGTGAAGGATGTTGTCTTATGGAAAGCAGAGTGGCATAGCATTATTAAGAGTAGATTAGGATTTAAGATTATATTTGAAGTTCTAATGAATTTGAGTCAGCTAAAAACAAACTCAGATTATGTGTAAAATCAGGTTGTCTAACTGATGTTTTTCACTTTTAGTTTAAAAATCACATTGGATACAAATAGTCTTGTTTTCCTTTTAAAAATATCAGATTAAAAATAGAATCATTATAGATCTGGAACCCAAGCATCACAATAATAATGAATAACAAATATAAAAAAAATTAAAAATTCAGAGGTTTAAAAAGCTTGTCAAAATTTGTTTTCACTTTTCTTCAGAGGATCGATTCTTAACAACCTTATCAAGTCAGAGTTCCACGAATTCCACGCATCTCCAGTTACCTACTCCTCCTGAAGTCCTGTCTGAGCAATTGATGGGAGGGTCTTCTGAAGCAGATACAATTAATTCAGAAGGTAGAGTTAAATAATTCTGCATAATACATTATGATCTTTCCCTTTTTCTTTTTCAAATCATGGAATAATTTTTTCAGGCTGTAACATTCAACTTTATTGATATGTGCAACATAAAAGACACATTGTAGGAAGAAATCCAAGATTAAAACTGTATATTTTTTACTGTATAGAATATTAGATATACATGGAGTACTCTTCTTCATTCCAGATGTATTTGATGGACATTTATTGGGATCTACAGACAGCCAAGTAAAAGAAAAATCAACAATGAAGGCTATCTTTGCAAATTTGCTTCCAGGAAATAGTTATAATCCTATCCCTTTTCCTTTGTGAGTATTAGTCTAATACAAGTTCATTGGGTTAAGGGTTTGTGTTTTATATGAATTGTTTTAATTTAAAATACCCCTTTTTTTAAACTAGAAGCATTACTCTCTTACTACCTTAATATAAATTGACAGATTTGCTTGATTTTATTAGTTTGAGATGATGTGAAATAGTTTCATTTTTTTTATATATTACATAGAAATTGATTAGTTGGCCTGGTATACTTTATGCCTATTCATTAGTTTGAATTATTGATGCTGAAAAAGTCTCTTTTCAGGACATGGACAAAGGAATGGAAAAAATAAAAGATTTTGATATTTGTTCCTTTTTTATACAAAATACTATTACTTTGCAAATATTTGTATTTTCTGTAAGGTTTAATGTGGTTGAGGATGGAAGATATTGAATTTTGTGATGAAATGAACATAACTGAAATTTGATTTTTGGTGGTGAATTATCACTTAGATACAGAAAGGGGGGTTAATTAAATTAGTCAGCAATACCCTAGGCTCTAATGATAACAAAGAAAAAAATGTTAACTGTTCTTCCCTTAATAAGAAATGTATTTTCACTTTGGGTAATTGTATTTTAAGATCTATGTTTTGATGTATTTTGTATAGTTTTTGAATTTGGAGGCAACATAGTGTTGGTCTTGACCTATGAATTCTTCTTGATGAAAAAACTTCCTGCAACTGTTCAGCAGCTAAGAGTCTCAGATAGTTGTCTCAGATAGGAAGAGGTTAATGATTGTTTGGATCAGTAGGTTGAAATTGAACTCAACTCTTCCTGATTCCAAGGCTGACTGGCTGTTTACATAGCCTTTATTGAAGATACAGTTGTATCCTGCTGACCACCTAGGTGTTTTCATTATACTTAAGTTTTGTACTTCATAGATGAATTTGAGGCTACTTGATATCATTAGTTGAAAATTTTAGTGTCCTTCATACAGGTGCTTATTTTCTCTGGGTCTTTTGTACTTTTACCTAATCTTTTCTTTTGTACAACTGCTGGCCTGAATTAGGAGTTTAATATTGGCAATTTGATTTTGTGTGAAACTGATTGACTTATATGGGAATCCAACATTGGTCTCAGTACCATGTACAAATGCAGCTAAAAAAAGATTCTTATTAATGTTTTTTTGCATGGTGTATAACAAGATTTTTTTTTTTTTTCTAGCTAGAGAAAATAGTAACATTTTTGCAGGATGTTTTGCTATTTTCCTTTTTCTTTATTGGATAGTACAACTTTTGACTTACATTGAATCATTTTATCCTTCTGTTTTTATGTACCTTCTATGTATTGCGCTTTCTAGCTTTTTTCATAGCAGATATTTGCGTTGTTATAGACTTGTTACATTTTTCTGATGTAAGCCTCTTTTGAGTTTATTGCAAAACAAATTGTTTTGGGAATATGTTCTTTATTGCCCATCCTTATTAATACAGCCACAACAGACAATTAATACAGCCACAACAGACATTGTGACAAAGAGCATAGTTTTTTGTTACTGAGATAGATGACTATTTTACAATCTACTAATTGAAGACCTGTGCCTGAGTTGTCATTTAAAAAAATCAGATTATTAGACTTAAATTTACAGTATCTGATTAGGAAATTTACATTTGTAGTTAGTAGTATTTAGGTAATTTATAGGTTATAAGTTTTCTTAAAAAACTTATTTTTTGCTTTAAAATAAATAAGTTAAATTAAAAATGAATTATATAAATAAATAAAATAAATGAATTTTTGCTTTAAAATAAAATCATGATTGTCCTATTTGTGTGGCTGATAGTTCTATATTCAGGCAAAACTGACTTATCATTTATTATTTTTACCACATCTTTCTGTTTAGTGACCCAGATAAACATTATTTAATGTATGAGCATGAACGTGTCCCCATTGCAGTCTGTGAGAAGGAACCCAGTTCCATTATTGCTTTTGCTCTCAGGTAATTGATTTTTTTTTCAGATATAATCCTTGAAATCTTTCACTTCTGTTTAAAGCAGTAGTTCTGAACTTGAATTTGTTTTAAAAAATATTTTGATTGTATCTCAGTATGATTGGTTCCATTTATAATCATATGTGTTTTATTCTATGCATTTAAAAACATTTTCAGAAGGGGGGGGTCTATGACACACAAAAAAATTAAGCAAAATCATTAATTATAAATAAATAAGTAAAGTTTTTAAAGATGTATTCATATGATTGAAATATCTTTATAAAAGTAACATGACCATTGCTATTTATCACTTAGCTATGGAGTCCAAGATAATTTTTTAACCTAATAATGACTGAACAAGTTAAAAAGTCCCATCCCTCTTGTTCTTTGTATTTTCCAATTTTATTATTACCAATTATTTATCAGTTTTTCTTATTTTCCTAGCAATTTCACTTAGCAGACTTGACAATATATTTTATTCCATGATATGTCCCTTGTGCTATAAGTACTGCCCATGATATTTTCCTGTCTTGTAAAAAGATGATAATTTTCAGTGCTTTTGAGACTTCTTTTGTTTTTTCCATTTATGTGTTATAGCTAAAATAATATCTGAATGTTTATTTTCTAATTGTTTATATTAAATGTCATTGATATGACTGAATTTAAAATTGCCTTTTTTATTTTAAATTTTATTTCAATGGGAAGGCATCTGCCTTTTTATGTTTAAAAAGGTGATATTGTTTCTTTTTGTATTGATATGGAAATATCTGCTTCAATTGAAGGTTATTGACTAAGCATTTGTAATTATCAGATATTTTTATGGAATTGGAGGGAGTTATGAACAACTATATGAAGCTTGTTCTTTCCTCAAGCTTAGATTTCCTTAGGCAATCTAGATGAACTTTTGAATTATGGTTTCCTGACAGCTTTTTAAGTTTGCTTAAAGTGGAAAGCCAAGCTATGAAATGAATAGATTGCGTTAGATGATTTTCTAGTTATAACATTCTCTGTTCTATTCAAATATTTTAAACATTTTTCTATCTCTTTCTATTTTAAGTTGTAAGGAGTACAAAAATGCCTTAGATGAATTATCCAAAGTGTCTCTGCGAAATACTACTGAGGAGGTGCTACAAGCAAGCAGGTTTGTAAATTTTTTTCTAAAAATGAAGTTTTTATCTATATTATAAATTAAAAACTAAAATAAGTATATCATCACTTATGATGATATACTTGATGAGAAGATGATATATGATGAGAAGATGGCTCACTTATTCTGAGTGTTATTTGATAAAACAATTCTAATATGACAATATAATCCTGAACAGTCTTTTGGAGGATGGTATAGTGGAATTTGCCTGGTAATTGCATAATTATTCAAGTCTGCAGGATTTTGTTACTCCCATTTGTTTATTTTTCATTTAGAAATGCTACTTGTTAAATTAGTTATAATACAGCCTGACTTTCCAAAAAATATTTTTAAAAAGAAGAAAATTTTCTGAAAAAGTTAAGAGAAACTTTTTGGGAACTAGATCTTATTTGGTCTTGTTTAATGTTCTAAAATGCTCAGAAATTTGATATTATCACTGCTATTGAAATTGATTTGACAGCTTGATAAATAAAATATTTAATTTCACTTAACTGTTAGCATTATATTTTAAAGTGATTTCTATGATCAAGTTACTAACAGGCAAGCCTAATTTCTTTTCCCTTAAGCTGAGAATTTTTTCTTTGTCATCTAGGGTTAAACCTATGAATTCACTGATTTTTACTAAATTAGGTTTACCTAATACAGTTTAGCTAGCTGAAGTGAAAGAACTTAATTGGGTTTTTTTTGTTTGTTTTTTACCCCCCATTAAAACTCAGGATTTGTTGAATGAACTAAATTTATTCAGGAAGAATTTGGGAAAATAAATCCAGTCACTGAAATAGTTTGGTAAAATTTTGTCTTTGTGTCTTAAGCAGTATAATTAAAAAAAAAAAATAATGATTGTTTATCACTTAGTTTCCTTTCCAGTCCTGAAAAGTCTGACACTTTAGAGGTCAGAACATATTCTCCTCAAATTTTACTTCATCCTCAAGTTTGTTTTCTTTGCATTGTGTCCCCAAGATCTGTCTGCCTTACAAAATGGTCGTTGTCCATCCAAAACAATTTATCATTTATCATTCACCTTATGAAGATATTATTGTCCAAACTTAGCTTGTCTGCACCCTTGACATCAAATACAGTCAGTTTTAAAGCTGTTTCTAGCTTGGTAGAACATGCTAGAACTTTTAATGTATATTCGAATCCCTTTAACAATATTGGGCCACTGTCATGCTGGAGTGAAGCATCTAAGTAGGATTTTCAAAGGTACAATTAAACCATAACCAAGAAAAAGTTCCTGATTCTGAAATAATAATTAAAAGAGCTATCAGGGGAGCAAACAGCTTATTTAATATATCTTACTTTCTTTTTGTACCAATAAAAAAAAAACAACACTTCCCCCCCCCCCCCCCCCCCAATTTTCTGTGTTTCTGTAAGCTATGAATTAAATGTATAAATTGATGTCGACAGTTCATTTCTATTTGACATTTTAGTACTTTGGACAGCAGACCCAAGAGTAGCAGTCCTGTCAGATTACCAGAGATTGCAGGGGGATCAACAAGTCGACCAGTGGAAGCTGAACCTCAGCCAGGTAAGATTGTACAGCTGCTGTGTTAGCACAAATACTTGGCTTAGTTTGTTATTCTAGCTGCAGTAACATGTACTGATAGGTGTTAGCGAACAAGGAAAAACAATCAAATGAGAAATGATCAGCAAGAGCATTTACTTCTTTTGGCTTTTAGTTTTGAAATTTTGAAATAGGTAAGTCTTTGCTAAAGGAACTATATTATCATGAAACCATTTTCAGTGAGCTCTCTCTTATCCCTATCTATCATAAAACCTCTTGATATCAATCCTCTATTCTTTTCTTTACTCCAATTTCTAATAATGTGACCATCCTTCTAAACAAAGCCAACTTCTCTTCATGTCCTGTATTCTCTCTTCCCATTTTTTCCAGCAGAGAGCCTCCTCAGTCACTCCCTTTTTCTCTCTAATTATTCTTCCCCACTGCCTATAAAATATGTGCATGTCTCCTCATGCTTAATAGCCTCTTACTCCACTATGCTCTTAAGCAGTTGCTTAACTCTTTCTCAACTAGAGTCTTAGAAAAAACTAAATACATATTCTTTGCTTCCACTTCCTCATCCACCATTCCCTTCCCAAATCTTTGCAATTTGGCTTCCCCAATCACATCATTTAACTGGTACTGTTTTTCTCAAAGTATTAGTGATTTCTAACTTGGATGCCTTTTTTCTTATTCTTGACCTTTCTGCTACATTTTATACCAACCTTTCCTGGTATTTCCACTTCTCTGTGTTTTTGTGACACTTCTCTCCCCTATTTCTCCTCTTACTTGCTTTATTACTCCTTCTCAATCTTCTTTGCCTGACTCATCATCCATGTCATGCTTACTGAATTCTCTGTGTACTCCAACTCTTTCTTTGCCCTGTTCTCTTGCCTCTTTTTCTTTTGCACTTATTTGTTGACCATATCAGTTCCCATGAATACATGCAGATGACTGGCAGACCTCCATATATCTTCCTTGGCCTCTCATGCTCCAGTTGTCTATCACCAGCTGCCTTTTGGATATCTCATTCTGGATATCCCATAGACCTCTTAAGTTCAATCTGTCCAAAAAAAGAACTTTGCATATGATTCCCCAAACCTTCTTCTTCTAAACTTCCCTTCCTATAATATAATTGCACCATTATTCTTTTTTCTACTTGTCTAGTTTCTCATTGCCAAACTGCCCTTGGTTTTTCTCAACTGTTTGTCTTCTGTACCATTCCTTCAGGACTCAGTTTAGGTATTGCCTACTACACAAAGATTTTCCTTGTCTCCTCCAAATGTTAGTGCTTTCCCCTCACTGTTGTATTAATATTTATTCCACACATATTTAAATGTGCTTACATTGCAACCTGGGACATGGAAGTTCCTGGGGACTAGGCACTGTTTCATTTTGTTGTTTTTGAATACTCAGCACAGTGTTTAACATATAGTAGGTGCTACTGATTTGTTTGATTTGTACAAAATTCCTCTGATTTGTAAGTCTTATACCGCCTTATTCTTTTGAGAAGTGGTTTTGAAGCTTAGTTATATAATATAAGCATTGCCTTAGTCTCCTAAAATTATGGAATTTTAAATAACCTCTTTCATTTGTATAAACTATTTTGTTGTCAAAGTGCTAGCGAATAATTGCCTTTTTTCTTGTACAACTATAAGCTCTTCATAAAGTATGCAGTTTCTTGTAGATTTTATATAAAGAACAAATGATCTGAGATCACACATAATAGAGATGCTTAAAACCAACAATAGTTAATGCTAGAGTAAAAATGAAGTCTGTAAAAATAAAAGTAAAAAATCATGCCGTATTTCTCACCCTAAACACATGTAGCAGAAGTAAAACTTGATTTTTACCATTCTTCAGAATGATTACAGATATTACTAAGGTTAGTGCTTAGTAATTGTAAATTCTCTTATTATTAAAAAAAATTGTCAGTTGAATTATTAGAATTTTGACTGTAAGCTTTATATGCTAACTGGCTGATGTAAAGTATAATGTTGTTTTGACTGACAGTCATTGTGTTGGTTCTCCGGAACTGCTGTTGACAGCCTATTATGGGTCTTGTGGCTCAGAGTAGTTTCTCTTGTTCCATGCCTCTTAACTATGAGAACAGCTGACTGATTGTGCAGGGCAATGGAGCATATCACATATCATAAGAAACCATAAAACATGAATCTGAGAGTTTTAGTAAAACTCAGTGACTTTGATCTTTGTATAATGCCTCCTTCCATTCAGGGAATTATTTCAGATATTTGAGTTTCAAGTAGATAAAGTGACAAGATGACAATTATTAAATTAATTATTAATTTAATAATGTAAATTATTATTCATTTACTTTGTTTTTAGCCAAAAAGGCTTCGGGAGTGTTGTCTTTCTTCCGTGGTACAGGAGGGAAAAGTCCTGACCTGTCTTCCCAAAAGAAGGAGACTTTACGCGGAGCAGATAGTGCCTACTACCAAGTTGGGCAGATGGGTAAAGAAGGGGCAGAGAACCAAGGAATGGAACCTCAAGGTGTGTTCAGAGTTGTGAAGTTCAATAAAATGTTTTTCAGTTTAGTTATTTTACATTACTTGGATGGACAGTATGTGCTTATTACTCTTGTGGTAAAGCTTTGAATTTATAATATAGAAAGCTGAGTTTTGCCAGAATTTTCAAAGTAATGCTGTTTATTCAATAAGCTTTATACTTCCTTTTTCATAATTCACTGCACAATTTAGAATATTTTTCTCATTTTGATTTTTCATTTACATTACCTATTGAATATTTTGGGTACAGACTTAGAATATGAGTAGATGGTCTAAGATAACCCTGAAGAATAATTTTGTGGCCCTTTTTTAAAAAAACTCAAATTTAAATGGACTCCAGCTCTCATTTTATGGGTTGCTTAAGGCATATAAAATTATAAGTATTATCCTTAAAGCATTGCTCTGTTTTGAAAGATAAATTTTGAAATGTAGAAAATGCAAAAATAAAAGCTTGGCTGTTTGTAAATGATTAGCAATGTTTGCAATCAGTTTAATTCAGTAACCATAAGTGCCTACTCTATGCCAGGCTTTGAATTATGGGTGATTAATATAAAGGTAGGAAAAAAACTCCAAAACAATCCTTACTCCTAAAGAACTAATGTTTTATTGTGGAAATGAATTCATGAACAGATGAACAATTGCAGGGACGATAATTTCATTGGAAACTGGGGGAAACTGTCCCAACAGGGGCTATCAGGAAGGACTTACTGTTAGGAAATATCATGAAATAAGCCTTGAAGGGAACTGGACATTCCAAAATTTGAGGAGGTGAGTCATGAGAGCATTTCATGCATGGAAGGAGAAATGAATTTTTAAGTTATTTCTTTTTCTTAATATAATGTATTCTGCAGGGCAATCTTCGGAGAAAGATTGACCTCCAATTTGCTGCAGTATGGGTAGAATTTGTATTTTAGCTAGAAATTTAACTGAGCTGATAATTCATTTGATTTGTTTGTTTAAATAAAAGCCAAGGAGAATAAGTTCTTTCTAAGACTAAAACTGTATTATGTTTAAAAGCCAAGGAGAATAAGTTCTTTCTAAGACTAAAACTGTATTATGTTATGCTATTGATTAATTTTGAAAATTAATTGGCATCTAGTATGAAAATTACTTTAGTGTTCCTAAAATAATTTTTTCAGATGAAATAGATGGAGGAGAAACCCAAAAAAAGCAACTTGCAAATCCTCATGTGGAACTTCGTAAGTATAGAATCATTTAGGGTAGTTTTGAGGGTTGTAGTCATGCAAATTATCATCTCTTCCAGATCTTCTGACTTAAAAAGACAAAATTGGTTATTTTACCATATGTGATAAAACTAGACAAATAAGCCTATGCAAGCTGATATGAAACTGGTTAAAAGGGTAACTTTATATTTAAGTAGAATCATATATGATGTAAGATTTCATGTAGTAATTGACATCTGATATCTTTTTTGCTGTAAGAAGTTATTAAGAGTTTGAAAGATTTCATAAAGAATGATAAGAATAATTTAAAATTATAATGTGTATGATTTTAAAATAAGATTCAAGAACCACTGTAAAAAAAGGTAATTGATTTTTGACTCTGCTTTGATTTGTTCTTAATTGTCCTAAAAGTATGTGCCTGTTCATAAAATGCCCTTTATTCTTTCTGAACATTTCCTTGGCAGAATTATGATAATGCTCTAGAAGAATGGTCTTAATAATGAAACTGTCATTTTGCATATGGCTTTGGAAGAAATGAATTGTTTGTATTTTTTGGAAGGTAAATGTCTTATTTTTGATTTACAAAGTTTTCTTTCCTCCTTTGTATTTGTTCATAGAGTTTTCTGATGCTAATGCCAAATTTTACTGCCGACTCTATTATGCTGGAGAATTTCATAAGATGCGGGAAGTAATCTTGGGGAGCAGTGAAGAGGATTTTATCCGTTCCCTTTCTCACTCTTTGCCCTGGCAAGCCAGGGGTGGAAAGTCGGGAGCTGCATTTTATGTAACTGAAGGTAAGTTAGCCATTTACTTTGTTGATAGTGTTTATCTTTTTTTTTTTTTTTTTTTTTTTAAAAGGTGTGTATCACCAGAAGAAAACATTGATTCAGTGGAAAATAAAACTTTGGAATTGAAAGATCTGAGTTTAAGCTCTAACTACTCATTACTATCCTACTGGTTTGACCTTGGACAATTCACTCACTCTTATGAGATCTCACTTTTTTCACCTATGAAATGAGGGCCTTAGATTATGATATTGCTAAAATTGTTTCTCTAAATTCTATAATCTTATGGTTTAGGAAGCAACTTGTATTGAAGTATATGATACAAGAATTTTGTTTTTTAGAAAGAAACTTTTTCCTTCTTGTACTTGAAGATATATATGACATAGCAAGCAATATGCATTTTATGGGATGTAATGGTTTGAATAAACATTAGTTAAATACATATATTTGATTCTGGGTTCCGCAAATTAAAATGAAATGGAATACCTTGGAGAGAGATGAAAAGGGAAAGTTGAGTAGATTAATGAAGAAAGCTAAAACAAATCAAATGTATTTAACTTGAAGATGAGGAAATAGCGACATCATTTTATGATGATGGTACTCTCTACCTAAAAACTAGATGACTTGAAAAGGACTCGGAGAAAACTAATTTAGATTAGTAAAAAATTTCTGTTTTGATGATATCGTAGGCCATTAGTAGCAGTAGTAGTAGCAGGCCATATTTCTTTAAAGAAAAGAAAAAGCCTAGATTATCATGTGTCTGATGGGGGCATATGGGTGTCGTTTGGGGGTCAATTTTTTTTTTTGTCCAACATGTGATTCTATCAGTATTAGTGAAGAACTTCCTCTGTCAATATCAGTTGACAGTCTGTAACTTTATTATTTTTTTTTTTTCCTCTGAGGCTGGGATTAAGTGACTTTGCCCATGGTCACACAGCTAAGAAGTGTTAAGGGACTGAGGCAAGATTTGAACTCAGGTGCTCCTGAATTCAGGGCTGCGCCACCTAGCTGCCCCCTGTAACTTTAGTTTTGGAGTTACCCAGACCACTGAAGGATTAAGCGATTTTGCTGAGGTATCTACCTGTCATAAGTGAGTCCCCTACTCGGGTCTACCTGGCTCTGAGATGAGCCTTTTGCCCCTAAGTCATACCCCATTAGCCTAATGAAAGTTTTCATGTGTTTTTTTTAATATTCTTTCTAGCTCTATAACTAAGAAAATAATATTCTGTTTACAACTTTTCTCTATATTTTAGATAATAACCACGAAATAGATGAATGAATTATTTAGTATTGTGTGAAAAATGGTCTCATGTGTAACCATCAAATATCTGTAATAGTTTTATATCCCTCAGGGTTAGATGTATCTATATGTATGATCATATAGCTGTTTACACACAAGGTTCTCTTTTTCTGTGTATATATTTTTTGTTTATATTCAGTTCTTTTTAGGGGGAGGTTGAGGCAATTGGGGTTAAATGACTTGCCCAAGGTCACACAGCTAGGAAGTGTTAAGTGTCTAGGGTCAGATTTGAACTTGGGTCCTCTTGACTTCAGGGCTGGTGCTCTATCCACTGTGCCACCTAGCATTTATTCACTTCTATATTCAATTCTATGGACATTAAGCATCTACCAACCCTGGAGATATAAAGACAAAAAGGAAGCAGTCTTTTCTCACTTGGGGCTTAACTTTTACTGGAGGAGCAGGGGGATGTTTAGAAAGATAAGCAAATATTAGGCAGTTTGAGAGGAGAGAGAGAACACTTACCAGTGGAGAAGATCTAGTTATCTGCAGAACAGAGGAACATCTGCGTTGAGCTTGTAAGGAAGATATTGATTCTCAGAGGTGGACATAAGGAAATACATTTCAGGAGTGGAGAATAGCATACGTAAATGTACAGAAGTGAATAGTGGAATGCTGAGTTTGGGGAATATGTAGGCAGTCCAATTTGTCTAGAATGTAGATTATAAGAAAGTGAATAGTATGAAATAAGTTTACAAAGGTAGTTGGGGGCAAGATTGTGGTGGCCTCTAAATGCAAAGAGGAGAAGTTTGTATTTTATCCGGTGATAGGGAGTCTTTGAAGGTTTTTGAGTAGGATTTTGAATCTTAGTTATATTTGAGTCTTAGTAATGTTATGTGTGAATAAGATGTATACATAAAATGTGTGAAGGATTACTTGTAGAGAAAACACTAGGAATATCACTTAGAATATTTCTTTCATAAATAAGGGAAATAGTAATGAAGCACTGAACTTAAGTCATGGTTTTGTGAGTAGACAGGAGAGAGAAATGAGAGATGTTGGATACATAAAATGGAAGAGATCTGAAATCTAATTGGTTATAGGAGATAAGAAACAAGGGAGAGGCAGGGATAACATTGTATATATGAATCTGGGTGATGGAAAGATGGTGCCTTCAAGCTTAATAGGAAAGTTAAGTTATAATGGTGAGAAATTATATATATTTTCTTGCTTTGGTTACCTAATCTTATATATCATATGTCATTATAATATAAAATTATACATGGATATTCACTTAAACATGTATACATTGTTAAGATTAAAGAACTAAAGTAATTGACGTAGATTTGTCCAGCATTTTTGAAATGGTTTACATTGAGTCTCTTCAAGATTTAAGCACTGTCAATATATAAATATATTCCCATTAAACTATTTCAGACCCTGAATTATTTATCTAATTAAATGACTTAATATTTATTAGGTGCAGAGAAGTTAGACATAAATGTAGATATTGCATATTTGTATTTATGTTTTATATACATCCTTAAATGTTTACATAGGATCCATCATTTCGTAGGAACTCCTACCTTTGGGGGGTTACAACCTTCTTTATGCTTAAGTAGATGTTTCCAGAGTTTCTGGGTACAAAGGGCCATCATCTTGTATCTAACTTTTTACACACACACAAACAAACCAGTGAGAGAGATTTTGTGAACATATGAAATTGGAACTTTTCAGATGACAGATTCATTTTGAAGCAGATGCCCCGCCTGGAGGTCCAGTCTTTCCTTGACTTTGCGCCACACTACTTCACTTATATTACTAATGCTGTACAACAGAAGGTAGGAACAAAACAGACTTTTTTTGCATATACTGGATTTCTCTGTGCTTCTCTGCTGTCCTTCTCCAATATCTGGAACCTTGATTTTTTAAAAAGGATAAAAATAAAAATCCAAATAGATATGAATAGGATATACTTGGAAAGAAAAGATCTAAATTTTGTCTTTGGAAAAGTTGTGTTCAAATTCTGACACACTAATAGTGTAATGTCAGATAGCTCCCTTCAACCTTTGAACTTCAGGTTCTCATCTGTAAAACAGGGATAAGAATTTTTCTGCTCTTTACTTCAGAGAGCAGTTATAAGGATTATATGAGGTAGTCCAGCTTTCATTCTACTTTGATCACCATCTTTTTATCTATCCTACTTCCATTGGGTGTGATGGTCTTTTCTCCTTTGCCCAGACTTCATCTCCTAGAATGTATATTCACTGAAAATAGGCATGATTTTGCCTTGTGTATTTGTATCCTCTGAGTAGTGCTCAGAGCTTACTGATTAAGGGTTTAATAAATACTTTTCATTCTTGTGTCTTACAAAAGAAAATGTTGTAAACTTTCAAATGTCATTTTAGCATCAACACTCTTTCTTATCAAGTACTTGAGTACTTTGATGTGGATATCCTCTCCATCAGTACAAATTGAAACTCAACCATGCTTTCCCATCCTTTTACATTCTTCCATATACCCTTAATGCTATATAGGATTTTTAGCATCATACAGTTATTAAGACACCACTTGGGACTATGTATCTTTTATCTTTTGAAAAACAACATGCCTGGAAAAATCTCTCAAAGAATTCATATTGGGTAAGATTGATGTAGAGAAAAAACTTACCATTTTATTTTTGTTACTATAATTCAAATATGTAATTCACATAATACAATTATCTTGAGTTCTCAGACCATCTAACTTGTCAGTAACAGTTGAACATATTTTGGGATTTATTAAAACATTAAAATGCATATACTTAAGTTTTAACAATTTTCAGATATTCTCTCTGAATAATTTTTTTTTTTTTGTTTTTTTTTTGGTTTTTTTGTTTTTGTTTTTTTTGTTTAGAGACCCACAGCACTGGCCAAAATTCTTGGGGTTTACCGAATTGGTTATAAGAACTCTCAGAATAATACTGAGAAGAAACTAGATCTCTTGGTCATGGAAAATCTCTTCTATGGAAGAAAGATGGCACAGGTAAGGTATTCTGGATTATATAGAGTGGCCTGTTTGGTACCTTTCTGCAGACACCTCAATATAGTAAGTTATAATAAATTTTTTATGTGAAGTGATTCAGTAATTAGACTGCTGACCAATTTCACACTAACTAGTTCTTTATGGCTATGGTTTTTATGGTCTTTATGATTACAGAAATTTTTGACCTGCTAAACCTCTTGAGCAAATCATAGTAATATATTAAAGCAGACTTCCTACAATTTAATGATATAATTCATGCCAGTAAATTGATCACGTTTTTTAGGTGTCTGTACAGATAATGCTAAATGTATGGTTATGTTTTGCTGATTTATTAAATGGCCTCTTGTAGGAGATGAGTGAGACTAGACCTGTGATTTCCTGGGTGTAAAAACTCTTTATGTGGAAACTCTCTTCTGTCATAGATGTAGCTGCCTTTGCTTGCTAATATATGTCACAGAGGCAGAATTTGAATCCATGCAAAGCTCCCCACATTTTTCATTACATTACTTGACATTTGCTACAAGATATGATTAAACACATCAACTTCAGAGGGTTTTAGTGAATTAAAATTTTTCTTTTTTTAAATCAGGTTTTTGATTTGAAGGGTTCTCTTAGGAACCGTAATGTGAAAACAGACACTGGGAAAGAGAGCTGTGATGTTGTTCTGCTAGATGAAAATCTCTTAAAGATGGTTCGAGATAACCCTTTATACATCCGGTCTCATTGCAAAGCTGTGCTGAGAGCATCTATTCATAGTGACTCCCATTTTCTATCCAGTCACCTCATTATAGACTATTCTTTACTGGTGGGACGAGATGATACAAGTAATGAACTGGTAGTTGGAATTATTGGTAAGTAAATATATAGTTTGCTTTTATTAAGATGACACAAATTGAAATTTATACTGTAGATTATTACTGAACCCTGATGAACATATAATTTGTTGTGTTTTCCCCCAAAAGTTTCTTACCTTCTGTCTTCTATCTTTTCCCCAAAGTCACAATTTAAAAAAAAAATTGCATTTCTAAATTCCACTTTATTGTTTACCTTTTTTTCTTTTGACAGATTATATTAGAACATTTACATGGGACAAAAAGCTTGAAATGGTAGTGAAATCATCAGGAATTTTAGGAGGCCAAGGTAATTGGGCATTTATTTCTTTATACTTATTTCTTCACTTTTCCTTTACTCTTTGAGGATAGGCAGGGATAGTGTTTGCCTTTCCTTGTAATCTCCAATTTTTGCCTGAACATAGTTACTTAGCCAATACTTCTGTGATTGATGGATCTACTTATTCCTTTTCCTTAATACTAAGACTTTACTCTCATCTTCAAAAATTCATAAGAGTAAATATTTTAGCCCTTATTTCTCCCATTCCTAGGATTATTCAGGATATGCCCTTTTTTGTTATTGCTTCTTAATTTCAAGGAAGCATTTCTTACTGTAGAAAAAATTTCATTGACTATGCCTTGTATAGTTAGGCAAATATGTTTAGCTTTTCTGATAAGACTTTCTAAGCAAAATGTAGACCTCAAATCAGGAATCTGATATAAAATGCTTCGTACATGTTTTCATTGGATCCTCACATTAAATTTGTGAGGAAGATGCTTTTATTTTCTCCATTTTATAAATGAGGAAACTGAGGTCAAGAGAAGTTATTTATTTTGGCCCAGAGTCCCATAGCTTGTTAAGTGTATAACCTAATAAGGTGACATATCAGCTTAGTTGATTTGTTAATTTAGTTCAAAATTAATTCAATTAAAACTTGTTATTCTCTTATAATAAAGTCATGATGACAGAAAATGTGCTATTACTTTAGAAATATCTAAATGGCATTAGAGATCTGAGCTTTTCTGGTATATGTGGGCAGCTCATGTATAAGGATGAACATTATCTGCTCTAATAGCCTGCTTGTCAATTAATTGTTCCATTCTTCCCTTCCCTCCTTTATTTCTTTTTCTTAGGTAAGATGCCAACAGTAGTCTCTCCAGAATTGTATAGGACTAGATTTTGTGAAGCAATGGACAAGTATTTCCTAATGGTGCCTGACCACTGGACAGGACTGGGTCTCAATTGCTGAGATGAAGTCCATGTTTTGAAGTGAACTAGAAAAAAGTAGGAACAAAAGAAGAGGACCAAAAAGAAGTTCCAGGCTTTTCCTGTCCTTCACATTCACCACTATATGCAAAAGGCCTCTTATTTCAATACTTGTAGAGGCTAAATGTACCTGAAATGTAAAATCTGCATCTTAATTTGCACTTTTTTTTTTTTTTTCTGATGCAAAGTGAGTTAGCTGTACACTGTCAGAAAACATTGAATGAAACAACCTCTCTTCCTCATTTGAATTGAAGGACAGAGATATATCAAAGGGCTAAAGGTGAAATGTACAGTTAAGGGCCAGTAAATAAGAGAGTGGGGATAATGAAACATAATTATTGCCTAACTTAAGAGTTGAATGGTGACCAACATATTGTGCTGTC
Organism: Sminthopsis crassicaudata; assembly: GCF_048593235.1. Classification (NCBI taxonomy): domain Eukaryota; kingdom Metazoa; phylum Chordata; class Mammalia; order Dasyuromorphia; family Dasyuridae; genus Sminthopsis; species Sminthopsis crassicaudata. Next base: position 74,850,349 of record NC_133619.1, on the reverse strand, counting down.
CTCATCTTTTGAAACATTTTTGGCGAGTTATTTTGCATTTTTGGTATATATCCTAATATCCATTATCCTCAGAATTTTAAAATAGGTAAATATTTGCCTAGTGGTTGAGGGTTTTTTTTTTTTTTTTTTTTTTAATGCAGTATTCCATGAATGGCCAGTCAGATAAGTCAATATGATGTATTACCATAGCAAAAAGATTTGACAAAAGGTGTTTTCTGTCTTTCCTGTAAGAATTGTAGTACTTGTAAATCCCTATAACTTTTCCCTACTTAAGTATTTATGATGGTTTACAGAATCAGTCCTCAGGCTTTTATAAATGCTGCCATTATGAGCATTTTAGCTGACTTGATGACTACAGCAATCACCATAAAACATTTTCCAGCATTAACTTTTTTTTTATAAAGATTTTATGCAGTTTAATGTATTTTAGCTATGCTATACCTCAGTTCTATGCCCCTCACTAGTTCATCTTTTTCTCCCAACATGTTCAAAAAAATCAATCAAGTCTAGCAATGCTAAGCAAATCTCTGATCACTTATTAAATTTTGAATGGAGTGTTCTTATTTTAGTCTCCCCAAAAGCTATCTGATTTCACCAAGTGAAGAAGGAACTCCAGTGTTTGTTTTAGGAAGGTCAATCAATTTAAATTTCTTCCAATGCAAAGCAGCTCATGCTGAATCTATGGGATTTTAGAATTTCCAAGTGGCTTAAAGTGAGTCTGCATCCTTCACTTAACCCTATTTTCTATCTTCTTCCTGCTAGTACTCTAAGATGTTGGATAAAATATTACCTCTCAGGTATATATAATTTCATTTCATGGTCCCTTTTTTGGTAATTGTTTAGTGCACTTAAAAGAATAAACACAAGGAATACTAGATTTTTTTCTTAAGAAATAAGTATTTGGGTATCTTAAAGAATACTTTAAAAATACTTCTTTGAAATCAGATTATTGCCCCTGGATTTTTTCCTTCATTATGAGTGGTTAAGCCATGATTATTTCAAGTAGCTACATTTCAGCATATGTCTTCATATAAAAAAAATGGATATTTTAAAGTTACCTATAATTGAGATATCTGGTTACATGAAATAACAATTCTTTTGAAAATTTGTTTTGGAAAATCAAAGCACTAATTATTAGTATTTACTTGAAACTTGTTTGCTATAATAGGGATTTATGAATTGCTATAATATGAAGATGAGCACTTTTTTTTTACTTTAAAAAAATTATGTGCCCTTTTGTAGATACAAAAATGGTTTAAGTTTTGATATTTTACTAAAAATGAAGAATTTGTACAAAGATGAGAGTTGTGGGCATCTTAAATATATAACAAAACAAGTAGTAAAACTGTGCTTTGTTGTTTCCTGTAAGATGGGTAACAGAATCCATCTTTATTTTTGTGTGACACCATCAGACATAGTGTTCTTTATTTTTTACAATAGATAGGAAGGGTAAGTTCAGGTTAAGATTCCCTCAGTAAATTTGGCCCAGTTTCTTGATTCCTAAATATAGCTTGAGACTGAATTGCTATTTTAATGCCTTAGTGAATTTCAGATATTATATTGCCATATTCTAGATTGTAGAGAATGGTAATGAAGATATTTGGAAGATGGCTTTTATAGTCTTTTGTCAAAATATATGTTTAGTCACTTTCCTCTTCTGTAAGACTCACTTTTTAATGGGGGGGGAAGCCAACTAAATTAAGGCATTCAGATATCCAGTATTTATTTAGAATGTTAATGTAATTCATTTCAACAAGCATTTTTACCTGTTAACATGCTCAGGAAAGACAGGCTTTGAATGCAAAATAAAGCTTTGACTTGCTACTTATGGTTCTCATTCAACCTATATGAGGATTATATGATCTGACTATGTTTCCCTACTTTAGAATGCTTTAATTTTTTCCCCCTACAATCAAAAATGGCCTTTTTTTTCCAGTATCATATGCCGCAGCTATGGTAGTCTATGGATATGGTTGATGGTGCCTTTTTTTTTTTTTTTTGGTACAAAACAAAAATGTCGATGCCGTTTTTAAAGCATTACTGTCTAGTAAAAAAGAAGCTTATACTACCATGTTTTTATTTTGTTTTTCAAGCTAAATCTTGAAACAACAGAAACATTTGCCTTCAAGCAATGACCTTTACCTTTAAAACTAGCTTTGAAGTTGAGAGTAAGAAATATAAGATAACTTTAATTAAGCCACAGAACAAATTTGCCTCAATTAAAATCTAAACCTTTTTCTTTAAATAAATCTTAGGGAGTTTTTGTTACTGTTTTTGCCATCTGTAGCCAGTTTTTCAGATATAGTAATAACTGGAAAGTGAATATCTAAAAATGACTGAACTCTTTTCTCTCCTTCCCTGTCATTGACTTGAAAGTATTAATATTTAAAAGTTAGGGTCCAGGAAAAAATTTTCATGTTTTTGTTTTTAGGATAAAAGCTTTATGAAAAATGAATATATAATTGATGTTACTTTACAATAGTTTTTAAATAACTTTATCAAAGTGCATAGTTTTTACTGGCATCAAAGATTGAAAAAAAGTTATCCAAGGGTAAAGATAATAAATGGTACCTAATCAGTTGAGTGAATAAAAACTTTCTTCAGTACTTTTGGACATTTAAATACTTTGAACTTATTAATGTATCCAAACTATTACTATTACAAAAAAGTCTATTAATTATGCCCTTAAAACAGAAATAGATTTTTAAAATTATTTTTAATGCTATGGGTAGCTGAGCTACATTAATTTTTATTGTTTTAGTCAAAATCTTCCCTTTAGTCATTTAAAACTGACTTGGTTTAAATTGATTAGGAAGGAAAGATGTTTTTAGAGCCTGGTGAAGGAACCAAAGAGAGAACTGGAAAAAAAAAAAAAAAATGTGATCCTTACTGGGGCAACAGATCTGGTCATGAGGCCTGTCTGTTGTTGATAGAGCTAATGTGGATTAGGCATTATTGTCGAGTACAATGTCTTTTTTTCTTTTAAGAAGGGTGCATTGTATTATAGGAAAATCAATTACAATCATGGGCAGTGCTTTACCAATCACTGCTTTTATCATTTTTGTAAGATGAATTTTTGACAATGTTCATTTTAACTAGGAAAATTGTGTTGTATATGACAATAACTTTTAATTAAAGGAGATCCAGCTAACTGTTGAAAGCACTTGATGTATTATAATTGTATATATTTCTATTCTACCTTGGTTCTAGCTGTTTTATATGATTGACATGCTAACTATTTAAGTGATATTTCCCATGACTTTGGAAAATTGTACTGTATATAAATAAGAGTTCCAATAAATTAAGATTTTATTTCATTTGTTTCGCTTCTTGAGCCATTTCCTAAGGGTTCCCCCCTGCTGAATTATTATATGCTCCATCTTCTGTAATTCAGCCCCCAATCATATTACTTTAGGATGAAGGATTTTAAGATTAAGTAGGTGAAACACCCCACTTTGATTCAGCCAAGCATTTAAATTACAATTGCTTCAACCTCAGCACAACTGCAATCTCACCTTCCCATCCCCCCCATAGGACAAAGTCCCAATTCTCTCGATAACCTCTGTGCTAGGACCACTACCCTGAATGGGGCATGGAAAGATTAGTGCTGGTGGGAACTTGGCATGGCATCCAGGTCCCCTCATTTCCCTTAGTGTTTGGTAAGTGAGACCGTGGGTGGCCAACTACCCCTCAGTACCCCCTAAGTTATAGAACAGAGCCAGGACTAGCAGTAAGGAAAGTAAGGGGCCACCTTCCCATCACAAAGGTACTTATAAGTTAAGATACTGTGACCTCCACATGCCACACAAGGAAGAACTAAGTCAGGAGGAAATGATACATTTTATTCAAAATAAGATTTCATAAGGTATTCAATATTAGCTTAGAATCACACATGGCATACAGCTTGTTAAAACTCCGGAAGTGTAGAAACACAGTTGGTGGGGGGTTTGTTACTTAAGATTAGGCTAAATACTACCCAGATTAGTGATTAGTATAATCACTAGATTGTTATAGATCAGACATGACAAGGAAACATGGAGTTCTTGAACTAACTGATGCATTGTGAAATAATCAGAACCAGTAGAAAATATATGAAGTCAATACATCAATATAAGTGAAAACCTAAAAAGTCAGTTGAATTTTATATTGTTAGCAAAATGTATCTCTCCAGGGAGATATGAAATGTAAAATATATGGTGTTGGAGGTAGTCATTGTATTTTAATAAATTTATTTTGAATGTGCATTTGAATAAATATATTTGTTAAAAGGAAAAGACTTGTATAAAAGTCATAAATATAGAAGAAACAAGCATCTCCTATCTCTCCCTTCCAATTCCCTCCATGTAGAAAAACTTTAGTGTGGGATATTGTGGAAGAGGTGGTTAAAAAAAAGGATGGAAGAGAGATCTCTTGGAGACAGCAATTCTGGAATAACTACCATTAAGACATCAGAATGGAATGGAAAGAACACCCAACTAAAAAAGGACTGTGGAATAAAATCAGAGTTCTTAAAAACTTAAAAGAAGTTTTGGTGTGTAATAGAAAATAGGAAAAGTAGTGGCCACCCCCCCCAAAAAAAATGGAGGAGATACTTTAAAAATGAAGTAATGCAATAAGAACTATCCTCAGATGTTTACTACTTGTGTAACCTTGACAAGTCACTTTGCTGCTGTTTGCCTCAATTTTCTCATCTATAAAAAGAGGGTAATAATAGCATCTATCTCCAACAATTGTTGAACAGATCAAAGTGCCTAGCACATCATAAGTAGTTGCTATATAAATGTTACCATTATTAATGAGATAACTATGGTTCTAGGTATATGGAAGTAGTATTTTTAGTATCTTTTCCTGGATTTTTTGTTCTGTTCAATACTTGTTATCAGTGGTTTAGATGATTTATCTACAGCATGCTTCCCAGATTTGTAGATGAGCAAAGGTGATTGTTTTAAGTAAAACTGCATGAAAGAGCCAAGACTCAAAGCTCTCAACAAGCAAAAATCAAATAAAATGTGATTTTTAGTTGCACCAATCTCACAGGGCAGAGTAAGAAGTTGTTGGACTACATGCTTAATATGAGATAAGAATGTGAATATTACAGTCACCCAAAAAAACTAATGGCATCTCTGCTTCTATTGACAAATTGTTTTTAGAGCAAAGGGCCGATAAGTCCACTAGATTTAGATCATAGACATCCAATTGGTACAAAGGATATATAGAGTACTGGGCCTGGATTCAAGAAGACTGCAATTTGAATCTTCCCTTAGACACTTAGCATTGTGTGTGTGTGTGTGTGTGTGTGTGTGTTCCTCCTGTTCAGATCTCAACTAGCTTACTTCAGCTGTGTGTCCTGATTAGGGCAATCAATATGGTGCCAGAATTGAGGACCATGTCATAAGTCATTAGCCTAGAAATAAGACGATTTGATATGTGGGCATGTGTACATGGAATGATAGAAGCAGTGCTCATGGAGATGGGAATAAGATGGATTTGTTTTCAAGCACTTGAAGATTAGGGATTAGATTTATTCTGCTCAGTCCCACAATACAGGAAAAGGACCAAAGGTCGGAAGAAGTAGAAAGTGAGATTTAAGATCGATGCAAGCTTGAAAAATAAAATATGATGAAAATAGTAAGTTTTAAAATGGAGTCCAGTATTCTATCCACTGAGCCATCCAGCCATGCTTATTTTGCATGATAGCATCAGGATTCGAAAAATGATTTAAACAGGCTAGAACAATAAGTGGAAACTTACCAAGATGACATTTAATTATTAAAAATGTAAAGCCATTTATCATAATAATAACAGCTACTCAGATGGAAGAGACAGGGCAAGAAGCCAATTCATGTGAAAAGAAAAAGGTCTTGGTGATTTTGGAGGAAAGAAAACAAGTATTTATTTAGAACCATCTACATGCTGCAGTGTGCTAGGTGCTTTACAAATATTTGATTTGATCCTCACAATAAGCAAAGGAAGGTATAATTGAGGATACTGAGGCAGACAGACATTAAGTGACTTGCCTATGGTCATAAATTTCTGAGGCCTGATTTGAATTCAGGTCTTCCTGACTCAAGGTCTAATGCTCTATCCACCACACCCCCACCTAGTTCAATTTGAGTCTTTAAAGGCTACATAATGGAGATACAGGCCCATATCAGGAAATGTGATTGTCCTTATAGAGCTCATTGTATCTAATGCTAAACATATTTTTAAAATAATAGCTTTTTATTTAAAAAAACAAAAACAAAAACATGCAAAGATAGTTTTCAACATTCACTCTTGAAAAACCTCCCTTCCTTTCATTTCCTTCCCCTAGACAGCAAGTAATCCAATATATTAAGCACCACATTTCAAGAAGAATATTTAATAAGGAAATGAAGGTACTTGAAACCATTTTTATTATGTCTAGCTGAAGAAATTGGTTTGGTCCAGAGAATAGAAGACTTAGGCAATACACCAGGACTATCTTGAAGCATTTGAAAAACTTTCAAGCTTGAAAGAAGAGTCCCCAGGGAGACTAAGAGTGAAGCAAATTTGCCGAGAGGAAGATTTCTGCTTGATGCAAGAAGCAACTTGCTAAAAATTGAGTTATCCAAAGATGAATGTGTTATATCAGAAGGAAGTCAATCTCCTCTCCCAATGGAAGCCAGAGAGCCATTTGTTAGGGAAGTTATCCGGAGGATTTCTGTCTAAATAGCAGGTTGGATTAGATGTTTTTAATGCTGAGATTCTTTCAGACTTTGGAAGGCCAAAAGGGATGGAAAGAGGAAGGACTGCTTCTCTTTTCATGTTTTCATATTGATTTTGGCCCTGTTTTTGTCATTAGGCACAATATAGTATATTATGTGATACCTCACCAATGAAGACAAAGGGGTGTCCAAGGTAGGAGATCCAGAGACGAAAGAGTGTCTTCCAGAGCATGATCTTTGGTCTCCTAGCAAGGTGGAGGATGTCTGGGGTATAATATCAGGTGAACTAAGCTGCATTTTGCATTTAATTTAACTATTCAAATGAACTTGCCAGTTAAAGAAATGATATCTTTAACTAGACAAGTTTTAAGCCTTTTTTCTTTGCTTGGACCTACCAGAGTTTGCACTTCCCTGGCAAAGATTTTAGTGGTGAAATCTAAAACCTAAAAAAATGAAAATGGGCAGCCACTGGTGAAAACCAAACCAAATCAATTTCTTTTTTAAAAAGAAATTTTAAAAATTTCTTTTAAATGTTTTATAATTGCTAAACTCTCCAACAAAGCCCTACTCTCCAGCTTTATCACAGTATGTGGGACTAATACTTGAAGATTAAGTATTTATTCTAAGGACAGTAACTAGTTAATATGAAATATTTTAAGAATTACTCAACTTCTCCATGAAGTACTGAGATATTTTAAGAATTGTTTAACTTCTCTTTGTATGTAGATTTCACAAACAATTTAAAACCTTAGAAATACAGTAATAAATTCACACAATGGGAACACAAGGACTCTTATAAATAGACCCAATATAAAGCCAAAGTGAATTAGGTTAAAGTCAAGTATTTTTGGTCTCCTAAGCGAGTGACTAGTTGATTCTAACTTGTGTTAACAGAGAAATCACTATGGAATTCTTCAAATTTTTTTTCATCTTCTGACTCTTCGCCTTAGCACTGGCTGTTCCTTATGCCTAAAATGCTTTTTTTCCTCACCTCCTCCACCTACTAACATCCTGGCTTCTTTCAAGATTCAGCTCAAGGCCTCCCTTCTGCAAGAAGCTTTCCAGAGCATACCATCCTGTCTTTTAGCAAGCTCTCCCAGATTACCTTCTATTGACACTTATATAAGTACCTTAATATTTTCATGTTCTCTCCTTTATTAGAATGTGAGCTCTCTGAAGGCAGAGATCCTGTATTTATTTTCTTTGTATCCCAGCACTTAGTGTAATGCTTGGAATATGGTGAACACTAAATTAATACTTGTCCACTAACCCCTAAAATGTAAAATAGTTTACTATGTATGTATTCATGATTTCAGCTATAAATTTAAAATCTTTCCCAGACGGGATTCTGATAAGAAATCTTAATTGTGACTTTTCAGTGTGCTTATAACTATTGCTACCTCTAGAGAAAGGGACAGAAACAGGGACAGAGAAATTAGCATATGGATGTTTGTGATAGTAGACATCCAGGTAGCCTCCATAGACCACATATTCCTTTCTATTGAGTGTATAGTTCCTTCAAAAACACAAAAACACTTCCAAAATCTTGGGTGAAGTATTTTTAGTTATAGAAGAAAAGTTAAGGATGATTGGAGATCTTCTCTACTGTAATTCTTAAAATTTTTTTTTTTTAAATACTTTACTTTTTTTTCAATTATATGTAGTTTTCAACATTCACTTTTATAAGATTTTTGAATTCTTTCTGCTTTAACTTTGAGTACTAACTTTTTCTCTAAAACCACTTATAGGTAAGAACTTCTTTACCTTTGAATAAATTAGCTAAAGGAATGGGAAAATTTTCTCTTAAATTTAACCATTTTGGATTTTGCTGTGTACAAGGAATTCATATGTTTTATATACACACACACACACACACACACACATATATATATATATATATATACATACACACATAAAACCCTCCCTCCTCTCTCTCTCTGTTTCTCTCTGTCTCTCTGTCTCTGTCTCTCTCTCTCTCTTTCTTTCTCTCTCTTTCTCTCTCTCTCTCTCTCTGAGTCTTGTAAAATTTTTCAGGTAAAAAGGGGTTGTGAGTGCAAAAAATTTAAGAAACCCTGTTTTAAACCAAGGTTTTTATTCAAAAGAGGAATAAAAAGAAAGAAGAAAGGAAAGCTGGAATTACTTCATGGAGAGACTAAACAACAAAACCACACAGGAAACTGAAGCCTTCCAAACTTGTAATTTTGCATCAAGAATTGCCACTGTAGCACTGCTAAGTTTCCTTTTCTTCTGGGTGATAAAATTTTCTGGATAGGCATATTCAAATCCAATGTAAAAACTAAAAATGAATGATTACTTTTGGCTTGAAATACCTGAGAAAGCTAATAAGCTAATATTGATTTACTACGTAAATGGAGTTAGACTGAAGGATTTTTCAGAGGTTATCATCACTACATCTCCAGTGGTAACATCCAGCTTCCAAATATACAGAAATACACAAGATGATTTTTTTAAGGTGTCCTGACATCACTTCAAACTTATCATCTTATCCTACTTACTTCTTACTGTGCTCCACTTCCCATCTACCCCATTTCTATCAGGGATTCTATTATTCTTCCTGTATTTCCCAGTAGCTAACAAAGGTCCTAGTGCTTAGCAAGTGCTTGAATGTTTGGTTTTAATTTATTTTTTACCTTTCTCTTGGCTTCATCCTATGCCTCCAATTTACAAATAAGTTCTGTCATTTGTTCTTTGGTACGTTTATCAGATTCTTTCCTTCAGTGTTGCCATTGTTGATACCTTCATGAAAGTCCTCTTTGGCTCATTGTATTAGTGTAATAACTTCTTAAAATTCTTTCTTTCTTTTGAAGGGGATTATTTATTTTTTAAAATAATAGATTTTTATTTTTCAAAATACACACAAAGATAGTTTTTAAAATTTGGCCTTGCAAAACTTTTACATTTTCTCCCTCCCTTTCCCTTTTTTCCCTTCTCTAGACAATATATCCAATTATCTAATATAGTTAACATGTGCATTTCTTCTAAACACATTTCCACATTTATCATTCTGCATGATAAAAATCAGATAAAAAAGGGAAAAAATGAGAAAGACAAAAACAAGTAAGCAAACAATAAAGGTGAAAATACTATGTCGTGATCCACATTCAGTCCCCATAGTTCTCTCTCTGGATGCAAATGGTTTTCTCCATCACAAGTCTATTAAAAATTATTCTTTCTTCTCATAGAATAGAGGCTTCTTAAAGGCAGACTTTTACCCCTTCTGTCTTTATATCCCCAATGCTTAGCACTGTCCTTGACAAATAATGGGTTCATTGATTGAATGACAAATTTCAAATCCCATGTCATAGGGCTGTCAGACTTATGTTTCTAAAATACTATTTTTTATCATGTCACTCAGTCCCCTTGTTCAGGAGCCAGTACTCGTATCCTATCACCAAGTATATTGATCATAGATTCTTCTATATGGCTTTCATAAGCTTTCAGTCTGGATGGGACAACTAAGCCTGACTTATCTATCCAGCATCATTTTCCGCTACTCTTTAACACTCATCTGACTTAACTGCTCTCCTCATATTTTTTGTTTTTGCTTCTATTTGTTATCCCTAGTTGGAATCCCTACACAAATCCTACCAATTTTTCCAAGGACTAAATCATGTCTCATTTTTATAGGATCATAGATTTGTAATGAGAAGGAACTTTCTAGGCCATTTAGCCAAGTTTTTCTATTGTTTTTTCAGAAAACTGAGGCTCAGAAAAGTAAAATGATTTGCTCAAGACTACACAGTCAATCAATGTCAGAAGTAGCATTCAATTCCAAGTCCCAGTTGACTCTGAATCCTAAACTCTTTCCACTGACTCATGCTTCCATGAAAGTTTCTCTGACTTTCCTTTCCCTCCTCGATATCTTTCTTTTCTTTTTTTTTTACTTCCTGCTGTACTTGTTGCCAATACCACAAAGTTTTTCCATTTATATTCCAGTGGGTTTTTCCAGTAGATCTTTGTTTCAAATAACTAGTCATTCTATCTACTGATGGATGTAGTTTAAAACCCATATACGTCTGTGTGGTCCATGGATTTCTGCCCATGTTCTCTAAATCAACATAAGGGAACAATCTGACACATTAGGGGTCTTCCTTGCAATCTTAAAACATGGTGAGAATAATAATCTATTATGCAGACTCTCCATTGGTAATTCCTTGCTGGACTGACTCAGGTTTTGGTTTTTTTTTTTGATGTAACAATTCTTTGATGACATCTTTTATGCTTCTTCATATTCTTTATGGTGCATTTTCTTAGTAATGTCTTACAGCTTCAGAATTGCCATGAGCAATTCTGACCCTTTTGTGTGATCCTCAGATTTAATTCTGAAGCTGTAGTGTTTTATGACTTTCAGTTGCCTGGCATCTCTGGACGAATATTTGTGTTAAAAGGATGGGCTTTTGTTTTAGAAATAAAGCTTGGCAAGGTCATTAAAGGTACTGTGCAATGTTCCAAAAGCAATCCTATTTAGTTCTGAGCCCAAATATTGTCCTTTTGCAGCATCTGTCTGAGAAATGTTTATTCATGGATGAATTTGAATAGTTTCATTTGGGGTGGTTTTGTTTTTTCAAATGGGCTGCAAGCTTTTGGAAGGTAGAGAATCATCTTTTTTATGATGTAAAATTTATTTTACTTTAAGATTTTCCTCCAGTTACATGTAAACATTTTTTAACATTTGTTTTTAAAACTTTGAGTTCCAGATTCTCTCCCTTCCTCCTTCTCCCCCTCCCACTCCCATTGAAAATGCAAGCAATTAGATATAGGTTATACATGTGTAGTCATACAAAATATTTTTATAAGAGTCATGTTGTGAAAGAAAACAGGAAAAAAAACCCTCAAGACAAATAGAGTTTTCTTCAATATGTATTAGTTCTCTTTCTGGGTATGGATAGCACTTTTCATTAAGTCCTTCAGAGTTATACTGGATTAGTGTATTGCTGAGAATAGTTATCAAATCACTTACCACAATTTATTCATCCACTTCCCAATTACTGGATATCTCCTCAATTTCTAATTCTTTGCCATAACCAAAATAATTGCTATCAATATTTTTTTTGGTTCATATACGCCCTTTTTTCTTTTTGTTTTTCATTTCTTTTGGAATACATACCTAATAGTGGTATTGCTAAGTTGAAAAGTATGCATGTTTTATAAGCCTTTGGGCATAGTTCCAGATTACTCTACAGAATGGTTGAATCAATACACAACTCCACCAACAATGCATCAATGTTTCTTTTTTCCTTCCTTCCTACCAAAATTTGTCATTTATTAGTCAATCTAGTAGATAGGTAGTTATACTTCAAAATTGTTTTAATTTGTATTTCTTCAATCAATAGTGAGTTAGAGCATTTTTTTTCATAATAGCTAAGATTACTTGGAATCTCTTATAGTAGGTGATCAGTGGATTCTTTTCATTTTTGCCTTGTCCTTTGGTTCTAAAATATCAGGGTAGTTTTCCTTAATAATTTATTGAAAGATGTTATGTAGCCTCTCTTTTTGATCATGGCTTTCAGGTAGTACAATAATTTTAAAGTTATCTCTCCTTGATATATTTTCCAGGCCAGTTGTTTTTCCAATGAGACATTTCACATTCTCTTTCCATTTGGCCAATTTTGCTTTTTAAGACATTCTTCTCCTCATTGGCTTTTTGTACTTTATCATTTGGCCTGTTTTTTAAAGCATTGTTTTATTCCATATTTTTTGTTTCTTTTTTCAAGTTGTTGACTTGTTTTTCATGATTTTCTTGCATCTCATTTCTCTTCCCATTTTTCCTTTACCTTCCTTAAATTATTTTCAAAATCCTTTTTGAGCTTTTCCACGGTGTAAGACAAATTTATATTTTTCTTGAAGGCTTTGGATGGTGGAGCTTTAATCTTGTTATCTTCTGAGTGTATGTTTTGCTCTTCTTTGTGACCATAGTTACTTTCTATGGTCAGAATAGTTTGCTCATTTCCCCAGTCTATTACTTAACTTTTAATTCTTTGTTAAAGTGGGGCCCTATTTCCAGGGTAGAGGGGACATTGTCCCAAGCTTTAGAGGTTTTATGCAGCTTTTTTTTCCATAGATACTTCTAGGGATCTATAAATTTTCATTTCCTCCAAGGTGTTATAATTTAAGGATACATGTGTTTACTGCTCTCCTGGCCTGTGTAGTTTATGAGAGACAACAAGGACTCTTTTCTTTTCTAAAATTGTGAGGAGGGTCCCAACTCTACTACAGCTGCAAGCTCTGGTATACTAGTGCTGCTCTTCCTGTGAGACTGTTACCCAGATCCGAATATGAACAAAGCAACAGAGTCTTGTCTCAGTGGTAGCAAAGAGACCCCTATAATCTCCTTTTTTTCCAGTTGTTTGACTGGCTTACCATCTCTTGACTAAGAGCTCTGGAATCTGCCACTCTTGCTGTGTTGCTGATTCACTGACTACCAAGTCACACTCTTGGTTTGCCGGGATCAGGGTTGTGCTGGTGCAGCCTGTGTGAGACTGTGCTCCACTCTCGCTCTTGTGTGGGACTGTGCTCCACTCTCGCTCTGTTGTGACAGATTTTTCCTGCTGATCTTCTAAGTTATCTTGAACTGTAAAATTGTTTTACTCCATCTTTTTGTGGGTTTTATTGCTTAAGAATTTGTTTAGGATCATCATTTAAAGATATTTAGAGGAGTTTAAGGGAGAGCTTGAGAGAAGTCCTTGCCTTTACTCTGTCATCTTTACTTTTTAAAAAATATCTTTTCCAATCTCATGTATGAAGAGTCTTAGATTTCAAGTCTGTTTATAGCCTTTACTCTGCCACTAATATTTATAAAAGGAGGTGGGAAGAATATAGGTGATTACTTAGGGGCCCTTATTGTTCTTTTAGGCATCCCAATTCTATGGTTCTGACAGAGTATTGGAGATATAGTAAAAAAAAAAGATTGTTAGTATTAAATGAAAAAAACATATGAAATCATTTAAAAATCAGTACAAATAGCAGTATCTAAAATTATTAAACCTCAGTTTTGTAATAAGCTATTGTTATTGCTTATTTACTGGGAGATTTAGCACAAAAGAAAAGTGGCATATCAATGGAAGATTATTGATATTGTTGTAAATTACCATTAAATTCCTTTGACTGCTAGTATATGGAGTTTGGCTTGCAGTACCTACTTTGAGTGTTTCTTTTTTGATTTTGATGTTCTTATTTTTTATCCTGGAATATGTAATATTATAAACAGAAAATAAAAATAATGGATTTGGGTTTAGGCAACCTCATCTGGAATTCTGATTCTGTCAATGACCACTTAAGTGGTCCTGAGGAAATTACTCACTGGGGATTCAGTTTTGGTTCTAAATCTAGATGCTTGTAAAGAGGTTTTGCATTTGTGATGGGTGATTAGAATCAAAGATTGTGACTGTGGGAAAAACTTTTGAACATCTTTAATAAACTCCTTATTTTACATTCAGGAGAGCTAATGTGCCTTTTTTTGGTCTATTAGCCATATTCAATCAACTCTTTATATCCCCATATGGGGTTTTCTTGGCAAAGATATTGGAATGGATTTGCCATTTCCTTTTTCCAGTTTATTTTTACAGATGAATCAGGAAGACCTGAGTTCAAATCCAGCCTCAGATACTATATGATCCACTTAATCCTGTTTGCCTTAATTTCTTTATATGTA